>NW_023270757.1:11513227-11612873 GCF_011800145.1 Mirounga leonina | reverse complement strand
CTGGGATCATGACCTGAGCCGAAGGCAGACGCTTAACGACTGAGCCACCCAGGCGCCCCTGGGAAATTCAATATTGTAAAGATGTCTGTTTTCCCTAAGTTGCTTTATAAATTTATTTATTTATTTATTTATTTATTTATTTATTTATTTATTTATGTATTTATTTAAAAACATTTATTTATTTATTTCAGAGAGAGAGAGAGAGCAGAGGGAGGCACAGAGGAAGAGAAACTCAAAGACTCCATTCTGTGCACAGAGCCTGACATGGGCCTGGATCCCGTGACGCTGAGATCACGACCTGAGCCGAAATCAATAACTGGACGCTCAACTGAGCTACCCAGGCACACCAAGTTGTTTTATAAATTAAATGCAATCCTGACAAAATATCAGTATTTGTTTGTATTGTTGTAACTTTACAAGTTGACTTTAAAATATTTATGTAAATGCAATGGTCTAAGAATAGCTAAAATATTCTTAAAGAAGAATAATGATGTTGGTGGGGACTTTACTAGAGATCTATGTTTCTTTTAATACTATGTTAACTAAAACTGACATTGGTTCATCATAGAAAATTGTCCAATGGAACATAATGAAGGCCAGTAAGGGACCCATGCATATATAGATATTTGATCTATGACAAAGGTGTGCAGCAGATCAATGGAGAAAGAAAAGTCTTATATAAAACAATCATTTCTAGAAGATTTTTATGTCATAATGTAATGACAAAATAAATCTAGGAAATGATATATGAGGATAATTTCATTACCTTGGAGTTGAAATTTCAGAGACAAATACATAAAATTACACAAGTACTTGAAAGATACATAGACATACTCAAATATATAAAATTTTAAAATAAATTAGACTTAATATGAATTGCTGTTCACTGAAAGAAGAAAGTTGAAACTACAGACTCAGAGAAGATAATTTTATCATATATAACAAAGAATATAGAGATCTCCTAGGAATCATTAAGAAAAAGACAGCCAATCTAATAGAAAAAAACGCAAGATATTTGAACAGGAAATTAAAAGAAGATAGCTAAGTGGCCAGTAAACACATGAAGAGGCACTAAATTTCATTATTAATCAGAGAAATCACAAAGAGAGACCTGACTCACTCATTATACTGGCAAAAGTTAGTATCATTGACATATCATGTGTTGCAGGTTTTGGTATGTGGAACAATTTAAATGTTCATCAGCAATACAATGGAAAAAACAAATCACAGTATAGTCTTAGAATGGAATCCTATTCAGCAATACAAAGGAACAAACTCAGCTGCTTGCCACGGTGTGGAATCTCACAAACATAATGTTAAAAAAAAAAAAAAAGCCAACTACAAAAGAATGCACACACTTATTAAAGTTTATATGTAAAGTTCAAAATGAAGCATAGCTAAAGTTTCCTGTTAGAAGTTAAGAAACTGTACTTTCAGGGAAGAAGGCAAGAGTTATAATTGAAAGAGGACAAAAGAAAGGCTTTCAGGGCAGGGGCTATGTTTTATCTCTTAACCAGGATGGTGGTTACATGAGTTATTCACTTGTAAAAATTCCTTTAGCTGTGAATTGTTTTTTGCACTTTTCTAGATGCTTGTTATATTTTAACAAGAATAACAAGTTTTAAAAAAAGAACATGTGAATGGAATGTTTGACAGTATATTTCTTCTAAATACAAAACAATGTATTTCTAATGCAAATTTCCATTTCAATTGCAATTCAAAACCTTTTTTTACATGTAGCCTTAGATTCTAGAATCCTATTTAGAAGTAACGACAATGACAAGGAGGGTTCAGAAAAACTATAGCATATATTACAATTCTCTGATTTCAGAACAGTTACTCCAGGTGCCTTCCTCTTCCCTTTTAAAAGCCCATGGATAACCTGGGCCTGCTAATATTTATAAGATGCCCCCAAGGCTCTTCACCAATGGCTCAAAATATCAGTTTGACTACCCCTAAAATGTAGGTAAGAGTCATAGCAGGAACATGATGAAGCCCAGCTCCATTTAAATATTAATAAAAGTAGAGTACCAATTTATTAAATGAAAATCTTCTGATCTGTTCACTGTAGCAAACAGCTGTTATTCTGTATCCTACTGAGGGCCTTGGGATCCAGTGACACTAGCAGGTCTGTCTCTGTGCACATTCCTCTCAGCTGGTCAAATAAACAGCCCCTCTACCCTCCTGTAGAGAGGCAGGGCTGCTCCCAGTTGTCAAACTCAAATAATCCCCTTCAAACAGAATCTCTGGCAAGTTCAAAGAAAACATGCCAGATCCCAGTGTTTTTGGCGGATAATAGACCCCAAGAATCGGCTGCAGGAGCACAAACAGAAAGATGCCTTTGCATATAAACCTTTAACAAACCAAACATTATCACAAATATCTCTTCCCATCCAGTGACCTTTCCCAAAAAATCATCTCTAATCCCTAATGCTCTTTCTTCTTTCTACCCCATTTCATATTCCAATAGTTAAAGTTCAAGATTACTTAGTAGCATAAAAACTTACTTATACTATTTTCTAACCATACAAATATATATATATATACATATAGTTATAAGTATAAATATGTATAGTTTGAACACAGTATAACCAAATCATAAAAAGTAGGTGGGACTGCATGTCAAAACAAAATTGACCCTCATTCTCTAATCAGGGAAAATATAAAAAATATTGAACGGCGGATAATGCATAAATACTACATGGACACTGTCAAATTAGTAAGGAACTTATTATTTGTAAACAACCAATACAGCTAATAATTCATCTGCATACTTTGTGACTGATAGGAGCCATTTTTTTTTTTTTCAAGACTTGGAAATGTTTCTTAATCCCTTATCAGTCATTACAGTCTTCCCTTGTACCCCCATGGACTACTCCTACAGGAAAACTGTCATCTAACTGTCTGTCTGTCTTTCTATTTAATTATGCTTAAGAAAATGATGTCCAACATTTAGCTGACTTAGCAGGTAGGACTGAATATATGTTTCAGTGGATGGATATTGCCAATAGTGAGCTCAGCACAAGTGATTTAAAATGTCATGTATATATCACCATGACTGCTTATATTCATCATTTGATTTCTGCCTTTATCCACAATGAGTATACTGACTTGATTTTAATAGGCACCATGGGGCTTGTTTCCCAATCCCAGGCAGCTCTTAAAGTTCAGGAATAAAAGACCTTTGCATGAATCCAATCAAGAAATGGGCAGAAGACATGAACAGACATTTTTCCAAAGAAGACATCCAAATGGCCAACAGACACATGAAAAAGTGCTCAATATTGCTCAGCATCAGGGAAATCCAAATCAAAACCTCAATGAGATACCACCTCACACCAGTCAGAATGGCTAAAATTAACAAGTCAGGAAACGACAGATGTTGGCGGGGATGCGGAGAAAGGGGAACCCTCCTACAGTGTTGGTGGGAATGCAAGCTGGTGCAGCCACTCTGGAAAACAGTATGGAGGTTCCTCAAAAAGTTGAAAATAGAGCTACCCTCTGATCCAGCAATTGCACTACTGGGTATTTACCCCAAAGATACAAAAGTAGGGATCCGAAAGGGTACGTGCACCCTGATGTTTATAGCAGCAATGTCCACAATAGCCAAACTGTGGAAAGAGCCAAGATGTCCATTGACAGATGAATGGATAAAGAAGAAGTGGTATATATATACAATGGAATATTATGCAGCCATCAAAAGGAATGAGATCTTGCCATTTGCAGCGACGTGGATGGAACTGGAGGGTATTATGCTGAGCGAAATAAGTCAAACAGAGAAAGACATGTATCATATGACCTCACTGATATGAGGAATTCTTAATTGCAGGAAACAAACTGAGGGTTGCTGGAGTGGGGGGTGGGGTGGGAGGGAGGGGGTGACTGGGTGATAGACACTGGGGAGGGTATATGCTCTGGTAAGCACTGTGAATTGTGCAAGTCTATTGAATCTCAGATCTGTACCTCTGAAACAAATAATGCAATATATGTTAAGAAAAAAAAAAAAAAAGAAGAAGAAGAAGGTAGCAGGAGGGGAAGAATGAAGGGGGAGAAATCGGAGGGGTAGACGAACCATGAGAGATGATGGACTCTGAAAAACAAACTGAGGATTCTAGAGGGGAGGGGAGTGGGAGGATGGGTTAGCCTGGTGATGGGTATTGAGGAGGGCACGTTCTGCATGGAGCACTGGGTGTTATGCACAAACAATGAATCATGGAACACTACATCTAAAACTAATGATGTAATGTATGGGGATTAGCATAAGAATAAAAAAATGCACATTAAAAAAAAAGACCTTTGCGTATGTCACAAGAATGCTTTAAATATAAATGTGATAACTTGTCAGAAAGTATGTGATATTACATTGGTTATGGGTTTCACATGGTGATCCTGAGCCTACCATCTATCTGGACGGGATATCTCATGCTTTCTTTTCAATGGAATGCCACCCTGGACACCTAGATCCTTTGAAAGGGCTATGCTAGAATACACATTCAACTGAGAGTCAGGAGACCCCAGTGTTTGTTATGGCTCTATTTCCAACTAGCGTTGGCAAGTTTTTATAAAACTCTTTACCTCTATGTTACTCCATCAGGTATTCCATCTTTAAAATGAGATAGAACTAGACGTTACATGAATTTGAAGGTGACTTCCAGCTTTAGCATTCTGGAATTTTATGATTCGGTGTGATTGTTCATACTTAAGAAGGCAAGAAATTGTTTTTGAAAGTAAATAGCAGAATGGTGGTTTAGGAGTTAAGGTTCTATCTACACTGAAATGCCTACTCCCATCAGGTAATTTGAATTTAGCTTTCAGGAGTGATTCAGGATATGAGAAAAGCCTTCCCTTATCCTATCCAGGTTTGTTCCCAATTATTTCTGCACATCATCATATGTACTTTCTTTAACTCACTATAATCTGTGAGTATATATTTTCTTTTTTTAAAGATTTCTTTTCTCAAAAAGAATTTAGGCTGTCTTGTTTACCACTGAATCTTTAGTGCCCAGAGCAAAACCTAGCCAGTATTAGAACTCAAAAACATATGTTGCATGAGAAACTGAATGCATAGTAAAACCATTTAACCAAATGTAGCATAAGGCTAGATCTGTTTAAGGGAAAGATGTTTAATGAACGCTAATATAGGAAGACTTTGTTTTCCTTAGATATGCCAAAAGGAAAGATGATGTACCGGAATTAAACCAATAGAAAATATCTGGAAGATTTCCCAGTCTAAAACTCTTTTGTCAGGTCTCTAAAGATATATATGGCCTAAGTATGATGAGGTTTTGCAATAATACAATGAAAATAGTCCTCTATTTTATATAACATGCTTTTAATTTGATAGGTTTTATTAATCCTAGAGTAATTACTTTCATTGACTGTGTCATGGTTTTAAAAAATATACAAGCGAGATGCCAATTTTCACAAAAAATTCATCTGAGTGCTTGAATCAGTTTCATTTTGTGCTAATAATATATCATAATGTACAAATTGTTACATATTATGTTTTAGAAAAGTAATTTCCATAACTGGGCTTGAAAGAAAATGTAAAGCATAAGAAATGGCTTTTGCAAGTTTCCTCAGCATCTGTAGTTTCAACAACATATGGATCCTATTTGTTATTGCTATTTATTTGTGCATCTATTTTTAAAGATTCCCAAGTTTAGCAGAATTAAAAATATGAATATCATCTGCATTGCTCCAGACCACTTTATCATAGAATAGTGATTTGTATATAGGTCATCAAGATTTTTTAAAAAGGGAATCTATAGTTATATTTTATGTAGTCAGAGAATTCACTGTTCTTTGATGCCTTTTCTTGGGTCATCTTGAAAACTGATTGTCACACAATGATCCAATCAGCTGTTTGATTGATCTGATTCAGTTCATCCATGGCACCTGGACCAAACATTTCAAGGTCAGGTTATTTCTGTCTGACATTGATGGACATGGCATACAACATCAAGGGATAAAAAAGAGCCCATTATATTAAAAAAAATGCCCTACACCAAATACATTTCTATTGTTTTGCTTAAAGATAACTGAGACTATCTAAAGTGGAATAATGTTAGCTCAATGATTTCATCTGACTGCAGTATTTGGTATGGATTTGCACAATTAGTGTGGACCCTCAGTCAAATTATTTAAAATCATAATGGCAATAATACATCATTAAAGAACTGTAGTTTTGTGTTCAGAAAAGTGGCCTAAATATAGGATTTGGAAGAACTTGTCTAACACCAAAATGAGCAAATAGCTTATGGATGCAGACAAGCATAGTGATATTATACAATGTCATCCAATTTCATGTTTTACAATAAATTACATAAATGTGCAGGAACTTTTGAATTTCCTGTCCTCTGAACAATCAGTCCCAAACTCATCAGAACTTCCGGCTAATGCATTCAGCTCCCTAATATTCATTGACTATGAATTTACTATGAAATAAGCACTCTTTTAGGAGCAGGGGATATAGCAGTATATAAATTAGACAAAACTCTAATTTCTATTGGAGCTGATATTCCATCGGGTAGAGATAGATGATAAAGATATCAAATGAATTATTCAAACACTGTGTTAGGAAGTGATAGTGCTATGGAAACAAAACAGGAGAGGGTGGTTGGGAAATACCTCAGGGTTGGAGGACTCAATTTTAAACAGATCAGGGTAGACCTTTTAGAAAAGTGACAGTGGAAGAAATTAAAAAGTGAGAGAGAGATCTATATCAGTGGGAAACATGTTTCATGCAGACTGTGTAGCCAGTACACAGAGGAGGCTAGACTGTACTTGACATGTTAGAGGAACAATAAGGAGGTCAGCGTAGCTGGAGTGCCATGGAACAGGGAAGTAGTAGTTAGATATAAAGTCAATTCTGTAGGATCTTGTAAGCCATGATAAAGACATTGTCTTTTACTCCAAACATGGTATGGTTAATAATGGAGGGTTTTGAGCAGAAGGGTGCTAATATCTGAATTATAGTTTAACAGACTTACTTTTCTCACCAAAGTGAAAACAAATTATGGGGTTTCAGGTTAGAATGGAAGAATGTTTAATTAGGAGTGAGATGATGGTTGCATGGATCAGAGTTTTAAATAACAAACTGCTCCTACCACAAATGTTCACTCTGTCCTTAAAATCATATCTTAAGGTCTCTGGAAGGCTTTCAGAGTTTTTCCACTAGTAGAATCTATTTATGCCAATAATTAATGTAATTTATAAACATAATCCATTTATCTAACTTATTTATTTGTTAAATGGGTTTAAAATAGCACCTAATTCATAAGGTAATGATGAGAAGAATTATGTAAGAATATGCATGTAAAGCACAGCACAGTCATCATACAGTACAGCATAAGTTTCTAATATATGCTAGCTGTTATTGTTAATATGATTAGTGGTACAAAATCTATTTCAGTAAAAAAAAAAATATTTGCCTTCATTTATTTAGGTCTTCCTTAATTATTCTCAATAATGTTCATTAGTTTCAATATAGCAATCACACATTAGATTTACATCTAATTCTTGTAAATTGTGTCTTTAAAATGATTTTCTGTTTGTTCATTGCTAATAAAATAGAAATATGATTGATTTTTGCATGTGGATTGTGAATTCATTTACTTTGATAAATTTATTCATGAATTTTATTTATCTGTAGATTCCTTGGGCTTTCTATACATAAAGTCATATCTTCTGCAAAAACGGCAGTTTTATTTCATCATTCACAATTGCTACACATTTTATTTTATTTTATTTTTCTTGCCTTATTGCAATGGCCAGAGATTTCAGTGCAGTGTTGAATGGAAGTGGGGTAATAGTAATCCTTGTTTCATTTCTCATCTCAGTGAAAAAGCTTAAACTATTTTACTATTAGGTTATGATGTTTGCTATAGATTTTTTTTTTTTTTTGTGGATAACTTTAATCAAAGATGAAACCTTGAGGTGATCCATACATATGATTGGAGAGATTCAGTTTGCAAATGTTTTGCTTAAGGTTGTTAATCTGCATTCATGAGAGATATTGAGGTTAATATTATTTCCATATATTTTATCTAGGTTTTGATATCAATGTTGTTCTGCCCTCATAAAATCAATTGAGAAGTCTGTCTTCTTTATTTATTTCCTGGAAAAGTTTGCATAAGGCTGGTGTTACATCTTATATATGGAAGAAATCACTAGTAAAGCCATTTTGGTAAAAAATTTTCTTTGTGGGAAGTTTCTAAAAATAGATTTAATCTCAAATACAAGAAGAGTCATATTTTCTATTCTTGTATTAGTTTTGGTAGATTGTACTTTTCACAGAATTCATTCACTTTTTGTTAGATTTTCAAATTAATTAAAATATAATTGTTTATAGTTATTGTAGTAGACTGAATAGGGTCCCCCAAAAGATATTCATACATGAATCCCTGGAACCTCAGAATGTGACTTTATATGAAAAACATGGGTCTTTACAGATGTGATTAAGTGAGAATCTTGAGATGGGGAGATTATCCTGGAAAAGCAGGGTGGGTCATAAACACAATCACATGTATCCTTATCAAAGAGAGACATAGAAACAGTTCAGAGACAGAAGAGAAGAGAAGACAAAAGGACCATGGGGGCAGAGATTGGAATGATGCAGCCACAAACCTAGGAGTGTTGGCAGCCACCAGAAAATGGAAGAGGAAAGGAACAGATTCTCTAGAATCCCCAGAGCTGCTGGGAGAAGTGTGGCCTTGCTGACACATTGATTTTGCTTCAGTGATACTAATGTTGGACTTCTGGTTAGAGCTTCCAGAATTGTGAAAGTATAAATTTCTATTGTTTTAAACTACTAACCAGATTTGTGGTAATTTGTTACAGTAGCCTCAGGAAATTAATTTAACCTCTCATTTTTGTCAAAATTTTATTACAATCTCTAGTAATACCTGCTTTTTGCATTTCTAATATTGATAATTTGTGTTTTCTCTCTTTGTGTCTCTCTCTCTTCCTACCCCCACCCCAAACATTAAAAATGTCTGTCACTATTTTGTTAACTCCTTATAACAAGAAACTGCTATACTGGGCAACTGGTTCCTCTCTTTCTCTCCCTCCACAAGGGTTTATCACTTTTATTAGACTCTTCAAACAATTAGCATTTGACTTGTTCTTTCACTCTATATTAAAATCGTTTTCCATTTTATTAATTCATGCTCTTATCTTTATTATTTCCTTTCTTCTACTTTCTTTGTGTTCAATGTACCATTCTTTTCTCACTAGTTGAAATAAACATCAGGTCGTTCATTGTTCAGTGTCTCTATTGCATTTATTTTTTTTCTCTCTATTGCATTTAAAGCCACAAATTTTCATTTAAACTTTAGCTGTAGCCCACAAGTTTTGTGTCTCATTTTCATGATTATTCAGTAAAATATATTTTCTGATATCAATTTTCTTTGACTTACAGTTTATTTATATATGCTATGTTTAATTTCTCGGCATTTGAGGCTCTTCTCTTCATCTTTATTTTTTTCTCTTCATCTTTATATATTGATTTCTAGATTAATTCTACAATGATTCTTTTTTTTTTAAAGATTTATTTATTTATTTTAGAGAGAGAGAATACAAGCAGGAGGTAGAGGGAGAAGGAGAGAATCTCAAGCAGATACCCTGCTGAGCACAGAGCCAGATGTGGGGCTTGATACCAGAACCCTGAGATCATGACCTGAGCTGAAATCAAGAGTTGGACACTAAACCGACTGAGCCACCCAGGCGGCCCTACAATAATTCTTAAACATACCTTGTTATGATTTGAATCCTGTGAAATGCATTGAGATTTACATCATGGTCATCCAGGATATGTTTCATTTTTATAAACGTTCCATATGTAATTGAGAAGAATGTCTACTACCTTAATGTGTGGTATAGCAATCTATGTATTTCAACGAGGATGCATTTCATAACTGTTATTCAAATTTTCTGTATCTTTTTTTTCTACTTGTTTTATCAGTCACTATGAAATATGTTAAAGTCTCCCATGATGATTGTGGATTTTTCTATTGTTTCTTATATTTCTGTCAATGATTTATGTGTGTATTTCTGTCTATATTATTAGAAATAGGAGACATAAAAATTGATGTTTTCTTGAAAAACTGACACTTTTATATTAAGAAATATCCCTCTTTAATTCTAACAATTATTCTTGTCTTAAAGTCTGTTTTGTCTTATATTACTATAGCTATTCCTGATGGGTTTTGGATAATTTTTGTATAATATATCTTTTTATTCCTTTGTTTTCACTCAACCTGTGTCTATATTTCCTTTTACTTAGCTGGAATCTCTTGTATATAGCACATAGTTGTACATTAGGCCTTTGCTCAAGTCTAATAATCTCTGTCTAATTTTGTGCATGTGATTTAAAAATACATAAGATCTACTCTCTTCCAAAATTTTAAATGCAGGGTACTGTATTAACTATATGCTCAGTATTGTACAGCAGCTCTCTAGCACTTTTTTTCACTTTGTATAACTGGAACTTTATACCCATTGAACAGCAAGTCCCTGTTTCTCCCTTCCTCCAAAGCCTGACAACCATCGATCTACTTTCTGTTTCCATGAGTTTGACTACTACAGTTACCTCACATACATGGACTCATTTATCCTTTGGTGACTAGCTTATTTCACTTAACAACATCTTTAAGGTTTATCAGTGTTGTAATGATAGGATTACCTTCTTTTTTAAAGGCTGAATAATATTCAATTGCATGTATATATCACATTTTCTTTATCCATTCATTTTCTATGGACACTTAGGTTGTGTCTACATCTTGGATATATTGAATAAATGCTACAGTGAATGTGGAAGTGCAAATATCTCTTTGGGATCCTGATTTTAATTTCTTTAGAAACATACCCAGAAGTAGGATTTCTGGATCAGATGGTAGTTTTATTTTTAATTTTTTGAGGATTGTCCATTGTTTTCCATAGCATCTGTCTCATTTTACTTTCTCATCAGCAGTGCTCAGAGTTCCAATTCTCTGCATTCTCACAAACACTTGTTATTTATTTATTTTATTTATTTTGATAAGGACCATCCTAACAGATTTAAAGTAATATCTTATTGTGGTTTTCTTTGCATTTCTGTGATGATTAGTGATCCTGAGAATCTTTTCATATACGTATCAGTCATTTGTATGTCTTCTTTGGAGAATGTTTATTTAACTGCTTTGCCCATTTTTAAATCAGGTTACATTTTCTTTTTTGCTATTAGTTATAGGAATTATATATTTTAGATATTAACCCATTATCAGATATGTGGTTTGCAAATTTTTTTTCCCATTATGTAGGTTGCCTGCTCTATTGATTGTTTTTGTTGTTGTTGTTGTTTTCTTTTTTCTTTTTGTTGTGCAGAAGCTTTTTAGTTTGATATAATCCAAGTCCCATTGTTTACTTTTGTTTTTTGCTGCTTATGCAAAAAAAACACTAGTGAGCTGATTCCAACCATACATTAAAAGGATCGTACACTATGACTAACTGGGATTTAGTCCTGGGTTACAAGGATAATTCAACATACAAAAGTCAACCAATTTGATATTCAGTAACAGAATGAAGAATAAAAATCATATGAATATCTCAATAGAAAGAATTTCACAAAATTAACACCTTTTCATGATAAAAACACTCAACAAACTATGAAGAATCACCTCAACATAATAAAGTTCATATATGAAAAGCCCATAACTCATATTGTAGTCAATTGTGGAAAACAGAACATTGGATATTTGGTCCAGTCTCTTCTCCCCATTCCAGGGAGAAGCTAAGAGGGTACTGACTAGTATTCTCTTACTGGGTAGTGCTATAGTGGAAGGATCAATAATGGTGGTAAGGTGCCACAAATTTCCCTACCAGTTTCAATGTATTTGATTTTGTGCTCACTGGGGTGCACAAACCTCTCAGCTGGTTCCTGGATTTCTCACAAAGAGAGCCCCATGTATTGTTGACCCTATGTGTCCCTGAGGGGAAAGTTTCTGGAGCTTCCTATTCCACATCCTGTTGATGTCACATCCTTCTGTCTTTTAATTAAAATATGTGGTATACTTACATTTTACTGGTTTATTTAAATTTAACTTTACTATTTTACACCTTTTTCCTATTGGTCTTAACTATTCTACATTCCGTTCTCTCTTCTTTCTTGCCTTATTTTTATTTTTTCAAGTTTTCTTCAACATTTCCTGATGATTCACAAACCTTTGATGTTATCTCAACTCAATCTTGTAAAGAAAACATAGAATCATTTGTTCTGCTTACTTCCTTTCTAAAAGTTTAATTTCCACTGAAAAATAAGTGATTCCATGGCAATCATTGTTTTTTATTTATTTATTTATTTATTTATTTATTTATTTATTTATTTATTTATTTTAAAGATTTTATTTATTTGACAGAGAGAGACACAGTGAGAGAGGGAACACAAGCAGGGGGAGTGGGAGAGGGAGAAGCAGGCTCCCTGTCGAGCAGGGAGCCTGATGCGGGTCTCAATCCCAGGACCCCGGGATCACGACCCGAGCCGAAGGCAGACGCTTAACGACTGAGCCACCCAGGTGCCCCATGGCAATCATTATTAAAACA
Source organism: Mirounga leonina (assembly GCF_011800145.1). Taxonomy (NCBI): domain Eukaryota; kingdom Metazoa; phylum Chordata; class Mammalia; order Carnivora; family Phocidae; genus Mirounga; species Mirounga leonina. The sequence continues at coordinate 11,600,294 of NW_023270757.1, read as the reverse complement.
TACCTTAAAACTACAAGATCTGACTACATTTTTGCATGTATCTACATAACTTAATAATTAAGTTTCTAAAACATTACTATTTATGTTTGACTTTTGTGCTTTTATGTTTCTGCCCCTCTGATTCATTGCCCTTCTTTTGTTCATTTTGTTTATTATTCATGATGTATGTATCGAATAATATTCAATTTTTTTTTAGGTATAAACAGTCTGTGAGTTTTATTCAAGTGTACCTCTTCCCTCAATGCTTCTTGCCTCTTTCCCTCCTTAGTGGGTACTTATCTTCCATATTTTTGTACTCCAGGTTTTTCAAGAACATTTTCAATTAATCCCTTGGTTATTGAAAAGAATTATATTTCTTAATTAAATGCTTTTATTTTATAAAAGTGTAGATTAACATGTAATTTCAAAAAATAATACAGAGAGATTCTTTGTAACTTTTCCCCAATTTCCCTCAATGGTAACATCTTGCAGACTTGTAGTACAATAGCACATCCAGAATATTGACATTGATACAATCTACTGGTCTTATTTAGATTTTCCCAGTTTTCTTTTACTTCTTTGTGTATGTGTGTGTATTTAATTTTATGCAATTCTATCATGTGTTGGTTTCTGTATCAATGACTAGAGTCAAGATACAGAAAAGGGCCATCACCTCAAGGATCCTTCATGTTGCCCCTTTATAACCACACTCACCTCCTTTCTCTCCAACCACCTGTCTCTGGCAACCACTACTCTGCTCTTCATCTATAATTTTATCATTCCAAGAATGCTATACAAATGGATTTAAACAGTATATAGTCCTTTGGGATTGTTTCTCTTCACTTAACATAATTCCTTTGAGAGTCATCCAAGTTGTTGAGAATATCAACAATTTGTTCCTTTTTATTGCTGAATACTAGTCCATGGTATGGGCATACTACTGTTTGCTTCCCATTCAGTTGTTGAAGGACATCTAGGTTGCTTCTAGTTTGGAAATAGTATGAATAAACCTGCTATGAACATTCATTTGCAGGTTTTTATTTGAGCCATGAGTTTTCATTTCCCGCAGATAAATGCCTAAGAGTGCAATTGTTGGACTATGTTGTAATTGCATGTTTTTTTTAAAAAGAAATTGCTGTTTTCTTGAATGGCTGTGCCATTTTGCATTCCCACCAGCAATGTATGAGTGAGCCTTGAGTTTGTTTTAAAGCTTCTAACATTCACTACCATCCAGGATTTTAATAACTGATTTGGTGTCACTTTTTACATTTTATCTCCAGGATACCCAGTTAAGCTCTTTTTCATCTTTATCTTGAAATTTATATTTTCATGAAATTTCTTTATAAGAATCTGTTTAGGTGTTTTTAAATAGTTTTAAGTGATAAGAAAATAGCTTTATTATGTCTAGTTTTGTAATTGGATTTCAAATATGCAAAGGAAAATAGGAACCACCTTCTTAAGTAAAAATAATTAAGGATATGTCTTTATTCTATAAGAAACAAGAGTGTAGTGCATTTGAAAACCTAAAGGAAGGTAAAAAAAAAATTACTATACTTAAGTAAATCTTTTCCAAGGTGAAATTCTAAATTTCTAAGATGATAATTAATTTGAGTGAAATAAAAAGATATTTAAACACTGTTGCTAAGTAAAAATGACTTCAAACTTTTCTATTTTTTTCAAAATGGAAGCAGAATTAATTTATTTATAAATAAATGCTTAGTAAAAGAGCAAAAAATATAGAAAGGTATAAAAACAGAAAATAAAATTATCCATAATAAAATTCATAGAAAATTGGCTTTCATACATTCACTACTTAAAGATCTTTGTGACTAGAATGAGTTATTTTGGAATAAGAGAAAAGTGGTTAATTTTAGGATATGGGATTTAAGTGGAAGAAATATAAGTTTCATTTCAAAATTTTATTGATATAATGTAGAGGTCACAAACTCAAAGCATGAAAAGTTATCATGGTGCTACCTTAGCGGTTAAATTACAACCCCAGATACCTGGTTATAGCCTCCTTTTGAGAACTTCAAGCTAGCAAAATTATTAACTCTTTTATTAAATGTCAATTATTTAGTTCTTGGAGTGATCAATGTAGTACCTGACTTAGCTCCTCCTAAACTTGGCTATCTTGAATTGAGTTTACGAAAATAGGACTAGAATGTGAAGATGAAAGAAATGTGTATACCTCTTGGGCGCCTGGGTGGCTCAGTTGGTTAAGCGACTGCCTTCGGCTCAGGTCATGATCCTGGAGTCCCTGGATCGAGTCCTGCATCGGGCTCCCTGCTCGGCAGGGAGCCTGCTTCTGCCTCTGACCCTCCCCCCTCTCATGTGCTCTCTCTCTCTCATTCTCTCTGTCTCAAATAAATAAATAAAAATCTTTAAAAAAAAAAAGAAATGTGTATACCTCTTAATTTAATACAGAAAACACAGGGATTCTCCACAACCTGTCCTGGAGCATTGAAAAAGGAGCAATATAAGAATGAGCTCACTCCAGCAAGTGCCAGATTCAATCACCCAGCTATTGTGTAATGTCAGTTTGAGGATCATCTATTGCTTATTATTTCACGTAGGAGCAATATATATATATATATATACATATATATATATATATGTATATATATATATATATATATATATGGCCTTTTGCCCAATTGTCTGCCAGAGATTACAGTTTAAAGTAAATCAATACTTTATTGTAAAATATTTCCCTACTTGTTCCTTCACTGAACAAAGTCCTTGAGGAATCAGTCATGTATTTCAAGTATAAGCAGAACTTAGGAGACCAGCTGAGCTACATAACTCTCAGCATTTTATTTATTCACAAGGAAATCTTGACTTAAATTAGCTACATTCTGCCTCGGCTTCACTTGATTATCTAGATTTATACAGAGGTTGGAGAAGCAATTTATGCAATTCAAAGATGCTAACTTGTCAAAGAGTAAATCAAGGTGATTTTCATAAAGCCCATTTTACATAAGGGGTCTTGTACTTTTACAAGAAATATTATGCTGTTTTCCTCTCATTCCTTTGTAGAGGTATGGAAATGTTGAGATAAATTATTACACATTCTTATTGTTATTTCTCTTTGAGTATAGATACCTATATTGATTCAAATGATTCAAAAATTTCCAGTTGATCCAGTCAACTTTATCAAAGTTCTAGAGGCACTAATATACAAGAAGTTGAAAGTTGAGGGGAAATCGGAGGGGGAGATGAACCAGGAGAGACTATGGACTCTGAGAAACAGACTGAAGGTTCTGGAGGGGAGAGGGGTGGGGGATGGGTTAGCCTGGTGATGGGTATTAAAGAGGGCACGTTCTGCATGGAGCACTGGGTGTTATACGCAAACAATGAATCATGGAACACTTACATCAAAAACTAATGCTGTAATATATGGTGATTAGCATAACATAATAAAAAAACTAATGATATAGTGTATGGTGATTAACATAACATAAAAAAATAAAGAAAGAAAGAAAGAAAGTTGAGGGTAAATTCCCTTTTATTTTGCATGTTTAACAAAGGAGATGAAACCCATCTAGTTCTGTATAATTTTTCCTCGATTAGCTGTATTCTTAACAGAAAATGTAATTTTTACCTAATCTTTGGGAATTTCAGTCATAGGGACACGTTGTCTGCTCTTACTACTTCACTCGGGTGAAGATCCTACAATCACTGCATTTTGATGTTGTATGGAAACTTCAAAAATTGTTTAGTTCAAGGTTTGTATTTGTCTTTATTTTGTAAGTGAGATACTTAATGTGCTAAGCAACCAGTCCAGTTTAAGCACTAATAAGTGAGAGATAAAGCTAAAAATCAGACTACCTTAGTACTTGTAGTACTTAGTGCTTAACTGCTTTCCCTACACAAATAGTGCTGCCTGTAAAGGGTTTAGGAAAACACATTTAATCCTTCCTGTAGTAGACAGAACCTAGGGTGACCCTGATGGCCATTTCCTATCTCTCTGCATCCCTAATGTTCATGCTTTGTATAATCAATCCTTTTGAGTGAAGACATGTGAGTTGTTTTTGAACAATAGAATATGGCAGAGATGAAGAGATATTGCAGATATGTAACTTATGTTCTAAATGTACTGGTTTTGAGTTAATCAAAAGACCTCCTGAGAGGCCTGACTTAATCTGGCAAAAACCCTTAAAAGAGGGACTAGGCCCCCACTCTGAGGTCAGACTCCAAACAGGAGAGATTTTCCTGGCTGGCTTGATGAAGTAAGCAGACACACTAAGGAAGCGCAAGTGGCAAGACACTGCAGGTGGCCCCTGGAAACTATGGATGGTCTCTTGCACCTGTGGTTGGTCTCCAGCCTACAACCAACAGCAAAAAGCAGCGGCCCTCAGTCACACACACACACACACACACACACACACAGAATTTTGACAACAACCAGAATGAGATTGGAAATAAATTCTCCCCAAGGCAAACCTACAGTTGAAAACAGATCCCAAACAATGCTTTAATTGTAACCTTGTAAGATCTTGAAGAGAGAACCCAACTAAGACAAACCTCAACTTGTGACTCACAGAAACTCTGAGATACTAGTGTGTGTTGTTTGAAGCTGCTAAATGTGTGGCAATTTGTTATTCTGCTACTTACAGACAGACGGACAAACGAAACACCTATTGTGCTTGAAGTTAGAGTCTTCATTTCCATTGAAAGAAAAATGTTTTTAACCTATTTGTGTATAACACTTAGAAATGGTCCACTCCTTTGTAGTCTTGTTTCCTGTATCGCATTCATTTCTCAACATCGCTGCACCTTTATCTCAGAGCTTTGGCCAGACTAAAGAAGTGATTATGTCCTCAGGCAGTGGTTCCCAGACATCTGATTTCACAAAACAAAATAATTTTAAAATATATTTTGGGGACAGACATAGTAGTATCAACCTTTGATTTTTATAACATAATGACATTTCAAAACCATCAACTAGTATCTAATAATTTTATCATTAAAAAAACAAAGTATAATACCAAAAGTTATAGTATGGGCATGATCTCAGAATAAAGAAGAATCTTTCTTAAGAAAGAAGTGTTTGAAACTTACACACACACACACACACACACACACACACTCACTAACTCTTTAATTTTCCCATTTGCTTTCAACTACAACAGACAAAACATTGTCACAGACTCATACCAAACTATAGACTGTCATTTGAAAGCTATTCTTGTAGGTAGAAGTTTTAAAAACCATTGTATAGAGCATTGACATTCTTTGCTATTTCTTTCAGGCTGCTTATTGCCTTTCTGGATTAAGGTGCTTTTCTTAAGAAGTGAACTGGAAATATATGTTGTCTTTTAATTCCCTATTAATTATATCTTAAAAAAAAATCTCTTCATTTACAAGGTAACACCTATTCACTAGACACAATTCTGTATACTCAGTGTGTATTATATCATTGAATCTTCATTACAGTCCAATGATTTGTGTTAATATGATTATCTCCATTTTACAGAGGAGGGATCTTAGGCAATGAGGACTTACATAACTTTCCAAAGTGATCTTAAGTTACTGAGCCCACACTTTTAAACACTATATTACTCTATGGAGTTGGATTTTACTTTGTATATCTCCCTTCTTTTCCATATTGGTTCACACAAAAACTGAAGCAAAAAATAGATGGACATTTGGTGGAAAAGAAGGCCATAAGAAAGTTATGCAACAGGGCAGACAGTCTCATCAATAAATGGTGCTAGAAGAACTGAATACCTGAATACAAAAAAAAAAAAAAAAAAAGGAATCTAGACATAGACCTTATATCATTTACAAAAATTAACTCAAAATGGATCATGGACCTGAATATAGAATGTAAAACTACAAAACTCTTAGAAGATAACATAGGAGAAAATCTAGATGATCACCTTTATCAATACAACACTCAAGTATGAACCAGGAAAAAAATAATCGATGAACTGGGCTTCATCAAAATTACAAGCTTATCCCCTGCTAAAGACAAGATCAAGAGAATAGAAGGTAAGCTACAAACTGGGAGAAAATATTTGCAAAAGACACACATGTGATAAAGGAATTTATTCCAAAATATAAAAATAAATCTTAAAATTAATAAGAAAACGACCTTATTTAAAAATAGATCAAAAACCCTAACAGATACCTCACTAAAGAAGATATACAGATGGCAAATGAGCACATGAAGAAATGCTCTACATGACATGTCTACAAGGAAATGTGAATTGAAACAGTGAGATACCATTACACACCTATTAGAATGGCCCAAATCTGGAACACTGACAATACCAAATGCTGGTGAGGATGTGGAACAACAGCAACTCTCCTTCATTGCTGGTGGGAATGCAAAATGGTACAGTTACTTTTGAAAAGTGTTTGTCAGTTTCCTACAAAACTACACATACTCTTACCATATGATCCAGCAATGGTGCTCCTTGGTATTTATCCAAAGGAGTTTAAAACACATGTCTACACAAAACCTAGACATAGATTTTTTTTTAAAGATTTTATTTATTTATTTGACAGAGAGAGAGAGACAGGGAGAGAGGGAACACAAGCAGGCAGAGTGGGAGGGGGGAAGCAGGCCTCCCGCTGAGCAGAGAGCCCGATGCAGGGCTCGATTCCAGGACTCTGGGATCATGATCTGAGCTGAAGGCAGATGCTTAACTGACTGAGCCACCCAGGCGCCCTGACATAGATGTTTATAGCAGCTTTATTTGTAATTGCAACAACTTAGAAGCAACCAAGACACCCTTTAGTAGGTGAATGAATACATCAACTGTGGTACATCTAGATAATGGAATATTATTTAACACTGAAAATAAATTAGCATGAAGCCATGAAAAGACTTGGACAAACCTCAGATACATGTTACTAGGTAAAAAAATTCAATCTGAGAAAACTGCATAGTTTATGATTCCAACTATAGCACAGAGACAATATAAAGATCAGTGATTGCCAGGAGTGAATGTATGGGGAATGAACAGGAGATCACAGAGGATTTTAGGGCAGTGAAAATACTCTATACGATATTATTATGATGGATATGTCATTATACATTTGTCCAAACCCATTGAGTGTGTAACACCAAAAGTAAACCCAAAGGTAAACTATGGACTTACGGACTTTGGGTCATTATGATGTGTCAGTGTGGATCTAACTAACTAGCTAGCTAGCTAGCTGAATATATATTTATGTATATATATATTGGATTCAGATTCAAGCAAGATTTATTTACTTCCCATTTTGTGTCAAAGACTGTGCAAGACATTTTTACGTGTTCTAATTATTTAACAGTCATAAACTTATAGACTCTTCAGTCTGATATCTTTGAATAATATCTCTGAGACTGTATGTATAGGACAATATAGTACTTTTTAAATAAAATACACTGTGATTTTTAATTTTATGTGCCCACTTGGCTTGACTACAGTGTCCAGTTGTTTGGTCAAACACCTGTCTTGATGTTATTGGAAAGGTATTTTTTAAAGGAGATTAACATTTACCACCAGTTGACTTTAAGTAAAACAGTTTGTCCTCCATGATGTGGATGGGCCTCATCCACTTAGTAGAAGGCCTTAAGAGCAAAAACACAGATCTCCCAAAGAAGGAATTATGCTTCCAGATTGCAACATAGAAATTCTGCCTGACTTTTCAGTTTTCAGACTCAAGATTTACAACAGCAACTCTTATCTGAATCTCCAGGCTGCTGACTTATCCTATGGGTTTTAGATATGCCAGCTCCCACAAACTCATTGAAATGTGTGTCAATTCCTTAAAATAAATCTCTGCCTCTCATTCTATGTATATCCTATTGGTTCTATTTCTCTGGAGAACTGCAACTAACACATATACCAAGTAAGCTAAAAGTCAGTTCTAATTCTTCAAAATCCATTAAGAAAACCTCATTGGTCATTTTGGGCATGATAGCCCATACTTAACATATAATTTACTGAATATAACAGTAGGTACCCTGGCTGTGTAATCTTAATATCATCAATTTCTCACTTGTAAAAGGACTGATTATAGTACTGCCTTCCAGAGAATTTGTGAGAATTAAGTAAGATAATCTATGATGTCTTGCACAGTGCCTGACACACCTAAGACCTCCTTACATATGAGCTATTTTATACCCTTAAAATCACCCTGGAAATATACATTATTTATAAATAAGGAAACTGAAGCTGAGAGAGGTTAAGTAACTCTTAAGACATTAACATAATTTCTTTGATTGTGAAATGATGGCTACATTTCCTAACACAGCTTCTTCTTCCTGGGTTTTGTTATTCTTTCAGTATTATAAACCTGCTGATAGCTGAAATACTAAATTTACATAAAGAAAAACTGAAAAGAGAGGAAGACTAGCACAAGATATAAGAAGAGTAAGAAATAATGTGTAAAAATGGTCATTGATACTGAAAACACTTCAGGATCCATTCACATAAGAGGAAATTTTGGTCATTTTCAATATGCAGCAGTTTTTTGGATTGATAAAGGGGTTCTTGTAGAATTCCACAAAGTGATCATAAATTGAGGTTTAATTGGTTCTTTCCATTTGTCCATATGTTTTATGTACATCTGGTAGAATTAGTGTTGACTGAAATATAGATCAATATGAGCTGATGACATGAAGACATGAATGATTATGTATATTTAATCTGGTTAGTATTTTATTTAATATTAACATATAAATAAATATCATATCTAAAATAATCAATTTTAGGTCAAATTTAGAGTGAGTTTTGAGGAATTAATAGTGAAATTTAGTTTAGGGCAATTTTGGGTTAAAGATATTATATTGTCCTATTATATACCCTCTCAAATATATTGATAATATAGAACAAAGGTTGTCTCATTAAGGAAAAAATATTATGGGTGCATATTTCTCCATGATTTCTAGAAACAGAGTAGGACTGAATCCAAATGGCTGACATGATCTTGAATAAACTTGATGGTCTTAATTTCCTAATACAGTAAGTCTTTTCCATTTCTGACTCTGGTGATTTTATGATTGAGCAAACTGAATATAAAATGTGGTTGGCTGCTCTCAATTAAAGCATACACATGTATGAACACGAGTCTATTATTCTTTATGTGTAACTTAGGGGTTTAAAAACTGGTTTAAAGAGCCAGTTTTCTGAGACTAGTAGAGGACAGTGTCACACAAAGTTTTGTGAGTATACATGCATATCTATGCTCTACTTTTAACAAGCCATGGTTAGGGAGCTATGTGAAACATCACTTTATTGGACTAACCATGTGTGACTGGTCACAGTTATAGACATAGATATGACTACACATATACGATAAAGCTGAATAAAATGGAAAATTCCTTGGAAAAGTGAGAAGAAATGACCCATGCTTAACCTGAGTTAATTTTGTGTTCTCATAGTATACCCACAACCCTCTTCCCCCCAGTTCTGTCTCCTTTACTCCTTTCTCTCAAGCTTGAGTGAACTCTGGTGCAAACTGTGGAGGATGTGTCCATCTGGCTTTAATCTAGAGAGAATTAGTAAGAAAAGAGAAAAATTTATGTTTTTCTTTCTATAAAAAATATACCGGATTTCTGCTCAAATATATTCAAGGACTTGAAGTTTTCAATAGCCTATGAGATTTTCAAAGATCTCCATGTAAAATATGAGTCTTTAAAACTAAACTCACTGGTTCTAGAACACAAAAAAGGAAACCACAATATCAAAATGAATGTTTAATTAAAGTCTGCATATTATGTCACTTCATTAATTATTAGATTTAGTATTCATAAAAGATTTATTACATTTGAAAACAGTTTAGTGGATAAATTTTTCCACTTTTCAAGAATTTCTAAGTCCACAAAATGTCAAAAAACATAGCCAATCATAAATTATGTCAATAACACATAGCCAAATAATTTCAAAAGCAAATTCATGACATTTCTTTCCTTAAATTTTATAGTAAATAATTAGTGTTAAATGTGAGTGTGCTTTCATATGTTTACGATTATGCATGCTGTGCCTTCCAAAAGGGCTGACCAAGTTCTTAAAGCAGCTTCACTTTTAATTCATCCATTGCTGTGCCATGATAGAAAAGAAAGACATATTTGGTTCATATTTTCTTGCTTTAAAACCTTTCAAACTAGGGAGGATCTTAGACTGTGTTCTCTGGAAGCAGTCTCTGGGCAGAGTCCTGAGTAGAAGGGTTATTGTGGAGTATTCTCAGAAGATATACCTTTAAGGAAGGGTGGAAGGCAAACTGGGCAGAGGGAGAAGCTGTCTGCACTGTGGTTGTAAGAGAGGGCTCAGCTGATTACACTGAGTTCTGGAGCCAAGATGGCTCTTCAAAGCTGCCCCAAATTATGTCAGGGAGCAAGACCTTCAAATCCCTCCAATCAGCCAGTTATAGGTCACATCTTCCCTGGGAGGGACGTAAACTTTGGCAAGCATCTCTAGACAGCTGAGAGAAACACATTAGTGACAAAATCTGGAGATGGAACATCACAGTATATATACACTCTAGGGAGTATCAGATTACCTCCCACCAAAATTCAGTCCTTATGTTGCAGTTGTAGACAAAGGTATACTTTGGGGGAAGGTGGGATTTCATTCAGTTCAGGAGTTTATATTTTTAGTGTTTATTACTAGGCTAGACTCCTGAATGCATTATATTATTTATTTTTCAGTATATGAATCCTAATTTAAAGAATAGGAAATTCATGTCTAGTGAGTTGATGTAACTTGTCAGAATTCACACAAGGTGTAAGACATGATTGACAAAATTATTCCCAATCTCTTTGACTCTGAAGTCCAGATTTTCCTCCCCAATTTACCATGTTGCCACTCTAGTCCAGAACAAGTTGTTAAAAATCTTTTAAAATATATGCAAAAATAATGTAAAATTATGCCTAGTAAAGTGAAGAAAAGCTATACATGAATACTAATTTCACTGTAAATATAGTTTGCTACTATGTACCACATGCTGTTTGAATTACTTCCCTTGAATAGACTCTTCACAACTCTAAAATGGATATACTATCATGTTATTATCCCCTTTTTAGAGATTGGTAAAATAAGGTATGGACAGGTTTAGGTGAGTTCCCAAGGTTATACAGCTTTAAGTAGAAGACTTGGCATTAGTCTCTTGCGGTGTGACTCCAGATACTCCTACTTAATCACAAAGCTCTGTGCCTCTTTGGGTTAAGTGTTGATGTTTTATGATTTAAGTGCTGGTATACCACATTTCTTTCTTTACAAAAGAAAAGTGTTTCTATTGACACACATTTCTGGGAGCCAAAGTCAACATGTATAATATCTAGAAATTTTCAAGGACTAAAAATGAACAGACTCTGAGAGTGTTATTTTTAAGCAGAGGTAATGCTTTGGCCTTTGTCCCTCACAATGGTAGTAATAAAAGTATACTCCAAATGACACATGTATAGCAAAATGTGGGCAAGATTTTGAAGTAGGCCACTCTACAAAAGAGGAAAGGTAGTTAGAAAAATAGTTCAAGGACTGTTGTTTTCATCTCTCATCAAAAGAGCCATCTAAAAAAATCTCTACATCAAAATATCAACATTGTACTTTCTCTTATTTATTTTTTAGATACTATCTTACGTGTGTGTGTGTGTGTGTGTGTGTATTTTAAGAATAAAGGATGGAAGACACATTTAACGAGCCATCTCGAGCATATACGGGGCAAGATGATTTTTTTTCTCCAAAAATATTGTTTTTTTTAAAGTTCCTCTGCTTTCCAATGCATCAAACATTAAAAAGGAGGTATTGACTAAAGTGTATGAGTCAGTAGTAATATTATAGTTATTTAATTAGAAAACAAAATTACTGTGGCTATTTACAAGTCTGAGAAGTACTTGTGAGCTTTTGATCAACACTTAGATAAAAGGACTCTCTCCTATTATAATGGCATTGTGCTAATGATCAAAATTGAGAAGAATGATGAAACATAAACATATTATATTTTAAATTATTTTACAGCCACATAGGTAGGATTGCAAGAATAAATACTCTCGCCACTAAGAACAAATATTTTATACTAATTATTTCCTATGTCTCAGAGAATTTTTTAGTGTTAGTTAAGGTTAAAAAAAAATAGTGTCCTAATTCTTGCTTTAAGACATGCACTATGCATGTATAAACTTTGATGGGTACTAATGGACACCTCTTCCTAGCTTTGACCCTTAGGTTGGAAATAACAGCTTGTTGTTATTTTCAGAGAGAGTAAGATCCATTTCTAAACATTTTAGAAATCTCAGGGCTTTTTTCTCCTTATAAATAGACAAATAAATGGCTACATTAGCAATTGCACTTCAATGTGAGCAAGGACATTTTTAAAATGTCACAACTCAGGGTTAACACTCTTATTTTTGACACTTGGCCTTCAGATTTTTCTTCTTAATTGTCTGTTTGTTGCCTCATTGCTATATACAGGGATTTAAGGTCAAACACATCTCTTTCCTGCATTGCCATAAGACAGAGTGTCCAAAAGTTTTAAATATTTCATATATTGTGGGCTACCAGACTTTCCCAAATTCTATACTAGTTTCAACTTTTGAATATAGGGAGGTCATCTGCTCAGATCAAAATTGCCCCCAGAAAGGATTGTCAGTTACTTGATTCCAACTACAAGCTGCTTACTTTTTAGTAGATGCTTGGGGTTTGTTTTTCTAGACCAGTGGAAACAATTTGGGCTAGTTTTGCGAAAGCAAATATGAATGCAGCCTACATATAGTTGTGTGCTGGTATATAAGAAATAGATTACATTGTCAAGGTGATGTTGTTAAAGATTAACTGACTGACGCTAATAACTGGGACTTGAATTTTCTTTTTAAATCAGGATCATTTCCAGAGTGGCACCAAGTGAACTGAAGTATGCCTCCATACACTGTCTGTTTAAGAAGTCTTAAATACAAAGATATTCTAAATCTATTGGCATAGAATATTGAACTTCTTGCTGGCTCATACCATCCACTGAGAACAACAGAGAATGAAAACATCATGTAATGGTTGTTTTAACATTGAAATTCTCAGCTCAATCAAGAATCCATGCCATTCATTACCCATTCAGCAAATACATATCAATAATATTTTATATCCCACATATTTGGCAAGTTACGAGGGAAACATAGGAAAAAGTTGTTTTTCCTCAAGAAAGTCTAGGAGCCTAAAGACTGATTTCTGTACCACATGGCTCTCTGAATATGATTTGCTTTTGTCTCTCCCATTAGATTATTATGACCTTCATAAATCATTATAAGCACCAAAATGCATACTAAGTCCTTAACTGACTTTCCAAGGGTATGTTATATTTAAGCCATAGTCCCTCTGTCCTTACTTCCTACCGCAGTTATGGAATGTGGTTTTACACTGTTCTTAAAAAAAAAAGTAAGTGGCCAAATTCTGTATATCCATAGAACCCCACCCCTTGACCACAGATGAAATGACTAAGGATAGGCAAACTATTCCATGATTGACAATTTGTGAGCTAAACAATAACACCCTATGTGGCTTTGGGAAAAGGCTTTATCCAACTATGAACAAAAGTGATTGGTTAAGTTAGTCACAAACTTTCTCTGGGGAATTTGACCCAGTGAAACAAACAGAAAGTTTACTGTAGCAAGCTGAAGGAAGAAGAGGTATAGAGGAAAGATAGTATGTAGGAACAATGGGGCAGCAAAAGCTCTGAATAAACACCATGACACAGAGAAGAGAAATAATGAAATACAGTCATCGTGGCTGAAGGGATATACAGAGAGAATGGCAGGCTCACTTTTTCTAATTACATCAGAGCTGCAAATTCGTGGAAAAGCTAAAACCCTGACTTCCATGATCACTGAATTGGTCATGCATCTACTCCTTGAATTTCTCTCTCCATTACTTCTCCATTATAGTCCTCTAATATCCATTATTTAACATGAATTTAGTGAGTTTCTGTCTCTTTCTGAAATAGTCTAAAATATTTCATTACCACAAATGTGAAAAATATCTACAAAATGCCTTAATGAGTTACCAAAGCAAGGTGCTTGGCCCTGAAGGGTTTGCAATATATTGTCAGAAATAGAATGTGCATAAAGGAGAAGATAAATCACAAATAATGAATATATATATGTACATACAGTCCATGATTAATAATTTTTCAATAATCTTTAGATATACCCAAGAATGTGGATAGTTGTGATATATTCCTGAATGCAGCCGCTGTAACCCTGTGTGTTCAGGGAGAATGTTTTCCCATGAACAAATGTGCATGGCATTTCAAAGAGGAAGAATTCAGAGCCAGGACTGAAATATGAGAAATTATAGATAAATGTTTTAAAGAAAGATAAGAGAAACTTTAAAAAAGGTTGAATGCCAGCTAAGTTGCTTCCATTACTCTAGAATTCATCACATATATGATCTCACTTAATCCTTATGAAAAACTCTGGGAAGTAAATATTCTAAACTATAAAAATTAATTAAAAATTTATTATTTGTTTCAGAGGTACAGGTCTGTGATTCATCAGTCTTACACAATTCACAGGGCTCACCATAGCACATACCCTCCCCAATGTCTATCACCCAGCCACCCCATCCCTCCCACCCCCCACCACTCCAGCAACCCTCAGTTTGTTTCCTGAGATTAAGAATTCCTCATATTAGTGAGATCATATGATACATGTCTTTCTCTGATAATACATTATGTGTTAAAAAAAAAAAAAAAAAGAAGATAGTAGGAAGGGAAAAATGAAGGGGGGGATTGGAGGGGGAGATGAACCATGAGAGACTGTGGACTCTGAAAAACAAACTGAGAGTTCTAGAGGGGAAGGGGATGGGGGGATGGGTTAGCCTGGTGATGTATTAAAGAGGGCACGTATTGAATGGAGCACTGGGTGTTATATGCAAACAATGAATCATGGAACATTACATCAAAAAAATAAATAGATTTATAATAAATAAATAAATAAATAAATAAATAAATAAATAAATAAATAAATAAAGTTTTAAAAAGTGAGGCTCAGGGAGTTTGCAGTAACTTCTACAAGGTCAAGCTTGCAAGTGAAATTCATTGCTTTCTGGCTATAATGCTCTCATTCCTTTCATTTAACTAAAACACCTGCTCTTTATTTACCATAATTCTCTACTGTCAGAAAGAGCATAAAATTCTCTTGCCCACAAGAACACTTGACTCTTTTTTTTTTTTTTAAGATTTTATTTATTTGACAGAGAGAGACACAGCGAGAGAGGGAACACAAGCAGGGGGAGTGGGAGAGGGAGAAGCAGGCTCCCCGCAGAGCAGGGAGCCCGATGCGGGACTCGATCCCAGGACTCTGGGATCATGACCTGAGCTGAAGGCAGTCGCTTAACCAACTGAGCCACCCAGGTGCCCAAGAACACTTGACTCTTGATTCTTGTTGCCTTTACTTTTATCTTGAACCTTCTAGAAAGCAAATCCCTGCCAAATTGTAAGTGCTGTCAAATAAGGAACTATCTTCACTTAATAAAATGGGTTCTGGGCATGCAGTCGGTGGCCAAGAAAGATATGTTGAACAAATGCTTTAATGGACATTTATGCTTTACAAATATTATCTCAGATTATCCTAAATCAACATTGGCTATCCACATGCAGTTTTGCTTCGCTTACTGCAGTTGCAAAAAGGCAGATTTTCTTACTATTTCTGGAGAGGCTAACCCACTTAAAATTTAAGCCTGTGGGCTCTGGAGACAGTATCTGTATTTAAAACTTGACTGCCACTTCATAGTTGTGTTGCTTTAAGCATGTTATTTAGCCTTTCTAGTCTCAGTTTCCTCAACTATAATGAGTTAATAGCAGATAATGATATATGTTTTGTGTGAATATTACATGAGTTAATACTGTGAAATATTTAAAACAGTGCTAGGAAAATGATAAGCAATCAATAAATTTGAGCTATTTCAAAAGACCTCCAACAGTTTTCATTCAATACTACTCTTATTTTTACCCCTTTGTATAGGGCAGGCCTTTCCCAGATCAGTTGTGACTTACCACAGGAGTCAGCAGAACCCTATAATGTGGCTGTATGCATGTGTCTGTGTGTGTGGAGGTGGGCAGGATGAGGGTTATCTCTGTCTTGAAGGACCTGACAGAAGTTAATAGATATCTTTTTTGAAAAGGAGCCTTCTGTAAATGATAAATAATAAATATTTTAGACTTTGTGAGCCTTATAGTCTCTGTCACAACTTCTCAACTCTGCTGTTATACCGTAAAAACAGTTACAGAAAATAGGTAAAAAAATGAGTGTGACTGTGTCCCAATAAAACTTTATTGACAAAAACAGGCAGTGGGCCAAATCTGGCCCAAGGGTCATAGTTTCCTGACTTCTGCTAGAGATAATGACAGGCGGCACAGTGTTCAGATAATAAGTACACAGCTGGGACAACTGCTTCCCAGATATATCTTGAATATTACTATGTCATCAGGGGCAGATCACTTAAACTATATGACCAAAGTTTCTCATTTGTGAGTTGGAACAAATGCTTCATGGAGATCCTTTCAGATTAAGTCTCTACTAACTTTTAGTATGCAAAGGCCTAGAAATCCCATGTAGCAAAACCAAAATTACTCTTCTATTAAGATTACTAAATTTTCCCCTCCTCTCTTTCTAACAGGAATCCTGCTTTGCCTACTTAAGTTCTCTTCCCTAACCTTGCCTGATTGATGATTTTGAGATTTTATTATATGGAGTAAGTAGAAAAGGGTGGAGGTAGGAGGATAAGATGGACATACTTGCCAGGGATGAATAAAATAGTTTTGTGAAAGGTTCCAAAGTGAGAAATGAGGCAATATCTATAACATAACAGAATAGAATAGAATAGAATAGAATAGAATAGAATAGAATAGAATAGAATAGAAAATAGAATAGAATAAATAGAACAGAATAAAATAGAATAATAATAGAATACAATAGAATAGAATACAATAGAATACAATAGAATAGAATAAGAATAGAATAGCAGAAGGGGAACAGTGATGCTGTAACATATTTATTCTTTTCACTGTGTCTGAAAATTGCAAAGAGAAAAGTTTATTTTGATTTTTTTGCTTTTTATTTGTTTTTGTGATTTAAATATTTTATCTTTTAAAAGGTGGTTACTTTTTGAAAATGTAATACCACGGTTATAGGAGTGTATAGAGGTGACACATCTTTTCCTTAACCATGCTTCTTTTTATCTTCTTCACAAAGGTAAAAATGTTTGCTAACCTCATAGTTAATGATGTGAAAAGATATCGGCAAACTTTTTCTCCAAAGGGCCAGATAGTAAATATTTTAGGCTTCACAGGTCACAAAAGATCTCTGTCACATATCTGTTCTTTTACAACCTTTTAAAAATGCAAAATCCATTGTTGACTTGCACCATACAAAAACAGATGGGGTCAAATTTGCTTGCCTGCAGTAGTTTGCCAACCTCAGGGATAAAATACCTATTTTCTGACTTGTCTGGGAGATTGCTCCCTTCAGGCTTTTTGACAGTCTGCTGCCTGAAGTAGATAGAGAAAGGCCTTATTTACAATTGAATGTGGTGTGTGACAAAAGTAGAAATGGAGAGAGTTCCTGCTCATTTTTCCTGTTCATTTTCCATTCACTGTTTAAATAAATTTGTTGAGCACCCACAATGTACACTCTTAAATATCTTTGTGTTTGCAGAGATTTCCAGTGTTTCTTTCTTAAACACATGGTTCCTGCAGTTTCTCTCAACCTGTAATTATCAGTTCTTTATATTCATGTTTTAGGGCAGATCAGGAATAAAATCTCTACTAGCACTCAAAAGAACTCATGATTATAAAAAATGAATCTAGCGAACAATGATATCCTTCCACCCAATACACATCCTTCTTCAAAATCATAGCCTAGATGAGGAAAAATATGTAACTATTTCTACTTAAAAAGATACTTCTTTTCCTCCCATGGGCTGAAACTTAACAAACAAAAAAAAATTTCAAATCTAGAACATCTACCACATAGTTTCTTCCATTTTCATAGTTCATTGCCATGTTAACATAGTATCTGGATCCAGGTAGGCTCTTCATAAACTTTCTAGTTCATCCATAAAACAATACATTAAGGGGTGAATACTACTTTTAAAGTACTTTATACTCCCACATTTCAACTCAGGAAAGGAGTGGTCATGATTCTGCTCCTTCAGGATGAAAACTGTAACTGCCAGCTTTCTGAATATTTCTGCTATTTATCTTTTAAAGTGGCCAAAAGGAGCCAGGACTTCAGTATTAAAATGTAAAAGTTGCCCCCATTCCACATCTTTGGTATAGACATCAACTACAATAATCTGACTATCCACACCACAGAGACATGGCACATTTTGTAATTAGAAGTGTTTGTGATTTTCTTTTGGACCATGTAAACAGAGGGAAATGCCTTGGGAAACAACTTTGTTTTTTCCCTCATTTCTCTTAAATATACCTGTGCACGATCAGTTCTCCCTTTGATCAACTCCATGAAGAGAAAAAAACAGAGTGGACCAAAGTTATTGCTTTCACTCCCCTCTTTGTGCCCTTTTCTTTTTCCTTTTCCTTGCATTCCTGCTTAGCTAGTTTGTCTCTCTCCCTCTGCAGCCTGTCCTGTTCCTTCCTCCTTTGGGACTCATCCCAAAGCGGGTCTTACTCCAGTTTTCTGGCATTGAGGACATCTTCCACATTGGTGTTTCAGAATAGAGAATTATCAGAACCAAGATTCACTGTGGTGGCACCTGAATCATCCTTCTCATCCTTCACATCTTCTGCATCTGTCACACCAGCATACTGGGCCAGGAGTGCAGCTTTTCCCTGCTTCTCCCCTTCTGACACCGTCCTGGGCTTCACCACAATCTGTGCCTGCTTCTAAAGTTAGGGGGCAATGGCCTGTATCTCATCTTTTTTTTTTTTTTTCACTTTGGTAAGAACATTCTGACTTTCCGACCATTGTTCCACAATCTCCTTACAGATGTTAAGAAGAGAATCTTCTTCCAAGAAGGCAGGGAGGATACCCTATAGAGAGTCCTGCTTCTCTTCTTCCTCCTCCTCCTGCAGGACACCAAGATGTAGGATCCCTAAATGGCTCAGTCCACTCCCAGCACCTGGAACTATCCATCCATCTATGACTCGAGACCCAAAGCCACTGCCCCTGCCATTGCCTTCACCCAAGGCAGCTGCAAACACTTCACTGGGCGCTGCCCAGTGTCACGATCCTCAAATTGTTTTTGATTATGAACTGTGTGTCTTTAATCACAAAATCATTCTGGGACTGGACCACATGAATAATGGTGGCTACTGCTTCTTCTTCTTCTTCTTCTTCTTCTTCTTCTTCTTCTTCTTCTTCTTCTTCTTCTTCTTCTTCTCCATAATGGCTTGTTAAATATCACACATTTCTAATCATGCCCAGGTTGATTAGTGAAGATGTCAATATTACTTAGGTCTGGAGTGGATGTAATTGTGATTTTTTAAGCCTGATATTTGGTTGACAGATGGCAGCTTCAGATAAAACAATAATATTGGGCAGCCTGGCACTTTTATACAAACTTGAAAAACATTTCAGTTTTCTGAAGTGGGGTAATACTAATGATGGCTCTTGAACAAGGCTATACCTTTGCTCAAAACATCACTAATTTAAAGTTGCATCCTTACAATTGAGTTACTGCACATTTGAAATAACTCTTAATGAGTTTTTGATGATATCTTATTCCATTGACAATACTGAGAAATTAAAGATTTTTTTTCTTACTAATATTGGCACATTTTTCTGGAGTTCTGCATTTCTGTTAGATCTCCAATCATGGTAAGATTCTGTTTCTGATTAAAGTTTTATTAATAAAAAAATACATTTTTACTATTGCAAATTATTTCCTAGACTTCAATAGTCTTGGAAGCATTCTTGGTAACTTTAATATGGGCAATTGTCCCACTATAATTAAAAACGGTTCTCGGGGCACCTGGGTGGCTCAGTCGTTAAGTGTCTGCCTTTGGCTCAGGTCATGGTCCCACGGTCTTGGTATCAGGTCCCACATCGGGCTCTCTGCTCGGCGGAAGCCTGCTTCTCCCTCTCCCACTCCCCCTGCTTGTGTTCCCTCTCTCACTGTATCTCTCTCTGTCAAATAAATAAAATCTTTAAAAACAAAACAAAACAAAACACGGTTCTCATCTCCAGAATCAACTCTTAAAACTGCTTTTGCACAGCAGTAGTCCTATCAGCACCTAGGACAGTTCCAAACACGCCATTCATTGGGGGATAAGTAAATGAGTAGTCATGGAGAGTGACTTAAATACAAAGCAAACAGTAACAAACACTAAATTTGCACAAATTCTCATTCACAAAAAGAAACTAAACAAAACCTAATAGAACAAGCCAATGGTGTAGTGCATGATACCCTGGAACACTGAGCTTCCTGAGGTTTGGGGCAAATCGGATATTGCTTACTTTCAGGATTAGTCTATATATTATTTACCATCATGCTTAAGAATCAATTGGTTGTTGTGTGGGGTGTGGGAATAAGACACACCAAGATCACTAAATTAAAATATTCTTTTTCCCCCTTGTCTCTCTAATGTCATATTCTATCTGCCAGGATTATACACTGGTTACTGAGTATCTCTGCAACCTTCTTTTCTCTCTGTTCACCTTTGGGATTCTCCTCCAGTGAGAGAGTAATGCCTCTGTAGAACATTTGCTCCTAAGTTAAATTTTTATTTTCCGGGGGGGAAGGTTAATAGTGTTTTGAATGAAAACAAAACACGAAGCTCACTATTGTTATAAACATGCTAATGTTAAACCACTATCATGTACTTCTACTTCTCAGAAATAATGCTTTTTCAAATGCTAAGAGTATTCTCTGTTGTAGAGCAAAGGTCTTCTCTACAGATAATACTACTGAGAACTAAAGCAGACACAGATATTGAAATGGTGATACTTTATTCATGACCATATGCTGCTACTGATTTCTGCAGCAAGACATGTATAAATTTATTCCTTTTTTTCTTCCTCTGTTTCAATAGACTCATAATTATCAAGAGTACAGCATGTAATAAGTAGATGAATGATAAGTAATCTAATATTCACTGATTGATATTCAGCAGCTACTATATTACTCTTATCCTGCATGGGTATGTGAAATGTATTCATAAGAAAATGTGATTTAGAAACTAAGTATAATAGCTATTTTCTTCACTTATAACTTACATGAAAAAAGCTATGATTTGGAAATATTAGAGATACGATATTTAGAACAAATCCAAAGTACAGGGAAAAAGACAACGGATCTGAAAGAAATATGAACTTAATAAACATCCACTGAGTTTGCATTGTGCGCAATGTGCTTTAAATATAAAGATGGTTAATACTTAAGAATTTAGAGACACAAATTAAAAATTATGATGATCTCCAACCATATCAATTATTTCATCAAATATAAATGTTCTAAACACACCAATTAAAATACAAATATTTTCAGATTGGATTAAAATGCTATTGAAAAGAAACCCACTGTAAATAAAAGGACATAGCTAGGTTACAAGTAAAAGTATAAGAAAAGGTATAATCTGTAAGTACCAACAAAAAGAAAGTTGAAGTGGGCTATTTTGGTATCAGACAAAGTAGGCTTCAGAACAGGGATGAAGAGAGACATTCCACAGTGAAAAGTGGGTCAAATCACCAGGAAGACATAACAATCTTACATGTGTAAGCACCTAACACCAGAGCTTCAAAATACATGTAGCAAAAACTAAAAGAACTGAAAGGAGATCAAATAAGTAAATCCGCAATCTTAACTGAAAACTTTGATGTTCTTTGCTTAACAACTGATAAAAAAATGAGGTAGAAAATCAGTAAGTATGTAGGAGGTCTGAGTAACACTATTAACTAACTTGAATTAATTGGTATAAATAAAACAATCCATCCAACAAGCACAGAACACCTATTATTTTTAATTGCATAAAGAATATTCACCATAATAGACTATACCCTGGGCCATAAAATAAACCTGGAAAATGTAAAATAAAAGAAATTACATAAATAGTGTTTTCTTTCTGTAACTTATTAAAGTAGAAATCAGGGGGGAGGAGCAAGATGGGGGAAGATTAGGAGTCCTAAATTTTGTCTGGTCGCAGGAGTTCAGCTGGATAGGGATCAAACCATTCTGAACACCTACAAACTCAACAGGAAATCAAAGAAAAGAATAGCAGCAACTCTCTGAACAGAAAAGCAACCACTTTCTGGAAGGTAGAATGTGCAGAGAAATGAATCCGAGGCAATATTTGGGAAGATAGACCTCGAGGGGCGGGAGCCTTCATCAGCCTGCTACAGGCAAATGATAGAGCAGCAGAGCACAAAACAGAAACTTTTAGAATTCAGCTCCGCTGAGGGACATCACTCCAGTGGCCAAGCGGGGGGGTGGAACCCTTGCTGGACAGTGTGGTCTCTGGACCGTTGGGGTCACAGGAAAACCAGGGTGCCTGAGTACAGCAGAGCTCCCAGGTATTGGAGTGGGGGAGCCGGCTACAGAGATGGAGCCAAGGAGTGGGCTCTCATCTTGGGGTGGCCACAAACCCTGATCCACGGCATAGTCAGGCCATTGTGCTTACAGCAGGGACCCAAGAAGGGGCAGGTCTGGGGAGACTCCCCTTCCTCTCTGGGAGAAGCGGCGCAGGAGTGCATCACAGGAATCTGTTGGTTTTGGAGACTCCAAATAGGGTCCTGTGTCAGAGATAGAAACACTCGGTCGCAGGCTGGGTGAGCACGGAGTGCTGCCAGAGACCAGGGAGACAGGAGTGACTGACTGCTTTTCTCTGAGGGAGCACTGAGGAGTGGGGCCCTGAGTTCTTGGCCTCTCTGGGATGGAGATTGGGAAGCCACCATTTTCACTCTCATCCTCCAAAGCTGTACTGAAAGCTTGCAGGGAACAAAAGCTCTGGAGAGCAAACCCCAGCAGATTACCTAGCCTGGACCTGGCAAGGGTGGGGTAAATCCACCTCCAGCAAAGACATTTGAGAACCACTGCAACAGCCCTCCCCCCGCCCCCCGGAAGATCAACAAGAACAGCCAGGTAAGACCAAGTTTATCAATCACTGAGAACGGCAGAACTCCAGCACTAGGGGAATACTGCACATAGAATCCATGGCTTTTTTCCCATGATTCCTTAGTCTTTCAAAGTTAATTTTTTAATTTTCTTTTTTTTTTATTTTTCTTTGAATTTTTCGTTATCCCTTTTTCAACCAACATCTTATCAATCCCTTCTTTAAAAAATCTTTTTTATTTTACATTTTCAGAGTCATATTCTATCCCTTCATAGTAGTTAACCTTAATTTTGGTATATATATAAGTTGTTCTCTCTTTAAAATTTTGGGATACAGTTTCTTCTAACAGAAAAAAATATACCCTAAATCTCTAGTGTATGGCTTTGTTGTAGTCTCCTGCCTGATCACATTCTCTCCCCTTTTTTTTTAAATCCTATTCTTTCTTTTTTTAACCGACATCTTATCTTATCAATTCCTTTTACAAAATCTTTTATAATTTTCATCCTTACAGTCATATCCCATCCCTTCATCGTATTTACCCTTATTTTTGTACATATATAAGGTTTTCTTT
Organism: Mirounga leonina; assembly: GCF_011800145.1. Lineage (NCBI taxonomy): Eukaryota > Metazoa > Chordata > Mammalia > Carnivora > Phocidae > Mirounga > Mirounga leonina. The sequence goes on along the minus strand of NW_023270757.1, from coordinate 11,576,749 downwards.
CTTTAAAATTTTGGGAGGCGCTTTCTTCTAACAGATGAAAATATGCCCAAAATCTAGTGTGTGGCACAGATCTATGCACCAGCCTGATCATATTTGATCATATTCTGTTTCTTCCTTGTTTGTTTGTTTATTTTTTATCTTTTTCTTTTTCTTCTTTTTTTCTTTTTTCTTTCTTTACCTTTCTTTTCCCCCAGTTTCAGGTCTCTACTGATTTGTTTAGTGTATATTTTTCTGGGGTCATTGTTACCCTGTTAACATTTTGTTCTCTCATTCATCTATTCTCCTCTGGACAAAATGACAAGATGGAAAAAATCACCTCAAAAGAAAAGAACAAGTGGCAGTACTACCTGTCAGGGACTTATTCAATATGGACATTATTATGCTATTGGAACTAGAGTTCAGAATGATGATTTAAAAGATACTAGCTGGGCTTGAAAAAAACACGGAAGATATTAGAGAAACCCTTTCTGGGAAAGGAAAGAACTAAAATCTAACCAACTTGAAATCAAAAAGGCTATTAATGAGGTACAATCAAAAATGGAGGCTCTCACTGCTAGGATAAATGAGGCAGAAGAGAGAATTAGTGATATAGAAGACCAAATGATGGAAAATAAAGAAGCTGAGAAAAAGAGAGATAAACAACTACTGGATCATGAGGGCAGAATTCGAGAGAGAAATGATACCATAAGACGAAACAACATTAGAATAATTGGGTTCCCAGATGAAGAAGAAAGAGAGAGAGGGGCAGAAGGTATATTGGAGCAAATTATAGCAGAGAACTTCCCTAATTTGGGGAAGGAAACAGGCATCAAAATCCAGGAGGCACAGAGAACCCCCCTCAATATCAATAAAAATAGGTCAACACCCCGACATCTAATAGTAAAACTTACAAGTCTCAGAGACAAAGAGAAAATCCTGAAAGCAGCTCCGGAGAAGAGATCTGTAACCTACAATAGTAGAAACATTAGATTGGCAACAGATCTATCCACAGAGACCTGGCAGGCCAGAAAGGACTGGCAGGATATATTCAAAGCACTAAATGAGAAAAAATATGCAGCCACGAATACTATATCCAGCTAGATTGTCACTGAAAATAGAAGGAGAAATAAAAAGCTTCCAGGACAAACAAAAACTAAAGGAATTTGCATACATGAAACCAGCCCTACAAGAAATATTAAAAGGGGTACTCTAAGCAAAGAGAGACCCTAAAAGCAACATAGACCAGAAAGGAACACAGGCAATATACAGTAGCAGTCACCTTACAGGCAATACAATGGCACTAAATTCATATCTTTCAATAGTTACCCTGAATGAAAATGGGCTCAATGCCCCAATCAAAAGACACAGGGTATCAGATTGTATAAAAAAACAAGACCCATCAATATGCTGTTTGCAAGAGACTCATTTTAGAACCAAAGACACCCCCAGATTGAAAGTGAGGGGGTGGAAAACAATTTAACATGCTAATGGACACCAAAAGAAAGCTGGGGTGGCAATCCTTATATCAGACAAATAAGATTTTAAACCAAAGACTATAGTAAGAGATTAGGAAGGACACTATATCATACTTAAAGGTTCTATCCAACAAGAAGATCTAACAATTGTAAATATCTATGCCCCTAACATGGGAGCAGCCAATTATATAAGGCAATTAATAACAAAAGCAAAGAAACACATCAACAATACAGTAATAGTAGGGGACTTTAACAACCCGCTCACTGAAATGGACAGATCATCTAAGCAAATGATCAACAAGGAAATAAAGACTTTAAATGACACACTGGACCAAATGGACTTCACAGACATATTCAGAACATTCCATCCCAAAGCAACAGAATACACATTCTTCTTGAGTGCCCATGGAACATTCTCCAGAATAGATCACATCCTAGGTCACAAATCAGGTCTCAACCGGTACCAAAAGATTGGGATCATTCCTTGCATATTTTCAGACCACAATGCTTTGAAAATAGAACTCAATCACAAGAGGAAAGTCGGAAAGAACTCAAACACATGGAGGCTATAGAGCATCCTAATAAAGAATGAATGGGTCAACCAGGAAATTAAAGAAGAATGAAAAAAAATTCATGGAAACCAATGAAAATGAAAACGCAAGTATTCAACATCTTTGGGATACAACAAAGGCAGTTCTAAGAGGAAAGTATATAGCAATACAAGCCTTTCTCAAGAAACAAGAAAGGTCTCAAATATATAACTTAACCCTACACCTAAAGGAGCTGGAGAAAGAATAGCAAATAAAGCCTAAACCCAGCAGGAGGAAGAGAAATAATAAAGATCAGAGCAGAAATCAAGAAATAGAAACCAAAAGAATAGTAGAACAGATCAACAAAACTAGGAGCTGGTTCTTTGAAAGAATTAACAAGATTGATAAACCCCTGGCCAGATTATCAAAAAGAAAAGAAAAATGACCCAAATAAATAAAATCATGAATGAAAGAGGAGAGATCACAGCCAACACCAAAGAAATACAAACAATTATAAGAACATACTATGAGCAACTACATGCCGACGAATTAGATAATCTGGAAGAAATGGATGCATTCCTAGAGATGTATCAACTGCCAAAACTGAACCAGGAAGAAATAGAAAACCTGAACAGATCTATAACCACTAAGGAAATTGAAGCAGTCATCAAAAATCTCCCAACAAACCAAAGCCCAGAGCCAGGTGGCTTCCCAGGGGAATTTTACCAAACATTTCAAGAAGAATTAATACCTCTTCTTCTGAAACTGTTCCAAAAAATAGAAACGGAAGGAAAACTTCCAAACTCGTTTTATGAGGCCACCATTACCTTGATCCCCAAACCAGACATAGACCCCATCAAAAAGGAGAATTACAGACCAATATCCTCGATGAACATGGATGCAAAATTCTCACCAAAATACTAGCCAATAGGATGCAACAGGACATTAAAAGGATTATTCACCATGACCAAGTGGGATTTATCCCTGGGCTGCAAGGTTGGTTCAACATCCACAAATCGATCAATGTCATACAATACATTAATAAAAGAAAGAACAAGAACCATGCAATCCTCTCAATAGATGCAGAAAAAGCATTTGACAAAGTACAGCATCCTTTCTTGATCAAAACTCTTCAGAGGATAGGGATAGAGGGTACATACCTCAATATCATAAAAGCCATCTATGAAAAACCCACAGCAAATATCATTCTCAATGGAGAAAGACTGAGATCTTTCCCCCTAAGGTCAGGAAAACGGCAGGGATGTCCACTATCACCACTGCTATTCAACATAGTATTAGAAGTCCTAGCCATAGCAATCAGACAACAAAAAGAAATCAAAGGCATCCAAATCGGCACAGAAGAAGTCAAACGCTCACTGTTTGCAGATGATACGATACTTTAAGTGGAAAACCCAAAAGACTCCACCCCAAAACTGCTAGAACTCATACAGGAATTCAGTAAAGTGGCAGGATACAAAATCAGTGCACAGCAATCTGCTGCATTCCTATACACCAACAACAGGACAGAAGAAAGAGAAATTATGGAGTCAATCCATTTATAATTGCCCCCAAAACCATAAGATACCTAGGAATAAATCTAAGCAAAGAGGCAAAGAATCTGTACTTAGAAAACTATAAAATACTCATGAAAGAAATTGAGGAAGACACAAAAAAATGGAAAAACGTTCCATTCACATGGACTGGAAAAACAAATACTGTGAAGATGTCAGTGCTACCTAGAGCAATCTACCCATTAATGCAATCCCTATCAAAATACCATCCACTGTTTTCAAAGAAATGGAACAAATAATCCTAAATTTGTATGGAACCAGAAAAGACCCCGAATAACCAGAGGAATGTTAAAAAAGAAAAGCAAAGCTGGTGGCATAACAATTCCGGACTTCAAACTGTATTACAAGACAGTATGGTACTGGCACAAAAACAGACACATAGATCAATGGAACAGAATAGAGAGCCCAGAAATGGACCTTCAACTCTGTGGTCAACTCATCTTCGACAAGGAAGGAAAGAATGTCCAATGGAAAAAAGATCGTCTCTTCAACCAATGATGTTGGGAAATTGGGCAGCCACAGGCAGAAGAATGAAACTGGACCATTTCCTTACACCACACACAAAATGGTTGAAAGACCTAAATGTGAGACAGGAGTCCATCAAAATCCTAAAGGAGAAGACAGGCAGCAACCTCTTCGACCTCAGCCACAGCAACTTCTTCCTAGAAATATCACTAAAGACAAGGGAAGCAAGGGCAAATATGAACTATTGACTTCATCAAGATAAAAAGCTTTTGCACAGCAAAGGAAACAGTCAACAAAACCAAAAGACACCTGACAGAGTGGGAGAAGATATTTGCAAATTACATATCAGATGAAGGGCTAGTATTCAAAATCTATTAAAACTTATCAAACTCAACCCCCAAAGAACAAGTAATCCAGTTAAGAATTGGGCACAAGACATGAACAGACATTTTTCCAAAGAAGACATCCAAATGGCCAATAGACACAAGAAAAAGTGCTCAACATCACTCGGCAGCAGGGAAATGTAAATCCAAACCTCAATGAGATACCACCTCACACCAGTCAGAATGGCTAAAATTAAAAGTCAGGAAACGGCAGATGTTGGCGAGGATGCGGAGAAAGGGAAATCCTCCTACAGTGTTGGTGGGAATGCAAGCTGGTGCAGCCACTCTGGAAAACAGTATGGAGGTTCCTCAAAAAGGTGAAAATAGAGCTGCTGTATGACCCAGCAATTGTACTACTGGGTATTTACCCCAAAGATATAAATGTAGTGATCTGAAGGGGTATGTGCACCCTGATGTTTATAGCAGCAATGTCCAGAATAGCCAAACTATGGAAAGAGCCAAGATGTCCACCAACAGATGAATGGATAAAGAAGAAGTGGTATATAGATACAATGGAATATTATGCAGCCATCAAAAAATGAAATCTTGCCATTTGCAATGACATAGGTGGATCTGGAGGGTATTTATGCTAAGTGAGATAAGTGAACCAGAGAAAGACATGTATCATATGATCTCACTGATATGAGGAATTCTTAATCTCAGGAAACAAACTGAGGGTTGCTGGAGTGATGGAGTGTTGGAGGGATGGGTTGGCTGAATGATAGACATTGGGGAGGGTATGTGCAATATGAGTGCTGTGAATTGTGTAAGACTGATGAATCACAGACCTGTACCTCTGAAACAAATAATGCAATATATATTAAGAAAAAAAAAGAAGATAGCAGGAGGGGAAGAATGAAGGGGGGTAAATCGGAGGGGGAGATGAGCTATGAGAGATGAGGGACTCTAAAAAACAAAGTGTGGGTTCTAGAGGGGAGGGCGGTGGGAGGATGGGTTAGCCTGGTGATGGGTATTAAGGAGGGCATGTTCTGCATGGAGCCCTGGGTGTTATGCACAAACAATGAATCATGAAACACTACATCAAAATCTAATGATGTAATGTATGGTAATTAACATAACAATAAAACATTAAAAAAAAAGAAGATGGTAGGAAGGGAAAAATGAAGGCATGGAAATTGGAGAGGGGGATGAACCATGAGAGACTATGGACTCTGAGAAATAAACTGAGCATTCTAGAGGGGAGGGGGTGGGGGGATGGGTTAGCCTGGTGATGGGTATTAAAGAGGGCACGTATTGAATGGAGCACTGGGTGTTATATGCAAACAATGAATCATAGAACACTACATCTAAAACTAATGATGTAATGTATGGGATTAACTTAACAATAAAAAATTTAAAAAAATAGTAGAAATCACTTTTTGAAAAATCCAAATTTCCCAGTATTTATAATTAAATAACACATTTACAAAGAAGCCATTGATAAACAAGAAGTCACAAGGGAAATTAGAAGCATTTTGAACTGAATAAAAATGAAAAAAAACAACATATCAAAATTTGTTGGATGTAGTTATAAAAGTATGTAGTGGGAAATTTATAGCATTGAATGATTATATTAGAAATGAAGAAAGTCTCGCATCAATTACCTAAGCTTAGCTTACATCTTAAGAAACTAGAAAGAGAAGAACAAGCAAAAGGAAGGAAATAATAAAGATAAGAGCAGAAATAAATAATTTGGAAAGTAGAAAACAATAAAGAATGCAATGAAACCATAAGACACTTATAAAACAGATCAATAAAGTTGATAAACCTCTATCCAGACTGATCAAAGGAGGAGGTGGGAAGGCACAAAATCAAGAATTAAAATGAGGACACGATCTCCAATCCTATATACATTAAATGGATAATAACGGGAATATTAAACTCAACTTGATGACCATAAATTCAACGGCTTAGATAAAATGGACTAGTTCTTTTTAGGACACAAAGTATCAAGGCTCACTCAGGAGAAACAAATGGCCTGAATAATCCTATGCCAGTTAAAGAAATTAAATGAGAATTTAAAACCTTTCAACAAAGAAAACTCCAGGTCTAGATGTCTTCCTCAGTAAATTCAATCACTTAACAAGAAAACAATTCCACACAAATTCTTCCAAAATATAGGAGAATAGGGAATACTTGCCAGCTCACTTTATGAGGCTAGCATTATGCTAATACTAAAATCAGACAAAGATATCACAGGAAAAGAAAATTATAAATTGATATCTCTCATGATCATAGATGTAAACATTCTAAAAAATAATAATAATAGCAAACCAAATCCGGCAATGTATTGATGTGAAAACACATCCTAACCAAATGGAGATTTTCTGAGGAATGCAAGAGTGGTTCAAGATTTGAAAATAACCCAGAAATTGATATCAACGTTCATTCATAGTATAAAAACACCTGCAGCAAACTAGGCATAGAAAGTAGTATCTTTGCTAATAGGTGGAATTTACAAAAAGCCTACAGCTAACTTCACACTTAATGTTCAAAGACTGAAGGCCTTCTTCCTCTAATTAGAAACAAGGTAAGGATGTCTGTTCTTACCACTTCTATTTAAGTCTTATTTTGTGTAATAACAAAATTTAAAAAAGAGGCCCCCAGATAGAAAGGAAGAAATAAACTGGTCTTTATTCACAGACAGCATGACTGTCTACATAGAAAATCTGAAGAAATCTATATTTTAAAAAAAAGCTAGTTGAATAAGAGTTGAATAAGTTTATGGCTGTAAAGTACAAGGTTGACATACAAAACTGAGAGGTATTTCTATTTTTAAGATGTTGATTCTCCCCAAACTTACCTATAAAATCAACACACTTTGTAATATAATAAGAAATATATCTCTGGTCATAGGCAAGGCCCAAGGAGGTTTCCTGTGTCTCTTTGTGGTTAAGAACACTGCTAGTACAGACAACCAGAAGATTCCGAGATCCTTCTCCATGTGACCTCCTGCAGGGGAAAGTCTTTAGAACTCCCAAGAGATAATTATGGACCTTTCTGAACTATGGAATGTGACATAATGGTTAAAATAAAAGTTTCGACAGTTATTTTCAAACACTAGTTTCTACACTGATTAGAAATTCTTGTGTGCCATGAGTCTTTCTGCAAGTCTGTCACATTGGATGTCAACTTTTTTTTTTAAGGTGGGTATTAGTATATTTATATTAATATGATTATTAGTATAAAGAATTGTGCCACCATCACAATTTTATTTTAAATCATTTCCATCACCCCCAAAAAGACACCTTATGCTCATTTGCAGTTGCTCCCCATTCCCATAATACCTGCCTCTTGTCCTAGGCAACCACTATGGTACTTCCTTTATCTATTGCGTATAAACGTAACCATACACTGTAGGGTCCTTGATGTTTGCCTTTTTTTCACTTACCCTGATGTTTTTGAGGATGTTAGCTTGTAGAAAACTACATAACATATAAATTATACTTGTCAGATGAAGAAGATATAATGATTTCTGTTTATTTTTTTTAAAAGATTTTTATTTATTTATTTGAGAGAGAGAGAGAGAACACAGCAGAGAGGAGGGGCAGAGGGAGAGGGAGCAGAGCTCTGTCCCTGAACAGGAACCCCGATGTGGGGCTCGATCCCAGGACCCTAGGACCATGACCTGAGCCGAAGGCAGATGCTTAACTGACTGAGCCACCTGGGCTGAGTTTGTTTAGTACAAAAGATTACTCCCAAAGGCTTCAGTTTAATTTCCTCCAAGACAATACATAAATTTTATCTAAATTGAAAAAACAATTATGAATCAATGTGATGTGCTATATAATAGGGGAGGTATATAAAATGCCATGAAATCTTTGTGAATGGGGCCATAATTGGCATGTTACCAATGAACTCCTAAATATCAAATATATAGTTATCCCCTATAGTTTCTCTGTTGCATCACATATTACTGAAAATATTATTAATCAATTACAATTAATTCACCAGCATTTGAAAATTGGGTGTTTTCCCATCAAAATATAGATTTTTCTCTTCTCTTGAAACACCAGAATATAAGGCAACACTTGGTTTGCACATATACAGGGCAAAAATTAGCTGGGTATGAGCAGTAGCTGATCCTTATACATAAAAGGTATGTTCTCTGGGATTTGCAGAAAACAGGTGTTATATTTTCTTGATTCCTGCCATGGTGGCTAAGTACTTGGGAAAAAAATGATTTATTCTAAAAGCAAATGCTGTATCAGCACTGTAATTAGGAGATTCAGATTGGATCCTGCAGCAAAAGTTAAGGGGTACTGAACTTGATAATCCTGAATTAACCTGGAAAGGATTTAAAATACCCACAGGTTAGTAACCACCATGGTTCCTAATGGAAGCAAGTGCAAATCCTCTCTGATGGAAATTATTGGGAAATGATTCTTTGTGTTCCTGTGTATCTTGTGAGTAGCAGCCCTGACTGTATTACAAACTATCTTTTCAAGTGTGTTTATATACTGAAAAGCTTTGGATCTATCTTTGGAAGATAGATATGGTACCTCCTTAACAAGTAAAGATAATGTTTGTACAGTATTCAACCCAATAAAGGCAATCTTTCCCTCTGGATCACAGGACAGGCATGCTTACTGACCACCATAAAAGAGTCAGGTTCCCTAAGGTCAAGGTTTCTCTCACATAACACACTACTTGCACAGGTATCACCAGACCCTCTTCACATGTCCCTGTGGGAATTTGGATTTGGGAAATCTGCATAAGAAAATGGCTACTGCTACTACTGTGAGTAATAAAGTCTTTCGTCTTTGACCCAAGAGTGTTGTATCTTCTGCCAGCATCTATGAAATTGTGGCAGGCTCAATTAATAGCTTGAATGTAGAGTAAAATGTCAGACCCTTCACAGTTCTCACTTTTAAAAGAAACATTTGGCTGTAACTATTAACATTCAAATGTATATGCAATTGGGTCAGGACACTTTATTTCTAAGTATCTAATTTAGAACCATATTCTCTCAAAGGCATAAAGGCACACTAGGATATTTATTGTAACATTGTTTAAACCTAAATACACACATAGGATAACTATTCTGGCTAAATTATATGACATCTATCATTTATATGAAATGACTATTTAATGTCCTATTATATAATCATGTAACTATAATGGCTAAATTATAGGACATCCATTGTTTATATGAAATGAGGTCAAGCTATACATACAGGAAAAATTTTCTGGACATGTATTTGAGAAAAGAAAGCAAATTCAAGAAATGCAAACTTCTGGTATAAAATCATGTTTATAAAAACATCCACAATATTCTGTGTGTGTGTATATATTTATAATTATATGCAATACACATACAATATAATTATATATTATATATATACATGTATCTATAAGTTTTGAGAGTTGCCTACTAAACTCTTAATATTATAACTAGAGAGAGAACTACAATTAGGAAGTAACTCTCCAGTGGTCAAGGGGTTTAATTTATCAGAAATGATTAAATGGGGTGCCTGGGTGGCTCAGTTGTTTAAGCGACTGCCTTCGGCTCAGGTCATGATCCTGGAGTCCCGGGATCGAGTCTCGCATCAGGCTCCCTGCTCGGCGGGGAGTCTGCCTCTCCCTCTGACTCTCCCCCTCTCATGCTCTCTCTCTATCACTATCTCTCTCAATAAATAAATAAAAATCTTTAAAAAAATGATTAAATGATTTAATCATTTTTAAAAGATATCAATATATTTACATAAAGCAAAGAAAATGTGTTTATATAGATGTTATGCAATTATTAAAAAATTAACAAATACTCATTATCCATTTATCTCCCAAAGGCACTCATCAAGGTGATTTTTTGTCTGCACATTGCATTTCTTTCTTTTCCTCCAAATGGTGATGTCCTCTCTTGTTTACTGTTCCTGATTTCTGTTCTTTTGTCCCATAAATATATTTATTATTATCAGTGTCACCGTAATTTATCTTAGTTATTATTTACATTTATTATTATGATTCTATATACTTGTAATAACATCAGCAAAGTTACTAATGATAAAATAATTATCCTAACAACTATGTTTATGATAGCCCAATGATTTATAACCTCTTTGCAAGTATGTGGATCTTACATATCATGAAAGAAAATATTAATTGATAAATTTTTGGAAATAAATTTAGACATTTTGTAGAGTTAATAATTTGAACATCTTACAAGCCACCAATTCCACTCCTACTGAGACTTTTAAACATGTTCTCCTGGAGAAATATACGAATATGTTTATGGTGGTATTGTCCATGTTATTAAAAAGCTGGAAACAGCTGAGATGTGGATAGACAAAATAATGGATACAAATCTTCATAGTACAGAGGAGTTATGTAATAGTGAAAAAGAACAAACTGTGGTTTCATAAAAAGTTGTGGGTAATTCTCAGAACCATAATATTGAGAGGAAAAAGAAAGTGAGAGATAATACTGGGTATGATGATATTTTAATGAAAAGAAGTTGCGTATGTGTTTGTGTGTGTAAACATGTGATAAAACTTCATAAAAGCCAAAACAATGATAAAAACAAAGCAGGTCATGCACATATTTGTTGGGGGCAGGTGATAGAAGAGGTAAGGAGTAACACCCAAATAAATGCAATCATATTGGTGATATTTTAGCTCTTCACTTTGGTGCTGGTTCATGATTAATAATTTTCTTTTTTTAAAGATTGTATTTATTTATTTGACAGAGAGAGACACAGCTAGAGAGGGAACACAAGCAGGGGGAGTGGGAGAGGGAGAAGCAGGCCCCCTGCCAAGCAGGGAGCCCGATGCAGGGCTCGATCCCAGCACCCCGAGATCATGACCTGAGCTGAAGGCAGACGCCTAACGACTGAGCCACCCAGGTGCCCTGATTAATAATTTTCTTATTTGCTTCATAATTTACAAATATATACAGAAGGAGTATGTATAGTCTTTCATATGTTTCAAAATGTTACACACCCATGTAAAAATACCTTGCATATCACCAATCATCTTTATGTTGAATAAATGTCTATGGATAGTACATGTTTTTGTTTTTGTAAGGAGATACCTTAACTTCTGCCCTGTTAGGCCTTGTGTTTATGGAGGTAAATAACATAATCTTTTTCTGTGTTAAAGGCCATGTGACCACATGCAAAGCAACATGACAATGTCTTCTTGAGTAACTATTAAGTGGGAGATAGGTATTTGCTTAAAAGATGCATTCCCACAATTGTGAATTATGGTTTAAGAATAAAAATATTTCATACCAGGGAACAACATAGGTGCTACTGGAAGCTTTATGCTGTGTAATAGAAGAGAGGATTATTTTTTTATGGCCCACGGTTTCTATGAATAGAATTAACCAGACACCAATTATCACCTCATTGAAAGGATAAGTCACTGTGACTTCTACAGCTGAGATCAAACTCATTTCTTTTGCAATGCAAATTAATTAGAGTCAGAGAGAGCTATACTGAGGGTTAGGATGCACTGCAAATTTGAAAAAGTCTGTATTTTAAGCAACTCAGGGTAAAATGTGTTCCAATTAGCATATAATGTTAATAAGCAATGATCTTATTTATACACAAGTACTTTAAAGAAATACTTTTAAAAGAAAACATTAAACAAGCCATAAAAAGTATTCTTTTTGTTATGACTGTAATTGAAGAAAGACAAAATTCAGCAGGTGTATTATTTATTTTTAACTGGCAAGCAGGCTCTACAGAAAGGGTTATCTTTACTTGAAAGTGTATTCCTCGGTGGTGAATAAAGAGAGATGGTTGGCTTCTTATCATAGCTCAAAAACATATCAGATAAATATGCCCACCAGCCTATTTGGACACAGCAGTAGATATTACCATCTGCTCCCAAATATGCCTGCAACCCTGTAGCTCTTCCATTTTGGCACCCGAATTTATGGGGAAGAGCATGATGTCCTAAGATATACTGATTTCTGAAAAGAGCCTTGAAAATGTATCCCTAGTGACACAGAGTTTTGTAAATAGCTGGGTTTACTTCAACCACCACTGTTTTTAGGGAGGGAATACCATTCTCACAACTCCTTTTTTTATGTTGGGATGGGATGACATGACCCAGAAAATTTAGTATCCTATTAGAATAAGCAGATAAACAGAACATTGCTCAGGAAGATGATCACCACATTTATTTGTTTGTACCAAATGAATGAAATGAGCAAAACAAAGGAAAATTTGACAGCAAAAATGGATACTATTAGCATCTTTACAGATAAGGTAAAAAGTCCAGGGAAAATGGCAGCCACATTCTGAAGGGAATGTTTCTCTCCTGCATCCAGAGACCTGCATCCAGGTCCATTTTCTCTTTCATATTATGTTTTGTCAGTCTTAGATATAAGAATCCGTAGCTAACTCACAGTGACATAATTTATAGTTCCGAATCTCATATTATATTTCCAATTTGGATTTCCAAATTCTTATTTGCACTGTGTGTATAATCACCCACAGTAATTTCATTAAGAATTTACAATTCATTAATTTGATTTCACATACATATAGACTCCTTGATATGAATACAGGTTTATTTTGTTAATTTTTATTGTACTTGATTATCTAAAAAGAATAAAATAGGTAATGTTTAAAAATCATAGAGCATACAGGAAGTTAATATGGAATTTGAACCAATTGACTAATATAAAGAAGAGAGAGAGAAAGAGGGAGAGAAAGAGAGAGAGAGAAAGACAGCAAGAGCTTCAACAAATAAACAATAATTATGTTCAGCAAATAAACAACTAGTATTGTAGTCATAATGAAGTATCTTTCAAAAAGACCTGAGCTTAAATTGATGCTAGTGAATTCAACTTCTGGGTGAAATTTGGGATAGTAGGTAGGTCCTTGTTTCTCTATTTCAAGAAGAGAGATAAACATTAATTACAGACAGATGATGTTCTTGAATAAGCAGAAGGATTTGCTGGCAGCTCTATAAAAATACACCTGTGCACATATGATTAGTATCCCCCCTCCCATGAAATCAAGAATAAGGATGGAAAAGGATTCTTAAGATATTCTTGATGCATTAAAGAGGTAGCAGAGCAGGGTGTGATGATAAAACCAAAGTGTCTGCACAAGATGGTCATGACTGACATTTATAAATTAGGGAAACTAATACAAGAATTATTATCTTTTGTAGCACCTGATTTAAAAAATTTCTGAAGCATTAAAACCATGCTATTATCCACAAACAATTTGAGAAGCTAAAGACATGATATGCATCTGTCACTTATGCATGTTACTCTACTCAGTTATTCCTAAACAACCATATGATTAACCCACATATACAGTAAATGAGAACGTTTTTTACTTTAAATCTTTTAATGTGGGAAGAAATTATTCCTTGACTGTACATATAGAAACTCCAGTTCCAATTATTCCAGAATTCTAGGATTACGAAATTTTTAAATATTTTTTTTCTAAGGCTCTTATCCTGAGTAATTTGATATGAGCTAAATACTGACACTCCCTGGCATGACAAGGCTATGACTTGCATTGACTTGCATGGTATTTGAAAGACAAACAAACAAGCAAACAACAACAAAGCCCACAACCATTTGGGGGTTGATTTGATTTAATACTTATCATAACCATCTGCCAAGACAATATACTTATCCATGTCTCAAAGGCAAGCATATAGAACCTCCTTTTATATTGAAATATTTTCCTAGTCTTATACAAGATTATTGAAGATCACAGCTGGGGTTTTATTGCATATGTTTTACAAATATCTAGGGTAGGGCTGCTACTCTATTTTTAATAGCTTTTTATTTTTAAGAGAGTCTTGTGATATAGTATTTCCTGTCACCCAGATAAAAAAGCAAGAAAGAGGAAGTCATGATGTGCTATTTTTTAATGAAGTAAAATTGATATATAACATTATATAATATGACCACCAACAGGTAGTACCTGGTGGGGCAATGATCTAAGCAGAAGAAAATGGCCAATTTGAGCCACTGAACCAAAATCATGCTGCTGTCACTGTGGCTTCTTCCAATTCATTGAAAGATAACTGCCAGCAAAGCAGTATAGAGAGAGGTGGCCTTCAGCCATTTGGCATTCACCAGCATGTAGGCCAGATCTGCTCCAAGAGCCTAATCACCATCAATCAGCAAGATAACAACTCATCCTCTCATTGATTTGGAACTGAAAGATTTGCTTTCCCACCATGGTTACTTATTACATAAATAATTTAGCCTATGTGGAAAAACATTTTCTTAAATATACAGAGTACAGTAGTTTTACAATGTGATCATATATGGAAGTTACTTAGAAATGATTTGCTCCCATGGAACAAATTAGCATATTTAGTAAATTAACCTGTTGGAGACTTTTTCTCAATTTGGGGAACAGCATTTTGATAAAAAGTAAAAATGTCACAAATGAAATAGCTACAAAACAAAATTTGTGATTTTCTAGACTTTTTATTTGGTGGGGTTAGATAATTTTCTAATCTCAGCTAGTCATTATTATTTTCTAACAGTTAACCCTCAGACACAATTTGAGAGAAAGGGCTTAATGGAAGTCTTTTTATCATTTAATTTCATTGACAAAGAGTTTTTTTGTGTTTCACCATACTAACTTTATGGACAGCTCAATGATACTTTATAAATTGTTTCAAGCAAATGTCTTTTGAAAAAGATTTATCAGGGGCACCTGGGTGGCTCAGTCGTTAAGCATCTGCCTTCGGCTCAGGTCATGATTCCGGGGTCCTGGGATTGAGCCCTGCATCAGGCTCCCTGTTCAGCGGGAAGCCTGCTTCTCCCTCTCCCACTCCCTCTGCTTGTGTTCCCTCTCTCACTGTGTCTCTCTCTGTCAAATAAATAAATAAAATCTTAAAAAAAAAAGAAAAAAAATGATCAGACCCCTGCTTGAATTCGAATGAAAAAATATTGATAACTCATTTGGATTAAGAGAAAATGTGGAATAAATAAATAAATATGTGATGAATTTAAGTAAGTTAAATGAAAATGTATTATTTTAAAGAAGCTAATTGCTCACAATAGTTCTTGCTTTAAATTTCATAAAAATAATGTGGAAAAAAAACTTTGATTATACTAAATCTCTTCTTTAAAGTATCCTATTTCCATAAAAAAAGAAACAAAAAAACAAAGAAATGACAATATAATCCTTCTCCAAGTTTTGCAGGTACTGAAACTTTCCATTTGAAGATGAAGCAGCTCTCCTAAACACAAAGCCATCACTGCAAATTGGTTTTGATAGGACAAAAGGAACTTTGAACATCAGATAAAACAAAACTTAGCAATTTTTTTGTAAGGGCTAAACAGTAAGTATTCAGGCTTGCAGGTCATACAGTCTCTGTCATAAGTTCTCAACTCTGCTGTTGTGACATCAAGCCAGCCAGACATTAACAAATGAATGAGCATGGCTGTGTTCCAATAAAACTGAATTTATGGGCAATGAAGTTTGAAATTCATATAGTTTTCATGTGCCATGAATATTATTCTTTAAAAAATTTCCCCCAAGCATTAAAAAAATGTAAAAACCATTCTTTTTTTAATTTTACATTTCTTAATTTTATTATGTTATGTTAATCACCATACATTACATCATTAGTTTTTGATGTAGTGTTCCATGATTCATTGTTTGTGTATAACACCCAGTGCTCCATTCAGCACGTGCCCTCTTCAATAGCCATCACCAGGCTAACCCATCCCCCCACTCCCTCCCCTTTAGAACCCTCAGTTTGTTTCTCAGAGTCCATAGTCTCTCATGGTTTGTCTCCCCCTCCGATTCCCCCCCTTCATTTTTCCCTTCCTACTATCTTCTTTTTTTAACATATAATGTATTATTTGTTTCAGAGGTACAGGTCTTTGATTCAGCAGTCTTAACACAATTCACAGCCCTCACCATAGCACACACCCTCCCCAATGTCTATCACCTAGCCACCCCATTCCTCCCACCCCACCCTCCACTCCAGCAACCCTCAGTTTGTTTCCTGAGATTAAGAATTCCTCATATCAGTGAGGTCATATGATACATGTCTTTCTCTGTTTGACTTATTTCACTCAGCATAATACCCTCCAGTTCCATCCACGTCACTGCAAATGGCAAGATTTCATTCCTTTTCATGGCTGCATAATATTCCATTGTGTGTGTGTGTGTGTGTTCTTTATCCACTCATCTGTCGATGGACATCTTGGCTCTTTCCATAGTTTGGCTATTGTGGCCACTGTAAAAACCACTCTTAGCTCACAGGCTCTACAAAAACAGGTGGTGAAGCACATTGGGCCAATGGACCATAGCCTACCAACCCCCGAGATAAATGAGGAAGTCTTGGTTTATATATATACTACATTCCTACTCAGTACATGTTTTGTGATGGTTGTTTGATGGTAATTAGGTTTGCAAAACAGTTATTTCTAAAGATACTCGAGCCCACTGTCATTTTCATGGAATGTGACTACTGTCAGCCAAAACAAGTGCTGTAAGAACCATTTTGGGGAGTATCTTGTGAGGACCTCGTGAAATAGGAGCTTGAAGATGCATTCTAATGGTCAATTGCATTGAAAGGTTTGGTACTTGGGGTGTCTTTACTTACTTTCTGCCTCACTGATATGAAACCATTCACTCAGTCATTTATTCACATAGTCATTCCTTTGTTTATTCTGTCATTCAACATTAAAGGCCATGCCTTTCTTAAGCACTGAAGAAACAGGTAAATTAGACATGATTCCTGAGCTGCAAATACTTATAATAGCTATGGGACAAAAAAACTAATAGCGGGCTCCCTGTGATATGTGTGAGATACCAGAAGAGAATCCCAGGACACCATGGAAGATGAAAGATGCCTTGGCAAGACAGAAAGTACAATGAAGACTTCAGAGAAACTAATCTGTTTAAGACATTTAAAGAAAAGAACACTCATTGCCTACAGCCTCAGATAATACATATAATATTTATTCATACTAAAGTAATAATAGCTTACATATTCTATACTCACAGAATTTCAAGAATGATAGATTAGTGGTAACTCATTTGGATTCTCAGATTTAACCAATGAGGAAAAAGAGGCCCCAAGAGGAGAAGTGGGAAGTTCAAGGTCACCCAGCTCTTTAGAGGTGACCTTATTAAATTTCAAAGTTCTTCAGTAGTAATTCAATATTGTTTCCAACACACTAAACCTTCTTTGCCTCTTCCATAGCTTTTTACTGATTGTACATTGTTTATTCTCTCTTTTCTATGCAGATGCTCTAAGTCAACTTGCAGAGCTCTTATCTTTTCTTCAGCAATTCCTTAATGATTATAGTTAATAAAATTGAGAAGATGAAATTGGAAATAGTGCTCAAATGGTGTTACCTTTTTTTGAATTTTCTGCTGATCTGAAGTAAAAATACAATTACCTCAGCTCAAACTCAGCATATTGTGTTTTTCGTTCTAGGTTACTTCATAAATTGCAATTATCATCATTTGTGGCTCTCCACAAGATTATAGGTGACTGAGTACCTCATCAGCTAAGATCAGAATTTCCCATGGCACAAAACAAAACACTTGTATAATGATCTAGGAGAGTGGATTAAACATACTAAATGAGAGAGCTACACATTGAAAATGTTCGCAGGATTATCAGTTTAGCTTTTCAAATGCATTCAACTAAAGTGAAATTGATGTGGCTCTGCTTAAGTATCAGTACTATTTTAGAGTTTGACTTTTACATCTCTGACTTTCAGTATTTAAGGCTTTCACCATTTTCTTTCTTTTTTTTTTTTTTAAAGATTTTATTTATTTATTTGACAGAGACAGAGACAGCGAGAGCAGGAACACAAGCAGGGGGAGTGGGAGAGGAAGAAGCAGGCTCCCGGCTGAGCAGAGAGCCCGATGTGGGGCTCGATCCCAGGACCCTGGGATCATGACCTGAGCCGAAGGCAGTCGCTTAACCAACTGAGCCACCCAGGCGCCCGGCTTTCACCATTTTCAATGCTGAAGAACAGGATCTTCACTCTTGCCTCACCCCCCCCACCCCAATGATGGATGCATAATCTCTCTCTCCACCCAGTGTTCTTTCTGGTACATGAAGGGTAGGGGAAACAGGAGGAGGCATGCAGGTTCCTAAGGCAGAGTTTCTGTAGATCTTCAGGGTCTAGAGTTTTTATGCTTTCCTCTAGGACACTGCCCTTCAGAAAAGGCTGGGATGCCCAGAAAAATTTCCAGGGATTGAACATAGCAACTGCAAAAACTCAGTTCTGTGTGAAATGTTACTCAACATCATGACTATTATTGCTTAGTGGATCACTGATGTATTCCAGAGTTTCAAGCACATTATGTCACTTAATCTACACAAAATCTTATGAAACAGTTATTGTTATCTTGATACTTCTCAAATCACATCTGTAGTGCAGAGAAGTATACAGAATTTGGATGCTAAAGTTATAATAAAAATATCAATTATAAAAATAACAGGTATGCACTACTTACTATGTCTTAGAGATTCTTCTAAGTACTTTAAGCATGCTATTTATTTAATCTTTCTTATTTATTTATTTATCTTTAATCTTATTTAATCTTCACAGCATCCATAAGAGTTATCATCCCCATTTTGAGACTAAAAATCATCATTACATAATATGTTTAATGTCACAATTAATAGATGGCAGAACAAAGATTTGAACCAGACCGCCTGACTCTGGAGGTCACATGCCTAACCACTACACCACAAAAAGCTCTCATAAAAGACAGTCAATGAGGGTATTTATCTTTACTCAACCTATCTTCCATTGACAATAAAAAGGAAAAAAAAGTCTTATTTGCAGACTCCTACCTCTTTAATAGAGTTGTCATTTACCAAAATAATTCAAGTAATTGAGCAAACTCTTTAGTGGGTGGTTTAAATGTTTATACACACACGTATATATATATATATAATTATATCTATATCTATATCTATATCTATATCAATATATCAGTATGTGATAATTGTTCTCCTTATTTGTCCTGAAATCTATGGCTTATCCATCCCCATGGATTGAAATTTTTATGTAGTGCTTATTATCCTTGACAATATTTCTTCATAGGCAGTGTGATATACATGTGCATCTTGTGTTAATTTAATCTACACCCTATGGGAGGTCAGTTGGCTTAATTGAGAGAACATACTCCAGGGATAGCTAGCATTTTAAATCTTCTAATCAGAAGCCCACATTCCAAAGATATGCACTCCAGCTATCCTTATTGCTAATATTCTTATGTCTGATTAGCATCAGATTAGCATAATGTGTATTATGAATTATTTTTTTTTACTGATAAGGGTGCAAGAAATATTGTGCAGACTTTCTTGCCCTTGCAGGAATTGGGTGTAAGAACCTAGAGACCAGGTTACCTACACCTTTTCGAAGTGGCCAGAATCTGAAATGGTCTGGTGTATACCCAAAGATTCTGAGCATACTTGTCACCATGTTGAACCCTACTGATAACATATTTTTGCATTTGCCTCAAGCAAATCTTTCACATAGGTAGGGTCAAACCACTAAAAGGAGCTTACAGAGTAAGTTGCACACTTTTTTACCAGTAAATGTTAGTATGTGTGACCAAATTCCTTCTATTAAAGCCTCATTTTCATGTAACCTAGTTATAGGAGGAGACCTAAAACTCCTAATTGCCTCTACACTTAGAACTTTTATTTACCATAGGGCGCCTGGGTGGCTTAGTTGGTTAAGAACTTTTATTTACCATAAAACACCTACTAATTATAAATGACCAATTGCTTTAGACCAGTAGGCAGCAGGAGCTTGTTTGTGTGAGTACATACATGAGTGCATGTTTGCACGCACACACGTACAGATACACTTACAGGAGAATGGTAAAATAGTAGGAGTGGAATAGGAGACAGAATGGGGCTGCCAGCCATTTATATATGAGCTTATTTGTCCTTGTCCCTTAGGTTGGAAAGTTTTCATCCACAAATTCTCTTAAATTTCTTACTGGTGAGCAAGCTATTTGTCTTTGGCTACAGAGATGGTAACATGTTATTTATGATCCACACTTAACTACAGTTGTTCAGATCTCTGTCACCTCCAAGATTGATGGTTAAAATGCACTCTACTTTAGTCTACCCTCTTCAGCTTACATGCCTTTATTTGTTCTTTGAAAGCCTAAGCTGTGTATATTTCAGAGAAAAATCTAGTTTAAATGTTCTTCCTTTTACATTTTATGTGTGACAAATGTTCAAACCACTTTTCTCCCTCAAAATTTCCAACATTATTGCTTTTTTCCTTTATTCTAATGTTGCCATGCTTCTTCGTTATGTCTTTAAATTAAGAAAACCATTTAGTAAGCAATGTAATAAATACTTCTCTAAGCCCTTAGGACTTATATTATACAATACTATTTTTAAGCTGTTAGAATCATGGTTTTCTTGAATTATAGGTTTTCATTTAAAATCTATGTTCTTTGCATTTGTCTATATGAATTAAGCATTCTCTACTCTGAATGGTATTTCTTGAATTTTGTTTTCCTTCTTACCTTTTGTTTTTATTTTATGCTCTGGACTTAGCCATGGTCTTTTTCAACTAAGAGTGAAGATATATTGTAGAACCAACAGAACGTTTCATCTGACCCAGTCCAGAGTAAATAAATTAGTAAAAATAAAATCACTGGCAATAGTTTAGATAAATAATGCTGTGGTACAGTAACAAATAGTCCACAGTAAAAACAACAACAATATTATTTCTCACTCATGTGGAGTCCATTCAAGGCTAAGGGACAGTCCAGGATAGCTCTCTTCCATGTGGTGACTCAGGAATCCAGGCTGCTTTTATCCTGTGGTTATGCCGTTTGCAATACTTGGCCTATGTGTTTTCCAAGTCCATGTAAGGGACAGTTAGAAGGCCGTCGACTGGATCTTAAGTGCTTTGCTTATAAGTAACACATATTATTTTTCCTTATAGCACATTGTCTAGACCTAGTCAATGCCTGCTTAACTGTAAGTGGACTACGAAAACCAGGTGAGCTGTGACTGTCTCTGCTTAGTGTTCTCATAGAGGAAGAGCTATATGATTGCTGAGGCCCTCTGGTATGAATATTACTCACACCACTGGAATGCTAATAAATATTTAGGGGTGAGCATGCATCTAAGTGTTCAAAGTTATCCTTGTAACTGGCATTTCCACTTAGAGATATGTGTGACTGGCATCTCATCAAACCAAAGTAAGTTTCCCTTTCACCACCTGCTTGTCCTTCCAAAGTGTTAAAAAAGGGGCTCTTCTTTTATGCAGTAGTCAGCCTCTTCCTCTCTTGAAAGCAAGAGCAATAATGATGATGGAGTAGGATGGGGAAGTTTTGGTGACTCCTTCCTTGGCAATAAATGATGAGGGAAGTCTTTCAACTGGATGTCTATATCTATAAGAATGTATCCAGTTGTGGATCAACATCTTGAAAATGTTAAAATGGCTTTTTGACTTTGAAACCTTGCTAAGCTTTTTATACCTTATCTACATCCATGTACAGATTAGCAGTGAAGTCCTTAAAAATGCAGCATCTGTACATTTTTTTTTTTTTGATGCATGCAGGATGGAGAAAGGAAATCTGGGAAGCTGAAGATTGGTCAAGAGAATAGGTTTGGTGTCATTCAGGTCCTGGCTTAAATTCTCTCACAGTTGCCTATTAACAATTTGATCATAAGTGAGTTAATTAGCCTCTCTGAATCTCTCTGAAATGGAGATACAAAGACTTACCTCAGTGGTGGTTGTGAAAATAAAATAAGAAAATGTATATTAATAGTACATGCACTTAGAAGTAAGCATTCAATGGATATTGGCTATCGTTTTGTTAACTTAAAGACCAAAATAGTTACAATACAGAGAAAGGAGGAAGAACTACAAAAAAAGAAAACAGAGAAGACAGTCTACACCTCAGAGATCCCTCTAATTTTAGTAGTTGAAAGGTTTATAAGAGGCTTCTCAACAATATTAATATTTTATTAATATTAATTAATATTAACCAAAGATTGAAGTTCCAGAGATTTGAGGCCTTCTCTGATATTCCTCTTGCTTACCATCTTTCCAATATTTTTCTTCATCTTTTTGCTAATGAGTGGGAATTGGATTGTTTAATAGCAATGTCTCTTTTCTTTTTGATTCTGACTAGAGATGGTGGCCTTCCCAATCTAGTAGGAAAGTCTAGGAATGTGCCAGGAACATTAAGCAAGAGGGAAAGAAGGTTCAGATGTTGAAAATTGATATGTAGATTGAAGATGAGAGGGCCATTTGTGTGGAGGCCATAGAAACAGAGGAAAAGCAATGTGACCTCAGTCTGATAGGACTGGACCAAATGAGCTTGGTACCATATCAGGAGATCCAAGGAGACACTACGGGATTGAAGGTTAGGATGAGGGCAGGGATGACATCATGACTCCTCATTACAGAAAGATGTCTGGCATGGGAAGATGAAACAAATTTTTCTCTAGTCTCAAAGGGCTCTAAATCTTTGCTTGAAAGATAATAGCATGCACATTTTTACATCTATGATATCCTCAAATCCTGTCCCTGACCCTTTCTCTATTTCATTCACTCTCAATAGTGATGACATGCAAAACATACCCTGGTACATCTCTCTAGTACAGTTGTTCTCAAAAGGTGGCTTCTATAGCATCTACAACATCTGGGAACATTATAGAAATGCAAATTATTGTCTCCCCCCCCCAAAATCAGAAACTCCGGAGGTAAACCCAGGAATTTGTTTTCTATAAGCATTCTGGTTGATTCTGATGCACACTAAAGTTTAAGAGCCATTGTTATAGAATATATTACATTATTTTTCCTACTCAGTATCTCCAAATATAACTCATCCCTCCCTCCCCACTTCTGCTAACATACCCAGTTCCACTATTTATAACTTAAATGTCTTCTCTTTAAGGCCAACTTTATAAGCCAGAAACTTAAATTTATCCTATTCTCCTTGCCCACCCCTCATATCAAATCATCACTCATCCAATCACCAAGTAGCTCCAATCCATCCTCTTCTCTCCATCCTCACATACCACCATCAGCTAGTCTGCATTATTGAAAGACCTTCTTGCTGAGCCACTCTTTTGTGCCAGATTTTGTATTAGGCCAGTCAGCAAACTATAGACTGCAGAGTATATCCAGGTCATGGCTTGCTTTTGTAAGCAAGTTTTTATTAAAATATAGCCACACTCATTTTTAAAAATATTGTCTTTGACTTCTTCTTTGCTATGACCAAGTTGAGTAGTTGTAACAGAGACTGTATGGTTCACAAAGTCTAAAATATTTACTAGGTGTCCCTATATTGAAAAGCTCTGCCCAACCCCATGCTAGGCACTGGGCATACATGGAGAGAGAGAGGTCATATCCTCATGGAACTTACAGTCCAGCAGGGAAAATCAGAAGATAAAGTGAGTTACCCAGTTATCCAGGTCAAGAGTTTCAAAGGAAATGTAGAAATTCATCAGACAAAGAGAAAAGAAGAAAAGTACTACACTCAAATCCTGTCCCTGGCCCTTTCTTATTTAGGGAATAACTTATTTATTTTATTTAATACAATTTCTCTCAGTACTTGGTAAAGTCCTCGGTACATTCTGGTTTTCAGTGTAGCTGGCTAATAATCATTTCATGAAATCCTTTGAGCCTATTTTTAAAGCAGGGACCTTCAGGTCACTCCCTTCCCAGTGGGAGTCCAGGTTGTACAGTAAGTCCTAGTTCTAGAAGTGATTATAGACCTGACACAGGGCAGTGGTGGGAATACGTCCTTTGAGCACGTGAGGCACTCCATACTGAGATGCTAGACCAATTTCTTCCTGAAAGCTCAACATATGCTTTGGATGTTGCCAAAAGTAGTGACTATCAGATCACACTTTACATCTGTTAACAAGTGCCCTGAGTAGAATAGTATTGGTGTAACAGTTTTGCCTCAGGGTGTGTGGCAAAATGCATATGCACCACAAATTTTTCAAGGAGAATTGCATGTAGGAGGTGAAATGATTTTGGTTATGTGTTCCTCTTTCCCACTGAAAATTCTTTTCCTCTTTGTAGAAACATTTGAGGAAAACATTTGAAAAATCACACAAACTCAAGAAAATATAACTAAAATAATTTTAGAGGCATTTATTTCCTTTATTTTTCCCCTTCTTTAATTGCATTCTACTAAAAATGAAAACAACCCCCCAAAAACCACCTCACTCCCCTTGCTGGAGACAAGCACTTCAGAAGCACTTTCCTCTCTCTTCTAGGAAAAAAAAAAAAAAAGTATAAGGACAGGGGCCCAGACCACCATTACTGAGACTCCAACAATTTGTGGCCAGAGCCATTTCTCTTCTCATATTGCTGTAACCTTATCTGCTTTGACTGCTATCCTACTATCTCAGGTAAAACACATATGCCATTCTCCTTTCTGCCTTCAAAGCCATGCTAGAATAATTCCACCTGTTTTGTATCTGGCACTGATCCTTTTTGGCATGAAAAATGGAAACACTGGGACTGTTAAAGCTCTGTCTACATTTCCAACATCTCTCTGGGCACCCTCTTCCAGCTAATAACTCGTTCCCAACCAAATGGTACATTTTCACTTCAGGTGGGGATGTCTTCAGATGGCTGTTTTAGAGGTAGAAGTAGTTAGGGGATCTGAGAGACTTCTTAATTTCCCCCTCCTCTCCAACTTGTAACATTCCTCATGAATCAGATCATTGACTGCTTGCTGCTTTTTCTCTTGCACAGGCTGCTCCCATTATCACCAGCATTACTTTCAATCTTGTTGCAGATCTAGCTGATTAAAAACACTAGTCTTGAGAAAATTCTCTTTCTTGAAAGTCAATGCTTGCGGGAGATTAAGACTATTTATATTGTAAGGCACTCCCTTCAAAGCCTCTGCTGGCTTTACTCTCTTGACTGATGCAAACCTCAACTAATTCTCTTTATCCAGATAATCCACTCGCTTCCAATATTCATCAAATGGCAAAATGAAAAGCTTTTAAGAAAGAGAATAAATGCACAGGCTTAAAATCACATAGAATTTTAGTCTTAATAAAATTGTGAAAGAAATTATGAGGAAATCAGGGTTCTGAATCTTCTTCCCAATGAAATAACTTAAAAACTGATAAAATCCATGAGACCATAGCAAATATGTTTTGTACCTCTTGAATTGCTTCAGCAGTGTTTGGATCACAAACTTTTGATGAGGAAAAAACAAATGTGTTTTTTCTCTCTGATAAGAGTACCGTAAGACAAACTCCCCCTGTCTGGGCTCCTGTTTCTTCCCTTTATGTGTGTGGAATTCTCATTGCACTGTCTCTCCATTTGCTGCCTAAATTGTAGTCATTGGATATTTAATGTGCAGTGACCACACACAAGGTACTAACAAATATACAATATCTACAGTAAAAGAGGGAAATCTTGTCCTGAGGGAACTTCCAGTATTACAGTAAGGCTTGATGGAGTTGTTCTAAGGCCAGAAAACCAGGGGAAGCTGAGAAGCTTCCTACAGCACTAAAAGAAAGAAAATGTAGTGAGGGAAAAAAAAAAAAGATGTTTTTGAAGCAGTGACATCTAGAACTCCAGTCCCAAATTTATGGAATTAATAGTTGAATAGATTTCTGAGACTACCTATAAGATATGTGATTTTAAAGTGTTGTAAATTATGACTCATGATCTCTAACAGTGTTAGGGATGACATGTAAAATGATACTACAAAATTCTTACTATCGCTGCCAGGATACCACCAGGAAATAGCCAGTATTTTCCCAACATATTAAAAAGCAATATAGCAAATCTTTTATTTGAAGAATTCTATCCAAGAGAGGAAAATTTTTAAAAAGCCTCAGTTTTCTTTATAGATGGCCATATATTATGATTAGGTATCAACTGACTTAGTATTCACCAAAAGAGGGTCTGATATTTAGAGCAAGAGGATGTGAGAAGAAAGGACCATTCAAGGTAGGAGTAGCAGATTTCTTTCCCAGGTTCACAATATATTTCATGAATGGGCTGTTTCAGGCAAGTAGAGTAAAATGGTGAGGATTGTTGTAAAAAAGCAAACAGGAGAGCTGTAAACCATACTCTACTGTCAAACACAAAAACTATCATTCAAAGCTTAGTCAGTGCAAACCAAACAAGCAGACCACAGGCCAATCATGTTGCCTGTAAGGTTTCATGCCGTTCACTCAGTTTCTACAGAGTGGTTTGGGTGCCCACAGGGATGGGTATTGATGGTCAAACAGTTGAGATGAGTGCATTGTGTTTGCTTGTGGGCCCTGTTACTTGATAGCTCCATAATGAAACAATGAATGTGCTGAGTTGTAAAATGATAAGGATCATCTATAATACTCAGCCTGGGAAAGGCCTTTTACACAGGGAGAATCCTATTCAGGACTTGTGGGAGATAGAAAACCTCAGTGGGAACATTTGGTCCTATAGGTAGGCACCATCCCAAAATATTTGACTAAAGGGAGAAGAATAAGTCGATTTCTTCTTGGCTAAATATTTTTCTTAACCACATCATCAGTGGGAATATTGACATATTGACAAACCCCAATCCACAATATAAGTGTAGGGTGTAAGAACAACTCCTAATCATTCATTACTGGGGGTAAAAGAGGCTTAACCTGCCTTCTTTCCAACTACAAAGATAGCAAGGCACCCCCTGATTAAGAATTTTACCTGCTCCAAACTATCAGGGAGAATCAATGTAAAGTTTTTGCTTCATTTTTCAATGGCTAGGTAGATGGTTGGCATTGGTGTGTGGGGGATGGCTTTGACATGAGTCCCAGTTTTTATGCCTTGGGCACAATCTGAAAGGTGAATGACTACATAAAGCACTGCCTCTACTCTGAGTGGAGGCCCCTATGCAGATTATGGGGCTTTTAAGGAAACATTTTCTCCCTGAATTTGAATTGAAACTCTACTGAGCTCAAGGGTCAGCATTATTCTTA
This sequence comes from Mirounga leonina, assembly GCF_011800145.1. Taxonomy (NCBI): domain Eukaryota; kingdom Metazoa; phylum Chordata; class Mammalia; order Carnivora; family Phocidae; genus Mirounga; species Mirounga leonina. The sequence goes on along the minus strand of NW_023270757.1, from coordinate 11,549,463 downwards.
GGAGACTATGTATTTATGAAATGGTATATCTCTGTCTCATGCCAGTGGGTAAACTTTACAGACTGCCAGATTTAGAGTGACCAAACCAATCTCAAATTGCTGTCGTAGGCTGGGGTACAGAAACATCACCTTCCTTACTTGTAGTCTGTAATACTGCTTTAGGCTAAATAACTTTTAGACTTTGGTAAATGCATTGCTGGTTGTTATTCTGTTTTGCTGACTTCCTGAAGGGAAAGGTATGCTGGTAGTGAGGATTGAAAAAGAATGTCCTCAGGGAGGGAAGCAAGTAAGAAATTGGGATATGTGTAGAGGGTTTCATTTGGGAGATTTTCCTCTTTGATCTAGGAAACAATCCTATATTTTGAGAATAATTATTTGCATATTTCAACACATTTTAGCAAAGTCTGATGCAACTAAAACCCTTTTTCTTATTTATTTTAATGGGTGATTATATTCAAGTCACCTTTCTGATTTCACTTTAAATGTTACTTGCACAGAAAATGCTCCCCTTCACCCAGAGGATGAGATTCTTCAATCATATCTTAATACCTTGCACTTGCTACAGTTTGTAATCTGTGTTGGTGATTATATAATTAACCCAGAAGCATAGTTTGCTCACTATTGGTTCTCCAGCACTTCATGCAACGTCTGATCCATGGCAAGAATTCATTACATGTATGTCAGATAAAGTGGCACCCCTGAGGGGGGATCAGAGCGGTGGAAAACAGCCCGACATGGGAGCAAGTGGATGGACACGGGCCTAAATTTCTCCTTCCCAGATATATTAAAAGAAGGTGACTCTTGGAGAAGGACAATGCCTGGGCACCAAATAGAAACTCTGAATCATTTTGTTCTTTGTGAAGTTTTAGTATGTTATAAGTAAGTGGAATCTGATCTAAATTTAGTATGTTTTTCAAATGAGAGTTCAGGAAATTAATTTTTTTCAGGATGCACACAACTTATATTCAAGTAATTAATTCTTGAGTATAAAAGGAGTGTTAGATTTGTAAAACAGCTCCATTGTGCCTTACTCCTTTCATTAACATCTTGTTATACCTAATAATTTGCCATTTTTAATAACTTATAATATGTATTGTATTTAAGCATAATAAAATGATCCAAATGAGATATGAACATAAAATGGCAACACCCCACAAAATACTATGCACATAAGCTATTTTTAAATACTTTATACTTGAGAATTTCACTAGGTACCTTCCTTGCTCATCCCCAGGGCAGAGCTGGTGAACAAATTGAGAAGCAAAATCTCTTCTTATTCAATTACACTTTATCTCTGCACCTGCCTAAAATCATGTTGCAACACAGTTACTGAATAAAAGTGTCCTGAATAAATAAATAAATAAATAAATAAATAAATAAATAAATAAATAAAAGAATGGATCCCTACACTTTCCTAGAATAAAGTGAATTTGAAAAGCTTTTTTTAAAATATTAATTTGTCAGAAAAAAACCTTTTACAACTTGAAACTAATTGTAATGTCATGGGTCATAGTATTTTCAGAAATTATACGGCTGTCATTTGTCCCATTGCCTGAACAAGTAGATTGATGGATTACCTTGAATATATGTAATGGTTGAGATAAAGAAAAGAAAGGAACAAGAAAGGGCGGATCCAGGTTTTGTAACATCTGAACTTTATACAACGTGGGGGATCCCTTTTGTCAGAAAAATAATTTTGAAGTCACAACTTTAGGTGCAAGCCCTTAGATAGGACCACATAAGACAAGGGCTGAAGCATAAAGCTCATGAGCCTCAGGCCAAATCTGCTTCTGGTGCTTAGACTATAGAATCATCCACACTTGGATCTTCTGGCCATTGCAGAACCCAAACAATAATTGTTACAGCCCTCAACAGTGATCCTGCAGGATTTGAAAACTGAATGGCATCATGAAAGTATTTAAGTAGGTCTTTAGCAGAAATTATATGAGAATAAAAATACTTCCTCATTTATTAGCATGACCAAGTGATTTCCTGAGAATACATGGTGAGCTTGATCCCCCAATCCAAGGATTCACAGGTTGAGTGAACAGCTACAATCCATTTAGCCCCACTTAACTGACCATTTTCTGCAGAAGTTAAAGTGGGAATAGAAAAATCCTGCCCAATTTCACACTGTACACACAGTGATTTAGTACCCAGCAACTTTTTAGTCATGCCATGGCTTCCTATCTACCTTCTGGGAATGTCTGTTTTTATTCTGTATGTCAAGAATCTAAACAACTATCTCTACTAGCCTGTGCAATGCAAATAGACTAGAATCTTCAAGCTTTGCTCATCCTGTCCCACCTTTTGAAAAAAATTGAGAATAAAAGTTTGTAAATGCATATAGATACAGCCTCCCTCTGTTGAAATGACAGGGTTGTGCTCATGGCCTAGAAGTTATCTGCAAGCATGAGCAGCTGATGATTGAACAAGAAAGGTGATTAGTAAGTGTGAGTTCAATATACTGTGACCTTTTTACTTTTTTTTTTTTCATAATTCCATATGATCAGTGAAGGATGACGGGCTCATTCTACCTTAAAGTAAATTATGAGAGCACTTTATTTTTTAATAAAGTACAAACCCAACACTCCCATTACTTGTGACAAAAGTTATGCACATGAAATGACACTTTTTTTTTTAATCCCATGACTATAAAAAAAAGTTAGTAGGCCTAAAACTTTGGTTGTGGATTCATCTAAAAAGATATTAAGGTTCACATATTTCTGTGTCACATGCAAAGACCAAGACACTCAAGTTAATGGACAGATCTGTAATCTTTTCTTCATTAACACAAAAAAATACCCTGCCAAATCAGTATGCTCTTTAGTATGGCATCCTGGATTCTCTGTAGAAGTGAAATGGATTGGTTTAACATTTTTTAGTTTATCTTATTATGCCTGTTTATTACTTCATGGGTTTACTGAGCTTGTCGGTGGACTATAAATTACTGCGTAAACCAATTAATTGTCTTCCTATAGCTAGCTGGTATAGTCTCCACGTGCTGCCTTTTAACAATAACAAAAGACTAGTTTCTCCACCAATGTTTCAGAAATTTGAGTAAAAATAGTGAAGTGATAACTCCTTGTATTATAATTTATTTATAAGAAGCTCTATTTTCAGAACAAAGTTGAAGATCTTCATACTAAAATCCAATATAGGTTCAGAATCTCAAAAAATATTCCCTGTAATATAGTTCCTTTGCAAGATTAAATGACTACTGAATCAGTCTCTGTCATGTTTTCTATCTCAAACTATTCAACATTTTAAATTTGTGTTTGGGACATACTGGTTGAAGTCATAGCATTGTCCAATTGTTCTGTAAAACATTTTTTTAAGAATGCCAGTAGGTAGACACCCCATAAAGAACCCATGATCTAAATAGCTTGTGATGTGCCAGATTATACCCCTCTCCTAGAGAGTCACAGTCCACAATGACATACTGAAGGCTTTGAGAAGTCATGGGATAGAGAAGTACTAGACTGAAGAAAACTGCTTTCCAAATTTATTTGAAGAAAAATGCCATTTGTGTGGATTCTTAATAACATTTTGCAGAACAGTGTTCCAGGGACCATCAGCTTAGGAAGTGCTGAATCAGTAGTAATTGCAAGTGGACCACAATGATATATGCCATCAGGTACCTGTGGTACTTTAGAAAGCTCTAAAAACCATCCTCCAATGAACTCAGCAGCACTCAGGCAATGTGTCTCATTAGCATAAATTATTATTCATGTCTGAGATTTGGGGCAGTATAAAAAGCTGTCAAATATGAAAGCTGTGCATGTTCCATTTATTATAAAAACTGCCTCTTTAGATTTAGACATTGATTTGTAGAATATCTAAATAGTATAGTATTTTAGATCTAGATAAGTAGTTCTCAATCATGAAAGCAAACCATTTGGAGAGGGTGGTAAATATCCAGATTCTCAGGCCTCAGTCCTGGAGCGTCTGATAGACTAGGCTTAGAATAGCACTCATACTTAAAATTTCCTCCAACAATTCTCTTCTGAACCAAATTTGGGACGTACTGATCTAGGTCAAACTTTCCAAGGATCCCATCTACAATGTTTCAATAAATTGTGACTTCTAAGCCTAAATACTTCCAAGATGGTTTGTGTCATTGTTAAAAATTCTCTCTTGCTTGAATCTAAAATATAACTAAAAGCTAGTACTTACTGGTTGTTTATTAAGTGTCACACACTATATTAATGAATTATATTATTTCATTTAGTTGTCATAATAATGCTGTGAGGTAGATGCTATTATTATTTGCTTCTATTGATGAGGAAAACAAACCTTACAGAAGTTATATAACACCTTTGGGAATCAAATTTTAAGTTCAAACACTTATTAAGAAGTCAGGATTATTTTTCTTGTGGTAAATCAAACACAAACAAAATGGCACAGACCCTGTACAGCAACCATGTATGAAAATGTGATCGATATTTTTACTTATTTGAAAATTTCTATCCATATAAAGAACTTAACCAGATATTTTTTGATTCACATACAGAGCAATATTTATTATCCAACCTATAAATTATGCTAAAGATTCTTGAAGTCTATAAACTCAAGAAATGTTTGATGAATAACAAAATAGTCACTATTGTCACTTATTTAATGTTCCCAGAAGTTTGTTAAGGGAGACACCTATTTCCAGTCTACCACAGAACTTATACTAATCATGTCTTTTAGAAAAAGAAATAGATGCTTGAAAAGTTCCTTCACTATTAACACTTACAGATTTCATATGTCACTCAGTGACATTTGGTTTTCTGATATCTTACAAAGAAATGATGTGTTACAGAGGAGTATCATTACCTGTCAGATATTATTTCTAGTTTTGTTGATAAAGAGAGGCAACACTATACAGAGTCTACTCTTTGGAAAGATAAGTCTATATGAGGCTGCATTAGCCTTTTACAATTATAAGACTTTTTTATTTTTTCACTCCTATCTACATAATTACAAAAATCAATGATAAGTGTTTCAAAGATGACTCTTCATACTTAACAAAAATTATTAAGTAAATATACAAAATTTATGAACCGAGTTGGTTGAAAGCTTAAAACCATCAAGGGGCACTATCCTGTTTTTTCCCTTTTAGTCAAATCTCCATGCTGGGTTTTATTTGGGACTCTTCTGCACAGCAAACTTAGTTTTAACTAAATGTTTAAAAGGATTTTAAGCTTGATGGTTTCTAACTTCTTTCCCATCTTGAAATACTATGATACTTGCTACAGTGTACATCAAGAACATATGGTTAGTTGGCTCAGCTGTCCAGAGAACTGGGGATTAAAATTCTGTGTTTCCTGTTTAGCTACATTCTGTTTCACAGACATAGGCTGCTCCCATACTCCCAAATAATGTTTCTGCCAGTGCATGGGATAATGTACAAGATTATAAACAGCTCTGGAGAAACTCATCTCCCTTACCTGGATAAACAACACAAACTCAACCTCATTCCTGATGGTGATAAAAATAATCTTTGTATAGAAAGGTTAGCATAACACCATTAATATATTTACCGCCATTTATTTTAAAAGAAACAGACCTTCAGAGGAGGCAACATGTGGACAGTGGCATTCTATTGTGTCTGCTCTCTAAGACACTTCAATTCACTGTTCTTTTGTTTAGCAAGGCTGAGATCCATGGAGAGAAGCAGAGATGAGAGTCAAAGCAAGACTGCTCTGTTCATGCAGGAGAATCCTCCATTTTTAGTGGAAAAGATTCTGACATTTAACAAAAACTGAGACACTAATATTTTCATTTACAGTAAGATTTAGGGGCAATTACGCAGACATGGTTTCACACTATCTGTACTATGTAGCATGGCATAAATAGTATCATTCATTTAACTACTCAGTAGAGTAAGTCTTTTATTGACTACCAGCTTGAAGGAGACTACTAGCTACATGCTGTATAAAGTCATGAGCCTTATTGTAGTCCAGATTAGAAAGCCAACATGGAACTCTGCTGCCTCAGTTACATAGAATCAAAGAAGTTCTGAAGGACAAAAATTTTTCCAATGACATCAGGAAAGCCACATGTTGTTAGTTAAGTAACCACTCTATAGACTGATAAAAATGGAACACATAGTTTCTTAACAAAATGAGGGTTCAAAAGCAATTACGATTTCTAGAGTAAAACCTAGGTTCCTTCACAACAAAAGGATACAGCTTGCTTTATCTCAAATTATACTATGGAATATTTCCAGAATAAAAGGAATATAATATTTTTGAAGTGTATACTCTAAAAGTTATCAAATACAAATTTAGGACAAAACAAACATCATTTTGACAAGGGTTCAACAGTAATCAATGAATCAGGACAATGAATCATGAATCATAGTCAACCACACTGAACGGGTGTGGTGATGTGGGGCATAGTGATGTAAAATGAGTCAAGTAGAAGAAATGGAATATATCTAAGCGAAAGCACACCTTGGAAAACGTAAATTGACCAATAGACAGCTATTGGCTTATGTAGGCATTTTGCCTAAAAGGCGGGGTTGGGGGAGGGAACTACCAAAATTGCCTAGGGAATTATGGCTAGTAAACAAAGCATGTGGCAAACAGGAAGAAAATAAGATCCTACCTGCATATCTATGCTTAGGAAGCAAAGAGATTGGGCCATATCAACTTAAGTGTGCATCATACATGATGAAGCATTATGACATAGATGCCTTTGATCCAACAGTAGACATTTTCTTGGGAAAGGCATTAGATAGCAACAGATACTTTGAGAATTTCTGGAAAAAAGGGGTAAGCTTTTTAATTAATCCTCATTAAATGTTATATACACATGGTAATAAGATTGTATGTTGGGGTGCTTGGATGGCTCAGTTGGTTAAGTGTCTGCCTTTGGCTCAGGTCATGATCCCAGGGTCCTGGGATTGAACCCCATGTGGAGTTCCCTGCTTAGCAGGGAGTCTGCTTCTCCCTCTTCCTCTGCCCCTCCCCCCAGCTTGGGCTCTCTCGCTCTCAAATAAAAAAATAAAATCTTTAAAAAAAGATTGTATGTATATACACATGTGCACACACATATGTATACATATGTGTGTGCATGTTTTCTTGTGCTAAAATAAGAATCTCTGGCTTTCTCTAAATGACACTCCTGAGACTGATGCAGGAAATACCACATATAATCAATATATTTATTGATGCATTTCTAATATGGTTGGTCAAATGCAGACTGAAATTTAGCCCAGAGCAGAATGACAAAATGGCCATAACTGTTTTCAAGACAATTATAAGACCAAAAAAAAAAAAAAAAGCAATTATAGAATCTCTGCTCTAAACTGTTTTGTTTTTTGTTTTTAGTAAAAAGAACTAACAAAACCAAACAATTCAGCTCATACCAAATCTGATTCATTTGATTCCTGGTGAGTTCAGACCTGCTGGATGCTATTTCAAGCCTCATTTCTTTTTGACCTCAAATAATAAAGTTGAAGCCAGCCAGTTTCCATTCAGCCTTGTTGCATTGTCTGCCAGTTTATAAGGCTTTATGTTTGCATCAAAAATGTTATAGGAGAAAAACCAAAAGAAGTCACAAATCTGGGCAATTTTCCCTGTTTTACACAGATTTTAAAAATGTTGTAGAAGTTGCCAAGCACTGGACATACTTGATAGCAGAAAATAATCCAAACACTGAAAAATCTCTGCCACTATTTTGTTAACTCCTTGCAACAACAAATTGCTGTACTGGTTTCTTCTCTTTCCTTGTTTCCCTGTTTCCTTGCTTCATCCCTCTCTTCCTCCCTTCCTTCTCCCTTCCCTCCTGTCTACCTATCCAGCGCTTCCTCTACTTCCTTCTGGGTGCCAGGCTCCCTTAAGCTTCTCACAGTCTAACAGGAAAAGAGACACCTAAACCAATCCTGGCCAGTGACATACCCAAATCTGGATTTCTCCACAGTGTGGCAGCTATCATTAGCAGAACTGGCTCCTTACTTTGACAAAGTGGGCTGCTTCTACGCAGCATGATCACACAGTCAGAGGGTGTCACAAATCCCTGCCTGACTTTAGATTCCCCAATCAAACTGCCTGTTGTGAGAGCACCTTGCTGTCAGGGGAGGAATCATACCATTAGAGCCCTTCCTATCTGGCCATCAAGGCTCACAGCAGGAATTGTCTCATGCATTCCTTTCTCATACCTGCTATCCCACTGTAGTATTCAGGTGTAGCTGAACTTTCTTCCCACAACACCTACACTTATGTCTAACTAGGATTTCCGTCACAGTGCTGTCATTGTCTGGTGAGCAAGCTATCTCCCCATTAGTCTTTGAGAGCCCTCAGGGCAGGGACTTTGCTTTCATTTCAGTTTCCCAACACCTAGCAAAATACTGTGCACACAGTGAGTGCTCAGGAAATACTTCATAAATGAATTCATTAGAAAACGTACTCCCCAGTTGAGAATTACTGACAAATAGTCAACAAATATTTACTGAGCCTGTAGTACATTCTAAGCAGTAGACACAGGTATATTGCAGAAACAAAGTTGCATGTCTTTGTAGAATATGTGTCCTCAAGGGATGATACAAATAGTGAAGAACAAATTAATTGTTATAACAACAATTAAAACATAAAGAAAATAATCAAATAAAGGTTGACTGGGGAAAGCTGTTGTAGAATATGAAAGCTTCTCTGAGGAGGTGACATTTAAGCTGAGACCTGAAGAATGAGAGGGAGTTAGTCAAGTGAGCAGAAAGGAGAGAATGGTCATGGCAGAAGGGAAAGTTGGTGTAAGATAAGACTTTGAAGTGTTCCAGGCATAGAAAGAAGGCTATTGTGTCTGGAGCACTGCAAATGAGGGAATAGTAAGAGATGAGATTTACAATATAGGCAATACAAAATTACACAGAGCTCTTAAACCAAAGCTAAGAGCTGGGGTTTTATTCTATAAGCAAGGGGAAGGAAGCCTTTGTGGGGTTTTAAGCAGAAGAGTGATATAAGCCATTATTTTATTTAAATAGATGATGCCTTCATCAGTGATGTAGAAAAATAGTTTGCAGTAACAAGAGAAGGATCAGGGAAAACAATTAGACAGGAATGAAATTCAAAACACTTATTAGCTTCTATAACCTCTGACACCTGTCAATCAGAAAAGTGATCAACCAATCAGAATGGACACTGGTCAATGGGCCATAATATCTGAATAGATGCTGAATAGTTGGTTAACATTGTAGCATGCAATGAGAGATAATGATGGCATTAAATAGGTGGGTAGTCAAAGGATGAAGAGAAGTGAATTGATGAAAAATATATTTGGACGGTATAACTTAAAGGATTTGCAGATAGATTGAATGTGATAGGTCTTTGGACAGAGAGGTATCTTTGGTAAATCTAACTGGAAAGTTTGGATTGAGCAATCAATGGTATGGGTGTCTATTCCATTTTAATGAAGAGCAATTAATACTTGTGTTTCAGACCTGACAAATTTAGATCTCTTTATGCCATTTGACTGAATAAGTTGGATAAATGACTGGGCTTCCACATTTGACCTAAGGGGTGTGGTTAAGGCTGGAGATGTACATTTAACAATTATCAGTATTTACTCAAGCTTTTGGATAAGATCACCTCAGGAGAGAGTAAAGAAAATAAGCTTGGAGGAAATAAATGAATGAAGACAACTAGAGGGAATGCCTTGGGGATAGAAAGTTAGCAAGAAAAAGCATGTTGGTTAAATTTCATCTGTCTCCTAAGTTTGCCAGAATTTGGTCCTGCCAGAATATCTGGTCAACAATGTACCTCAAGCTCTCCATTCATCCTGACACATTCTAAATTGGCTGCCAATTTTATTCCAGATATAAAATGAATATACAACTCATCAATATTTGAAATATGTGGGCATGAAAAATATTTTGTATGTGTTTATTTAACCCTAGATGCTTTTACTTCATGGACATAATAGATGCTGCATCATCAGCTTAAAGCATGTACTTGACCAGGATGCTTTGACTATTTCAATTTTATATGAAACTCACAAATGAAGACCATCATTAATAGGCTTTTCTGAATATGAAATGTATCTATAATTCAAAATATTTCAGCTAATTGGCCTCCTGTTGACCTTCCGTATCCATACATAAACAAATATGCACACACTGACTAATTATTAGAATTATTAGTATATATACTAATATATATATTAGTACATATGTATATAGTATATATATTAGTATATATATTCTGATATATACTATATATATATATACCAATTATTAGAAATGGATGATTTGGGGGTTCTAATTCAGAATTACTTGTTAAGTATCCATATTCAAATGCATGTTCTTTAAAACGTGCATTTGGTTACATATGCATGTGCAATGGCCTCATGGCCCATTATCTTACTTATTTTGATGTCAAATGGTGTAATTATTTGGAAACTCTAACATATTCAGGCATCTAGTTAGCACAAACCGATCTCAGGTTTCTGAGTATAACTTCTACAGGCACTTGCTTTTAAAATTATACATAAAATTTCTGAATATTATATGATTTTTTGGCTGTTAATATATATAATGCATGGGATGAGATTATGCCTACCAAAGGATCTGAAGAACTTGGTACAAGTAGATAAAAAGGACCTTAGGGTCACGTAAAGAAAAGACTAATTAAATTATAGCAGCAGTTATGTTTCTGTGGGTCACTCATTATACATATCAGAACAGAGAAGTTAGCAAGATTCACACCTTAAGGAAAACAGCATTATTTCATTGTGGTCTGAGCATAATTTAAAAAATTATGAATCTTCAGTTTTAAAAAATGTTAAACATAACAGCATTTCTCTAATGCTGGAAGGTATTAAGGAAGTCACACTAAATGAATATTTAGCAGGTAGACAGTAAGAGTCTCCTTGAGAAATTTCTTTAACAGCTTTATTTAATGCTTTGACACATGTCCACATCATCCAAATTTAGTGAGGCTATTGCTCTTACAAATAGTTCTAACACAAAACTTTATTTAACCTGACTTATATATTCAATTTGGGAACTTAATTAATTGATTTCCCATATTTACATATTTAATTAATTCCTTGGTTATCATTCCTCACCCTCATTCCTCCAATAGAATCATAGGAAGTCTTACTGCTTTCAGCTCCTGAGAGCTGGTATGTCTTTCAATTGCTGATAGGATTTTAAAATTTTATACATCACTATGGGTAATATTCCACTCCCCAAAAGGTAGCTGTAACACTCCCAAAAAGGTAGGAGATATTATATACATAATAAACACCCAACTCAAGATAAATTTTTTGGATTAGTTATTAGCCATATTCTTTTCCCTTCTACTATGTAACTGAGATCTACTGTGTGACTGAATTCTGCATTCATATCAAAGCTGCATTTATTTGTGCAATCAGCAAATATTTATTTTGGATTTATTTGTATTCAAAGCACTATAACATAGTGTTTAGAGGAGTGCAGACTCTCTAGTTTAGAATATCAGCTTTCCCAGTTGTTTAACTCTGGACAAGTTACATAATTTCTCTGTTTTAGTTTATTCCTTTCTGATATTGAATAATAATAATAATAACATCTGAGTATAAGTAGGATTTAAGGTACATTAAGCGCTTAAAAGGGTGTGTGGCACATAGTAGGCTCTTAATGTTATATACTGTCATCTTAATTATTATATGTGCTTGTGTATCTTATGTTAAGTGCTCCACATACACTGCTAGAAAATAATAATCTGGCACTGAAGATATTTGCAGGCTGGCTGGGGAAATGAATGAATGATATAGATAATTTTAAAAGAATGTGTGCTTTGGTAGGAGTAAGTTCAGATCCTGGAATATTTACTCTAAATATAGAAAACTGGTTTAATGACAAATACTAAAGGGTAATGACTATATATTAAAAAAAAAAAAAAAACCCTGAACACTTACTTCTTACTTTACAATGAAACATCAAAATTTTCAATAAAAATTAAAGACTTTCGGGTGCCTGGGTGGCTCAGTCATTAAGCGTCTGCCTTCGGCTCAGGTCATGATCCCAGGGTCCTGGGATCGAGCCCCGCATCGGGCTCCCTGTTCGGCGGGAAGCCTGCTTCTCCCTCTCCCACTCCCCCTGCTTGTGTTCCTGCTCTCGCTGTCTCTCTCTCTGTCAAATAAATAAATAAAATCTTAAAAAAAAAATTAAAGACTTTCACCAGATGACTTTCTGGATTCCAAATGACTGGAATTCCAAGAAATCATGTGAACAGAATCATTTCAATTCTTCAGAAGTTCCATCTTTCTGTTTTATGTTTTGCTAACTTGATGGTTTACAATTCAAGCAATACATTGGTCAGGTATTCTTTATGGGGACAAGGCCTTCTAGTAAATTCCAGAAAAATCAGTATCTGGGAACCAAAGTAGGAATACTGCATATTAAATCCTCATGACTCATTCATATATTTATTGTTCTCTTATTCAGACTTAGCCTAAAGTGAAAGAGACCATTTTAATATATATGTATATGTGTATAAATATACATGTATATATCATATATATAAACACACACACAGAGGGAGAGAGTATTATTTGCTTCCACAAGGCTTTCTCACTGATAGCACTGTATTGTGATTACCTGAGTCTTGTATTGAAAACAAGTGAAAGCAAATAATTAGTGGAGTGTATTTTTGGGTGGCAAGATATTTCTGGTTAGTTACTTTACTGAGCTAGCCTCAGCAGGTGCCTGTTTGATGAAGATAGAGTTATATTCCACTTTATGAATCAGGAGTAGGCTCTGAAATTGCATATAAATCAAATCTCCATTTAAAAGTAGTTTGTTTTTAATGGACCTCATGATGAATACTTCATTCTATCTTCATTTATCTTTGCAAATTTGAATTCTGTAACTTGTTTTTTTTTTTTAATACAAGATAAACCTTTTATTTAAAAAATGAATCCAGTGGTTTTTCTAGGATGTTAGGGAAATCTGGAGAAAAGTGGGAAGGGAGAAGGGAAATAGAAAGCTTGAGGTAAGGAATAAAACTGAGGGAATAAAAACTGACACTTGGGGACACACCCTACATATACTAGTCTTTTTCATGCTTTCTTCTTTTTCTTTGCATTTGCCTATGCTGTTTATATTTGGGTACAATTTAAATTTTGTTTCAATTAGTCTTTTTTCTTTCAGATTTTTATTTTTGTGAAAGAACAAAAGAAACTTTTCAAAATAAAGGATGACCAGTAGCCACAGATACCCTCTAATTAGAAACAATTACCTCTTTACAGTCCATACAAATCTGTACCAATGAATCAGCAAAAAGGTATGTCTGTAATTTTGTCTGTACATACATGAGTTCAAATAGTACAATCACATGGAACACCTTGTAGGGGTAGGTCATTACCACACTGAAAAAGACCCACAGTGGTATATACCTAACATACTCTGTTTGTAATAGGCTTTGTGGGGGAAATTGCCATTTTACAGAGAGATGCTTTTGCTAATAGTTACTTAGACTTTTCTTAAGTATGTAGTATATTTGACACTAATTGAAGTATTTCTTTATGCCCAAAAAGTTTCTTTGTAAAAAACTTCTTTATAATGTAAATATTACATATGGATAGCCAATTCAAATATTTACTGGGACAGATGAGTGCTTCCACTATGAGGATTAATTAGGATTGGGGATGTATGTAAGTAGTGATTCAGAGCGAAATGGATTTTTTACTATAACTTACCAAAAAGTTTAAAAACACAGTGAAGTTATCAGTGAGATAATGCTTTGTGAGTTTTGCTTTAATTAATTTGAGAGGCAGCTGTATAGCTTCTCTCATATGAGCAGAACTTTAGTCTATTGAGCTTAAGAATGGGCCAATCATTTTGAAGGTTGTGAATTTTCCTAAATCCTTCATGATTTGGGTAAAGTCCATTTGTACCATCTGCAAGTGTGCAAATTACTACATAAAATATCAGTAACAATAATAATTTGTATAGCATTTCGAGTGAAATAAGTCAGTCAGAGGAAGACATGTATCATATGACCTCGCTGATATGAGAAATTCTTAATCTCAGGAAACAAACTGAGGGTTGCTGGAGTGGGGGGTGGAGTGGGAGAGATGGGGTGGCTGGGTGTTAGACACTGGGGAGGGTATGTGCTATGGTGAGCGCTGTGAATTGTGCAAAACTGTTGAATCACAGATCTGTATCTCTGAAACAAATAATGCAATATATGTTAAGAAAAAAGAAGAAGATAGCAGGAGGGTAAGAATGAAGGGGGGGAAATTGGAGGGGGAGATGAACGATGAGAGACGATGGACTGAAAAACAAACTGAGGGTTCTAGAGGGGAGGTGGGTGGGAGGATGGGTTAGCCTGGTGATGGGTATTAAAGAGGGCACGTTCTGCATGGAGCCCTGGGTGTTATGCACAAACAATGAATCATGGAACACTACATCAAAAACTTATGATGTAATGTATGGTGATTAACATAACAATAGAAAATTAAAAAAATAATTTGTATAGCATTTCATGCTTTAAAAGCCATTGTTCAGAAAATATTAAACCGAATGAGACATGGGTCAAACTCAAGCTTACAGACAATGCAGCTGGATAGAAGTATCTTTAGTTCACAGAAATTATGATACCTTCTTTGGAGACATAGTATTTTCATTCTATTAATAAAAATAAACAATATTTAAGACGAAGTCAGTCTCTTTTCCAGTTTAATTAAAGGGATGTTTGATTTTAATGCTTCATTGAATTTACTTTGTCCCTAACCAAATATGCCATCATAATTAAATGAACTGTAGGCAATGTTGCAGATTCCAAATCCTTTCCTTCCCACGCTTCAGGGGATGGATGCACTACGAACATTAACATTTGTGTGGAAAAATATAAGGCTAAATAATCATCTTTTTCCACCAAAAAGTGATATGTGGTTTAAAAAATAGCCTACAAAAGACTAAAAAACCATCGATGGTGAGACCTAATTACATATAGATTATAAATTGAGTTATATTGATTTTTCATATCAAATAAACTCTGATATATGGAAAAAAGACAGTAGTTTTTTTAAGCCTCTCTAAGAGTAGTATTTCAACAGAATACATTTTATTTAATTTTCTTACTTGTCCATTTCATATCATGCAACCATGGCTATTTTTTAGGGGCATTAAAGCAGTTCTTTGCTTAGAATTTCCTGTATTTGGCTGATCAGAATATATGGGAAAGTGTATGTGAAGAATAGATCCTAGAAACCATGCTAGAATCACTGTGACAGAATTTCATGGAGGTATAGGTGGGCACTGGCTGGCAGGTATGTGGCAATCCTAGGGTTACCCTGATGATGTTCCAGACTTGGCAAGTTTCCTCAAATTTATTTCACTAACAACCTGCTCCTCAGGGACATTTATTTTGTATAATATGAAGCTCCCTAAGTATTAATCAACATTATCTCCAAATGAATAACATTGATTTAGTATCCATTTAATATAGAATGACAAATTCATTCTAAGGAATTAAGAATTAGAGTGTTTACACTAAAAAAATAATTTTCATAAAAGATTTCATAAAGAACAAAAATTAAGTAGTTATGTGTGTGAGGGAAGCTTTTTAAGTCAAGAGAGTTATAAGAAATCTAATTCTGAAGATTCAGATATGCAGGAATTTGAGATGTAAGTATTGTGTCAAAATCACTGTTGGACACATTAGGTATCTCAGTGAATCATTGTTGAACAATTGTGTCCTATATGATCACTGAACTTGTAGCATAGAGTTTCTAGTTGTTTATTATCATTGAAATACAGTGCAAGGTGTTAAGAGACAAGGCCTGAGCTATTCATACACATACAGAATTAGGAACGGTCTTCTTCCCTCTTGAGGGCATTGGCACATTCCCAGTTCATCCAAACTACAACACTGCTGAAAAGAGAACTGGATGAGGCTATGTATAGCTTGAGCAGGAAGATTTTCATGTTCTAACCTGACACTCAAGTAAGATTTCCAAAGCCTTGCTTCTGATCTCAATGCTCAAATCCTGCTACTCTATAGTCCTAATGGCAACTGCAACTTCCAATAGACCATATAGTCATTTTTGACTCCTCCCTCTCCCTATTCTCCTCATTTAATCTATCAGTAATTCTGATGACTTTACTTTCAAAATATTCCCACTATGTCTCACATCTCTACTGTCACAACCTTGGAATATTGCAACAGCCATCAAACAGGTCCCTCTGATGCTGACCAAGCCAAAATCATGCTTTTGAATTGTATCATGTACCCTTTCCATATAAATACAGTGGTTTCCTTGAGAGTAAAAGTGTTGGTATTTGAAATGGCCACAGCAAAGCCACCTCTGCTTTCCCACAGTACTCCCCGTCTCCCTCTGCATACGTTGTTTTTATCCATAGCACTTTTCATCATCTAACTTGTTATCTGTTTTACTTAGTTATTTCTGTATTATTTGATTGCTTTATTGATTATTGACTCTTCTCAACAGATTACATGCTCCATGAAATCAGGGATTTTTGTATACAGACACTCTTGTGTGTGTGTGTGTGTATTCTTTACCCCTGTCCCCAAGAAACCTGTCTAGCACCCTGCTGGTGTTCAATAAATAATTTTATAATGTTAAATAAAAATCTGTGGTTACACCACAAAATGTTACTATCTCAGAAAATAGAGGTAAAGAATGTGTTCACAGCATGACCAACAATTTTAGGCCCTTCCTGTGCAATGACATAGTAACAGCACTTGTATTAGCCTTATTATGCTTTACCTTGAATTATATTAATTTGAAATCACATCTGTGTTAACCAGATTGTAAATTCCTTGAGGGTAGAGGGAGTCAGGTCTGGAATTTTAATGTTACCTAAGCTTAAAGAAATGTAGTGTTTTGTCTAAATTCTCAGGAACGCTGTGGAGGGGACTTGTGTCTATCCACTCTGCTCTTATACTTCTGGCTCAGAAGATTTTATACTTCATCTTATCCCTCCAACACTGCCACAATCCTTTGCACATAGTAGAAAAAATACATTAACTATTTCTTGATTTATTGCTTCCTATGTAATCCTTTGGTTCAGAGAAACATACGACTTCCTTAGTTCTGGAATGAATTGTTTGAGTAAAACCGCCAAAATCACTGTGACTGTACAGTGTCTAAAGACATTCAAGATGACTGGATCATTTTTCCCATGATGGCTGACACCATGAGATCTTCACATTGCTGTCAACTAATTCTTATTGCAAGAGGCAGTGTTAGACAGAAAGAGAAAGGCTTCCAATGCATTATTTCTCCACTACATGCCCAGAAGGATGCTAAGCATAATAAAGGACACTAAAGAGGGAAACAATTAGATTTGAATCCAATTACTGAGAAATGTTGACATTAATCTAACAAGGAAGTCATTTTATGCAGAATTATTTGGGTCAAAATATTGTGATTGTATCTTATACATTCAAAATTTGGTTATTGATGACAAGTTATATTATAAGGAAATATTTTATTAAACAATTTTTTAACAGTTTAAAGAAAGAATATTAGCTGTTCCTGGCCATAACTAGAAATATTTATATTGAAAAGAAAATTTCCCTATCTTCCCCCTTATTTTCCAGTGGCTGAGTAGATATTTTAGAGTAAGTTCATTAGTCTATGACAGAGTTTTAAACATAAAGGAGAAAACTATGAAATTCAATTGTTAATATGAAACTATCTTGTATATTGCCTTTATGCATGTGCACATGTTTGTGCACACATGTACACACACATACACACAAAGGGTAATTTGAGAGAACAAGTTATTTCTTTTGTTAATGAAACATCTTTATTCATTTTGTAAGGTAGAGTTGTGATATCTGAAGGTGAATTTTTAACTTTCATAACCTCATCGAATATTGAAAAGAGAGTAATTCACTGTGGCAAGGAGTTTATGTTCATTTCAAGGAGAAACAAATGGCAAGCAGTAGGATCTCAAGCATTTTAGTTCTACCTTCATTTTTTTAAGTCTCTAACATCTACTTTTAGTCATAGTACCTTTTAGATTAAAGTGGTTTAACTACTTTACTATAACATTGTAGCATTCTATTACATTTTCCTCTTGATTATTTACTTATAAAAGTTAATAAATTTATACATTCTTGCAGAATGAAATACAAACACTTTAAAAATCTTCATCTGACCTCTTGCATACATGTGGATAGGGTGACAAAAACTCAGTTAATAGAACACCCCAAATATGACCACCATTGGGTTTGAGGAAGGGAAGATTAAAAAGAGAAACACTAGCATGTCTAATAATAATATATGGAATCAAGAATGATAAACTTTCCATAAAATAATCCTCCTTTCGTAAAATAAATAGTCTAAGTGCTAAAATTTTGTAGTTCCAGTAAACCATTTAACAATGCTTCCATGTAACTACGAATTTCAAAGAAGAGTCAGTAGGATAATATACGTATTTGCTCTTGCAGATAAGTTCCTTAGGAAAAAATGGCCAAAAATTTAGCCTATGGTTTTTGTCTATATGATGAATTTAATATACATGTAAAAAGAGCATGGAACTGTGGAATAGTTTGGAAGTAAAATAAACAGAATATCAGTATGGGAGTTATTTCCAATTTATGAAATGCCCACAGTTTGTCACTTGATAGGGGACTTTTTCTTTCTCTGACTCCCTCAGGGATAAACTAGATCCCCAATGGCAGTGCACAGAAAGGAGGGTGTTATTTTCTTCTTGTTTATTGTTTAGTCTTTAAGTATAAAACATCAGCTTTTTCAACAATCTCAAAAACCCAATTACATGATTTCACCTGCTAAAATGTAATTTATTGCTAATGGAATCACAGAAAAATGTTTCCATGGTTTATGGAATGTAGAGTCAAGTAAGTAAGGCAAATTGCTATTGAAGAGGAATTATTGATTCTCCTGTTACAATAGGTGCATTTCAGTTTTGATGCATGGAATTTTATTTCTATTGCAGCAATAATTTATATTTAAGCCTTGAGTCTTGTGTTACCTTCCTTGACCTATGTTGGTTTAAACCAGATGGGACAACTGTGCCTGAACTTCTCATCTCTTGCTCTCTTTTGAAAATCTTATTTGACTCAATGCTGTCCAATCTGGGCTTGAGAAGTTATAAAGAAGTTATAACTCACTTGGCAAACTTTTGCAAAAACTTTATCCTGTCTTCATATTTACTGTCTGAACATTGGGATACTGGACAAATTGAAATGTAATTCCTTCTTAGCCTTAATGTCTCTGAATATATGAAATTATTTTTAACTCTTTGTCGAATAACCACAGGTATATATTGAAATCTGTAGATGACTTTCATCATAAAATGTTATGACTAAGTACTTGGATCAATTACCAAGTAGTTTTGTTGATTTACTACAACAAAATTATTAAACAAAAACCTTAAGCAAGTCAGAATTAATTTTTTCTGTATTGTGCTCTCATCGTATGCTCTGCTTCTGTAAAAGTGTTTCTTCCTCAGTTGTGGATTTTAGCTGTATTCTTGGTACATCAGTCTATCTCACAAGATTGGAAAAATTATGAAGAGCAAGGAATTAAGGAGTTCTTCTTTATCTCCATTATACTTGGCCTCAATGCTGATGTAAATAATACCATCCTCCATTTCTTGAATATTACTCTTTGTATGTAATATCTTGATTCCCCCAGAAAAGAATTCATGAAGTAGAGCTTATTATCTTATTCTGCAGTTGAGAAAACAGGTTCAGAAATATTTTTTCACTTGCCAAAAATGACACAGCTGGTAAGGAGTGGAACTGGGTTATTTCTTAGATCTCTCTGATGCTAAAGATCCAGAACCTTCTAATATGATAGGTTTTGATTTTTCAACACAGATGAATAAAATAACACTTCAATCAAATGCATTTTTTCTTGGAAACATTGTATACCTAAAAATCTCTCAAAATGTGCTATTTTATCTAAGAACTCTAAAGATAAATAAGCAAGTGCAATGAAATTACCCACGTTAAACCTCAACTTTATTATCTCCCAAATGGGGACCTCACATCAAGATGTGGTGAGAGTTAATTGAGTGCAATTATGTGATCTCAGATCACTTATGCACCTGCCACAGAGAAGTTCTCAATGGTTGTTAGATAAATTATTATTATTTATCATCATCATCATCATCATCACCACCACCACCATCATCCTTTAGTACTATTTGTACATAAAGCTCAAACATATCTTGATGCAGAGGCAGTTCTTATATTTAGGATGGCTGTACAAGAAATTTATAAATATCACAATGTATTCCTTTGTAGTTGTTTTAAAAGCAACTCATGACAGTTTTTCATATCTTTTACTTTTAATAAATGCCTTAACTTTTAAAAATTATAGTACATTCATTGTGTTTATGTGGGAGACAAAGACAGGATCCAAAGTTTTAAAGGTATATTTCTTAACTTGCTTTTTTTTCCAGCATCATGAGAAACAATTGAGTTTATGTTATACATTTTAATATAGAACTAATATTTTAATATAGAACTTCTCTATATAAACAGTTCCATATTTTAGTAAGGATTAATGAATAATTGTTGAAAAATTTAAGAAATTAGGCCCTTTTGTGTTTAATATAATGCTACCATTCTAGGCTGAAGTTACTTATATTTTCAACATCACATCTGACTATTAAAACTACACTAGGCATTAAGAGTAGCATAACTGTAATAATAATAATACTTATCTTCATTAAGTTGCTATCTTTACCAAGTTACTTCTTTAACACAGAGCCAGTAAATGGGAGAGCCAGGACAGACACCTACGGATTTCACATCACATTTGGTGCTACCCCTTTTAGCACATTATACTGGCAGACTAGGTGTGGTAAACTATTCTAAACTTTGGGAGATGCATATTTGATAATTCAGACTAACTCGTGTAAATGGACTAAAAAAGGATATAAAAGGATGACAAAGATAAATTTATACGGTCCAATACCCTCATTGCCTTGATTTTTATTTGATAAAGACATGGTGGGGACATCTAGTATATTATATGCATATCTCCTGTGATTCTTGATGAGGAGAGTAGATTATTTTGTTTAAAAAAATTTATTACAGGGGCGCCTGGGTGGCTCAGTTGGTTAAGCAACTACCTTCGGCTCGGGTCATGATCCTGGAGTCCCGGGATCGAGCCCCGCGTTGGGCTCCCTGCTCGGCGGGGAGTCTGCTTCTCCCTCTGACCCTCCTCCCTCTCGTGCTCTCTGTCTCTCATTCTCTCTCTCTCAAATAAATAAAATCTTTAAAAAAAATTTATTACAGTTGTAAAACCAAATTCAATGATCAGTTTGTAATACTGAAGAATAGCCTAATGTTTCTATAATACAGTTAGGAGATTTAAAACTTCTCAATAGCAGTTGAGTCACTGTGTAATAATAGATTTTGTGGTGGGGGAAGGGCTCTTTTGCAGTTTCCCGGCATGTCACTAAATGCATTTTGGTTTCTCCAAAGATAAAGCCCCATCTTATTTTTGTGCATTGCTGAGCACTCAGCATATGTGTACACAACACACATTCATGTCTCCACTAAGGAACTGAAGACCATGTCATCCCAGTTATTAGATAAACACTGCTGTTGTTTGGACTACTGAACTTCTAAATCTAGAAGACCCTTAGATATTTTTCAAAGGTTGTGTCTATCATTCTTCAGTACTTTTCCTCTCTGTTATACAGAAGATATGCACAAAGCTCTGAAAGCCACTGTGACAGAGATAACACTGCACATTCAAGAGCCCCGGCTTCCATTTCCTTCTGGGCGTACAGCTGGACCTCATTTCTCAGTGTCTGCAGTTAGATGGGGCCATATGACTGAATGTCAATGAAATGTAAGCATGGTGCTTACATTTCCTCAAGGCTTCATTCCTTCTTTCATTCATTCATATTATTTATCTCTTTTTCTCCTTCTTTTAAAATTATTTTTTATGAGAGAGAAAAAGAGGGGTGGAGGAGGGGCAGAGGGAAAGGGAGAGAAAGAATCTTTTTTTTTTTTTAAAGGTTTTATTTATTTATTTGACAGAGAGAGAGAGAGAGAGAGAACAAGCGGGGGGCGGGGGGGGGGGGGGGCGGCAGGCAGAGGGAGACAGAGAAGCAGGCTCTCCGGACCCTGGGATCATGACCTGAGCAGAAAGCAGATGCTTAATCCCCTGAGCCACCCAGGTGTCCCGAGAGAGAGGATCTTATGCAGGCTCCATGCCCAGTGCAGAACCCAATGCAGGGCTTGATCTCACAACCCTGAGATTATGACCCAAGCCAAAATCAAGAGACAGATGCTTAGCCAGTTGAGTCACCCAGGTGCCCCTCCCTCCTTTTCTTTTTAGGGGAAATCTATGAGAACCCGAGGCATGGCAGAACCTAGGTCCCTGAATGACTTCATGAAACAAAGCACCTTTGAAACTCGCCCTGGACTATAACATGAGTAAGTAAGAAATGTTTGTTGTGTTAATCCAACACAATATTTGGTTCTTTGTGACAACAATTATCCTATTCTGACTTACTTTAGAACGATGGTTTCTCTTTTATAGATAACCTCACAAGCACTGGGAATATGAGCCAAAAAGTTAGCTTATTATTTTTGAACTATATTAAACACAGTTCTATATATAGGACAAAATTCAATACAGTGTACCATTTTCTTTAGTCAACTATGTTTGATCTTTACATACTTTTGGGAAAAAAATCTCCTTTGACCAATGTGGAACAATGCACACAATCAAGAATGAAGACTAAGTTTCTAGGAAAGTGTTATTATTTAGGTTGGAATACCTGCTTCATGGTTGAAGGTGGGTATGGGCATCATTAGAGTTTTTTAATAAATAGCTGCTCTTCTCATGTCTTCTTTCTCCCAGGGAGCAGTAATACTTTCTCTTGGTAATGCCTGCAAAGCATGTGGTTTAACCGCTACACATACATATTCATCCTTATAGTGATCATCTCAGTAGGAGTTCCATTAGGAAATTAAAATGAGGTGCTGATGAAACTGAGTGATTCAATGCTCCAATCTTTTTCTTGTGCTTATAAGGGACCTCCTGCAGTTCTACAAAAGAAGTGTGGGCTTTGGACATGTGCTATTTGAATGCAGGCGCATTACAGTTTAAGCTCCATGGAGACAAAGCTCAAGAAACCCTAAAACAGCAGTATAGCAGGTGTTCTGGTGCCACCTCCAGAGAACTCTGACCCTTCTGTCCTTAGGGACTCAGCATCAGTACCAGTAGAATGTCTGGCATAAGGGACTGGATAGGTTGGTCAATGGGCAGTGAATTATAGTTTTTCTAGTGGAAGTGTTATGATGGATTTGAAAATTTCATTCTCAAACAGTATGCTTTCTTCATAACTCCTTAAACTGGGTAATCTTTTAAAGTTATGATGGTAAGTGATTACCATCAGCAACTTCAAAATGTATCTACTTCTTTGGCTATAAAATCAGTGCTCAGAAATTTTGCCTAATTTAGCAGGGACTTTTTTGCACCTGGTAGTCTCAGAAGTGACCATTGTGCTTTAACATTTTCTAATAATGTTTATTGTGTGTTATAAGCTTAATGAAAGATGCTCATAGCTTCTATAGATCGCTTGATACAAAAAAATGAACTACAATATTTATCTAAAGTTACACAGTAGGAGAGGAAAAGAGATAATTCAGAATTTCTGGCTTCTATCATTGAATTCTAGCTAGTGGTTAATATTTTCTGGTGGTTAATATTTTCGGGTATTTTTGCATACCTCATTTGCCCTAGATATCTTCCATTTGCTCCCCTAGCTTCACTTTTTCCCTGCTGCATCCTGCTCTTGTCCTGGGAGATTGACCTATGGGGGCCATATTGCTGGGTCTCTTGGCCTCTGGCTGCCTGTAAAATTCAATCCCTGGGGAGTACTGTCATGAGCAGAGGACAGGAGTGTTCACCAGGGACTAGCTGTATCCCTCCAAGGAAGGTCAGAGCTTCTAACAATTCACTCTTTCCCCACAGCTCCTTCTGTCTTTGGGTGTTAGTACTCATTCCCTCCCCTCATGCTTCCAGATGGTAAAAATTCATGATCCCTGGTCCCTACTCTTCTTGCCTTTGCAAATAGTCTCTTTATTATGTCCTTATCAAATCCTAAATGGATCATGTCATTTGCATCTGAGATGCTGCCAGATCTACCATTCATTTGATGTTTATGTCAACTTTATATTAAAAAAATAAAAAAAAACTGCCCCATTTCACAATAGAAGGATTTGATACACAGAAAAAGAAAATGATTTGCCCAAGGTCACAAAGCTAGTCCATGGCTGGAATTCAGCAATTTTGCCTCATTAAAATGTTACCTCTGCACTCCTGTACTGCTTCCACTTACTACAATTATTCAATCATGTTAACCACATTATACTGAATTAACATTGAACTAGTTATCATCTTCTATTATATTTTTCCAAGTAAAGATCAGGCATTGAAAGAGAGTCCTTTTAAATGAAAATCACTGATGCAATCATTCATGGAAATGTGGATGTTAATCACAGTAATTTTTAAGAGTGAATGTTTTATAATGGCATAATTAACAATCATAGAAGATCATCACAACATGGATCTCTTCAAATATCTTTAGCATTAAAAGTTTAGTATACCAGACATTCACAAAACTTGCATGTGATGGAAAAATAATTTGCTTAATAATTTGGTCGTGAATTTTGATGAACAACTGACTCATCTTCAGAGGAGGGTAGGTATGATACTGTCACTCTGTCTGTGAAAAATCATTAGGGTTTTAACAGAAACACATTTATTTATAAAATATATTTGGCTAGTTGTACCAAGTGATCTGACATGAAACAAAAAATAATTTATTCCATGTACTGTCTTAGTACAGGTTTTGTGAGGTTTCCTCATGTGATATTCAATGAGAAAGCTAAGATTTTTTTGTTGTTGTTTCTTTAGGATCAGATGCTGTGTGTATGGAGCTAGATGGTACACTTTTCCTAAGGTCAGCTCTTTCATTATGACAGTGATACCTTGGCAACCCCACTAAATGTCTGATAAATGAATGTAGAGAATGTTTTCCTTCCTTTATTACAGATCCATATAATGTGTCAACATTAAAAAATGTTAAATAGGTCTGGTCCCAGGAATTCAGCTAGATAGGGATCAAACCATTCTGAACATCTACAAACTCAGCAGGAGATTGAAGAAAGAATAGCAGCAAATCTCTGAACAGAAAAGCAATCACTTTCTGGAAGGTAGGATGTGCAGAGAAGTGAATCTGAGGTAATATTCGGGAAGATAGACGGTGAGGGAGGCTACTAGCAAGTGATAGAGCAGCAAAGCACAAAATCAGAACTTCTAAAAGTCTGCTCTGCTGAGGGACGTCGCTTCAGTGGCTAAGCGGGGGGTGGAACACTCACTGGGACAGTATGGTCTCAGGACACTCGGGGTCACAGAAAGACTGGGGTGCCTGAGTGCAGCAGAGCTCCCAGGTATCAGAGCAGGGAAGCCGGATGCAGAGACGGAGCTGATGAGTGGGCTCTCAGCTCAGGGTTGCCATAAAACATGATCCTTGGCATAGTCGGGCCATTGTGCTTCCAGCAGGGACCCAACAAGCGACAGATCCAGGGAGACTCCCCTGCCTCCCCTGGGAGGAGAGGCAGGGGAGTGCACTGCAGGGATCTCCTGGGTTTGGAGACTCTAAATGGCATTGGTTGCCAGAGATAGAAATGCTCGGTCAAAGGCTGGGTGAGCACAAGTGCAGCTGGAGACCAGGGAGACGGGAGTGACTGACTCCATTTCTCTGGGGCCGCACTGAGGAGTAGGGCCCCGAGTTCTCAGCTCCTCCTGGGCAGACATTGGGAGGCCACCATTTTCACTCTTGTCCTACAAAGCTGTATGGAAAGTTTGCCCAGAACAAAAGCTCCTGAGAACAAACCTGAGCAGATTACTTAGCCCAGACCCAGCAAGGGTGGGACAATTCCGCCTCCGGCAAAGACATTTGAGAACCACAGCAAACCAGGCCCCTCCCCCAGAAGATCAGCAAGAAAAGCCAGCCAAGACCAAGTTTACCGATCAATGAGAATGGTGGAACCCCAGCACTAGGGGAATACAGCAAATAGAATTCATGGCTTTATTCCCCCAGATTCTTTAGTCTTTCAAAGTTATTTTTTTTTCTTTTCTTTTCTTTCTTTCTTTTTCTTTTTTGAATTTTTTTTCCCTTTTTCAAGCAACAACTTACCAATCCCTTTTTTAAAAATCTTTTTTTATTTTACATTTTTAGAGTCATATTCTATCCCTTCATAGTAGTTAACATATATCTATATATCTATATATCTATGTATCTATATAAAGTTGTTATCTCTTTAACATTTTGGGATACAGTTTCTTCTAACAGACCAAAATATACCCTAAATCTCTAGTGTATGGCTTTGTTCTAGTCTCCTGCCTGATCACATTCTCTCCCCCTTCATTTTTAATTGCTGTTCTTTCTTTTTTCAACCAACTTCTTATCTTATCAATTTCTTTTATAAAATCTTTTATAATTTTCATCTTTACAATCATATTCTATCCCTTCATTGTATTTACCCTTATTTTTGTACATATATAAGTTGTTCTTTCTTTAAAATTTTCAGAGGCACTTTCTTCTATAAGCCCAAAATAAACCCAAAATCTAGTGTGTGGCACTGATCTATGCACCAGCCTGACCATATTTGATCATATTTTTTTTTATCTTTTTCTTTTTAATTTCTTTCCCTTTTTTCCCCCTGGTTTCAGGTCTCTTCTGATTGTTTAGTGTATATTTTTCTGGGGTCGTTGTTATCCTGTTAGCATTTTGTTCTCTCATTCATCTATTCTTCTCTGGACTAAATGACAAGATGGAAAAAATCACCTCAAAAAAAAGAACAAGAGGCAGTACCGACTACCAGGGACCTAATCAATATGGACATTAGTAAGATGTCATAACTAGAGTTCAGAATGATGATTATAAAGGTATTAGCTGGGCTTGAATAAAGCATGGAAGATATTAGAGAAACCTTTTCTGGAGAAATAAAAGAACTAAAATCTAACCAAGTCGAAATCAAAAGGGCTATTAATGAGGTATAATAAAAAATGGAGGCTCTCACTGCTAGGATAAATGAGGCAGAAGAGAGAATTAGTGATATAGAAGACCAAATGATGGAAAATAAAGAAGCCGAGAAAAAGAGAGATAAACAACTATGGATCACGAGGGCAGAATTCGAGAGATAAGTGATACCATAAGACAAAACAATATTAGAATAATTGGGATCCCAGAAGAAGAAGAAAGAGAGAGAGGGGCAGAAGGTATATTGGAGCAAATTATAGCAGAGAACTTCCCTAATTTGGGGAAGGAAACAGGCATCAAAATCCAGGAGGCACAGAGAACACCTCTCAATATCAATAAAAATAGGTCAACACCCCTACATCTAATAGTAAAACTTACGAGTCTCAGAGACAAAGAGAAAATCCTGAAAGCAGCTCAGGAGAAGAGATCTGTAACCTACAATGGTCGAAATATTCAACTGGCAACAGACCTATCCACAGAGACCTGGCAGGCCAGAAAGGACTGGCATGATATATTCAGAGCACTAAATGAGAAAAATATGCAGCCCAGGGCCAGATGGCTTCCCACGGGAATTCTACCAAACATTTCAAGAAGAATTAATACCTATTCTTCTGAAGATATTCCAAAAAATAGAAATGGAAGGAAAACTTCCAATCTCATTTAATGAGGCCACCATTACCTTGATCCCAAAATCAGACAGAGACCCCATCAAAAAGGAGAATTACAGACCAATACCCTGATGAACATGGATGCAAAAATTCTCACCAAAATACTAGCCAATAGGATCCAACAGTACATTAAAAGGATTATTCACCACGACCAAGTGGGATTTATCCCTGGGTTGCAAGGTTGGTTCAACATCCACAAATCAATCAATGTGATACAATACATTAACAAAAGAAAGAATATGAACCATATGATCCTCTCAATAGATGCAGAAAAAGCATTTGACAAAGTACTGCATCCTTTCTTGATCAAAACTCTTCAGAGTGCAGGGATAAAAGATACAGACGTCAATATCATAAAAGCCATCTATGACAAACCCACAAGGATATCATTCTCAATGGGGAAAAACTGAGAGCCTTCCCCCTAAGGTCAGGAACATGGCAGGATGTCCACTATCACCACTGCTATTCAACATAGACTAGAAGTCCTAGCCACAGCAATCAGACAACAAAAAGAAATCAAAGGTATCCGACTTGGCAAAGAAGTCAAACTCTGTCTCTTTGCAGATGATATGATACTTTATGTGGAAAACCCTAAAGACTCCACCCCAAAACTGCTAGACCTCATACTGGAATTCAGTAAAGTGGCAGGATATAAAATCAATGCACAGAAATCAGTGGCATTCCTATACACCAACAACAAGACAGAAGAAAGAGAAATTAAGGAGTCGATCCCATTTACAATTGTACCCAAAACCATAAGATACCTGAGAATAAGTCTAACGAAAGACACAAAGAATCTGTACTCAGAAAACTATAAAATACTCATGAAAGAAATTGAGGAAGACACAAAGAAATGGAAAAACATTCCATGCTCATGGATTAGAAGAACAAATATTGTGAAGATGTCAATGCTACCTAGAGCAATCTAAACATTTGACGCAATCCCTATCAAAATACCATCCACTTTTTTCAAAGAAATGGAACAAATAATCCTAAAATTTGTATGGAACAGAAAAGATGCTGAATAGCCAGAAGAATGTTGAAAAAGAAAAGCAAAGCTGGTGGCATCACAATTCTGGACTTCAAGCTCTATTACAAAGGTGTAATCATCAAGACAGTATGGTACTGGCACAAAAACAGACACATAGATCAATGCAACAGAATAGAGAGCCCAGAAATGGACCTCAACTCTATGGTCAACTAATCTTCAACAAAGCAGGAAAGAATATCCAAGGGAAGAAAGACAGTCTCTTCAACAAATGGTGCTGGGAAAATTGGACAGCCACATGCAGAAGAATGAAACTGGACCATTTCCTTACACCACACACAAAAATAGACTCCAAATGTTTGAAAGACCTCAATGTGAGACAGGAGTCCATCAAAATCCTAAAGGAGAACACAGGCAGCAACCTTTTCGACTTCAGCTGCCACAAATTCTTCCTAGAAACATCGCCAAAGGCAAGGGAAGCAAGGGCAAAAATGAACTATTGGGGCTTCATCAAGATAAGAAGCTTTTGCACAGCAAAAGAAACAGTTAACAAAACCAAAAGACAACTGACAGAATGGAGGAGATATCTGCAAATAACATATCAGATAAAGGGCTAGTATCCAGAATCTACAAAGAACTTATAAAACTCAACACCCAAAGAACAAATAAGCCAATCAAGAAATGGGCAGAAGACATGAACAGACATTTTTCCAAAGAAGACATCCAACTGGCCACCAGACACATGAAAAAGTGCTCAACATCACTCGGCATCAGGGAAATCCAAATCAAAACCTCAATGAGATACCACCTCACACCAGTCAGAATGGCTAAAAGTAACAAGTCAGGAAACAACAGATGTTGGCGAGGATGCAGAGAAAGGGGAACCCTCCTACACTGTTGGTGGGAATGCAAGCTGGTGCAGCCACTCAAAACAGTATGGAGGTTCCTCAAAAAGTTGAAATAGAACTACCCTACAACCCAGCAATTGCACTATCTGGTATTTACCCCAAAGATACAAATGTAGTGATCTGAAGGGGTACATGCAGCCCGACTTTTATAGTAGCAATGTCCACAATAGCCAAACTATGGAAAGAGCCAAGATGTCCATCGACAAATGAATGGATAACAAAGAAGTGGTATATATATGCAATGGAATACTATGCAGCCATCAAAAGGAATGAAATCTTGCCATTTGCAATGATGTGGATAGAACGGAGGGTATTATGCTGAGCGGAATAACTCAATCAGAAAAAGACTTGTATCATATGATCTCACTGATACGAGGAATTCTTAATCTCAGGAAACAAACGGGGGGTTGCTAGAGTGGTGGGGGGTGGGAGGGTTGGGGTTGCTGGGTGATAGGCTTTGGGGAGGGTATGTGCTATGGTGAGTGCTGTGAATTGTGTAAGACTGTTGAATCACAGACCTGTACCCCTGAAACAAGTAATATATTATATGTAAAAAAAAAAAAAGAAGAAGAAGAAGAAGATGGTAGGAAGAGAATAAAAGGGGGGGGGAATCGGAGGGGGAGAGGAAGCATGAGAGACTATGGACTCTGAGAAACAAACTGAGGGTTCTAGAGGGGAGGGGTGTGGGGGGATTGGTTAGCCTGGTGATGGTTATTAAAGAAGGCATGTACTGAATGGAGGACTGGGTGTTCTACGCAAACAATGAATCACGGAACACTACATCAAAAATAATGATGTAATGTATGGTGATTAACATAACACAATATAATAAAAAAAAGTTAAATAAAGTGAAATATTAGGAAAAGGAACATCCCACCCTGACAGCTCTTTATTTGCTATTTCTGCTGTGTTACAATATTAGGTTGATATGCAATCTTTGGTGATTTACAAGGCCTGCATTCTACCTTTTCATGGCTGCAGTGATGTTGAGCCTCCTTGAGATGATTTACTGCAGTTTGTCACTTTTTGAAACTGTTCCAAAATAGTCTGCTGACATGTTCTAAAGAGCTTTCAGTGAAATCTGAAATGGTTCATTTGTTATGTCAACTGGAAACATTAAGTGATATCTGAAAATCACTTTAAGATTTATTGAAGTGATTTAAAATATCCTTTAATGGCAATTTGGTATATCACAAAAGCAATATTGTCATTAAAAGCACAAGAAAATATTTTCATCCTATCTTCAAAGTATTCATATCATATTCCAATTATAACTGCACCACTTGGGAAGTTGATCACTATAAAGATATTCTGAAAGTTTTCAGGCAACTTTTAAATTTTTTTTTTTTTAAGATTTTATTTATTTATTTGAGAGAGAGATAGCGAGAGCAGGAACACAAGCAGGGGGAGTGGGAGAGGGAGAAGCAGGCTTCCTGCCGAGCAGAGAGCCCGATGCGGGACTCAATCCCAGGACCCTGGGATCATGACCTGAGCCGAAGGCAGACGCTTAATGACTGAGCCACCCAGGCACCCAACTTTTAAATATTTTTAAGTGGAAGAATATTATTATGATCTGAATCATTTAATATCATTAAAAATCATAGGCCTGAGAGATTAAATTCCAGAACATATTACTAATGTTCTTTAAAGATATTCTATTCTATTCATGTTCTATTTCTTCTTAAGAATCTAAGTATGTGTTGCTATGCAACATATCTATGTTGGCCACTGAGAATCACTTTCCAATTCAGTGAACACAAAATTTAAGTAAATCAGATACTCTTAAGTGTCCTGTTAAAATGAATAGGTGTTTCTTAATGTTCTCTTTGGGATCACAGTCTCTGGAAAAATGAGTATAGGATAATAGTTGACAAGCTGTGTGCAGAGAATTTCCTATGATTATTGCTTATGATAATTTTTCTTGGAAAAAATGAACAGTATACGGAATTTCTTGAGGTTTTGATATTAAGTACGCTTTTAATTTAGAATCAAGGACACCTCTGAATTAGTCAACAATACCTGATCATCAAAATGCTTTAATTTCTAAGCTAAACATAAGTGTAATAAAATACAATTAAGCTCTACCCCCACACCCCCAATTTAAAAAAAGCTGCTGGGCCAATAGTAATAGGAATCTGACATCTTAGAGAGGATCTTAGGAGGAAATAAGGTAAAGAGAGAAAAGTCTTCATGTCTAAGTGAGGCTATGGGGAGTAACCTACTTTGGTCTGATGTAGAAGCAAGGAGTGAGTGGAATATAGTAGAGCTGAATTCTAATGGAAGACTGGGACTTTGGCCATGTACTCTTTTTTTTTTTTTTTGTTCAAGTTCATAGAATGTTCTGGTACCTGTGATTTCTCTCAGGGAACAGATACCTGACCATAGCATCCAAGAGCAATCAAATTACATCTAAGGAAATGTAGTGAACATAGTTATGCATCACTAACCAATGCAACTCAGGGAAGAACACCCTGACCGAGAGTATCCTGCTTTGGGATCAGCATGGAGATCAGGATGAGAGGGGCTTGATGACACTTTCACCTAACTTCTTTGTTGACTACACCTACTTAACAGATTCTCCTTTAAAAAAAAAATGTCAACTCTAATAATGCTTAATTATGTTAGACCATAATTGTGGCTTAAAGAGGGGTTTTGATAAGCAGTTTCCACCAATCATAATTCCTAATGTTGAGCAACGTGATCCAGAATACCAGGCCTGTTAAATTCTATGCTTGAGATTGTTTATTCTGTACTAGCTATATTAGACCACCACTGTGCATGGCCAAAAGCAAATTTGTTAACTTTCCTTTATTTAATTCTACTGTCAAACTCAACTATATATTTGGTTGTAGTAAGTCAGTGTTTCTCAAGGTGTGATTTATGGACCAGCTATGGTAGGATTACCTAGGGTATTACTTTAAATGTAATATTTGAAGCCCTAGACCTCTTGAATTCCAATCTCTGGGGTGAGGCTCAGGAGTCTGTATGTTTAATAAGAACCCCAGGTGATTCTTATGCATACTGAACATTGAGCACTACTGTAATAAGACATTTTCCTTTGATTAGGGCTTAGAGTCACCATGAATAGATGCTCACAACTAATTTATTTTGGAACTCAAAGGGACCTTGGAGATCACTTCGTTTAGCATCCACATGATTAAATGAAGATGTGTTTGAAATTTTTAAAAATATTTGATTATTTCAATGAGAAGCCAGCCTTGCAGACTATTTCTGACATGATAAAAACAGTAACTGACATTTGTAAGGGACCAAAAATATGTTAGGTAAGTAATATGCCATTTTTACTAATAAAAATGATCCTTAGACATAGAAGAGTGATTTGGGAAGCATAATATAAATTGGTGGACTATATAAACTATTACTGTGTTCAGTAGCTCCAGGCAGTTTTTAGAGCAATAACAACGAAACATATATGTGGAGTGGCTATTGTGATAATATGATCATTCAAAATAGTTTGACTTAGTTTTTTTTTTTTTTTAATGTATTTTGATTAGTTCTTAAAAATTGACAGGTTGAAATTCTTGAAAAAATTTTGGGTCGCCTGGCTCAGTCATTAAGCGTCTGCCTTCGGCTCAGGTCATGATCCCAGCGTCCTGGGATCCAGCCCCGCATAGGGCTCCCTGCTCCGCCGGAAGCCTGCTTCTTCCTCTCCCAGTCCCCCTGCTTGTGTTCCCTCTTTCGCTGTGTCTCTCTCTGTCAAATAAATAAATAAAATCTTAAAAAAAAATTCTTGAAAAAATGCAATAAGCAAAAATATTTGAAAATGTAAGCTAGTATATATACATAAGTGTAGCTTTTATATTGCATTTGGAAGGAAAACGCAAATATATAGGAGAAAATTATGAACAGTGGTGAATACTCTTTGTTGTTAGAGAAATAGTTGTTGGTAGAGAAAAAAATTGCATGTCTTACTTCAAGGGGTTACTTTAATTTTAGTAGGCTTTATAAAATTACCTCAGAGTAGCTTTGATAAATCAGAAAAATGAGATGGCAACCTTTCTGGAAGCTGAATTTCAGTGGCACTTAAAAGGGCTTATCATTTGGTTTATAAAGAAGAAAATATAATATGGTTCACTTATTTACATATGAAGTTGGGTATTAAAGAGAGCACGTATTGAATGGAGCACTGGGTGTTATACGCAAACAATGAATCATGGAACGCTACATGAAAAACTAATGGTGTAATGTATGGTGATTAACATAACATAATAAAATTAAAAAAAAAAAAAACCTGAACCTGAAATTATATGTGGAAATCAAATTGACTTCAACAGAAGGGAGGGGGGAATATGAATCCTTTTTGTAGAAGAACCTGATCCTGATGTCCTGTCATTTGATGCATACGTGTCATGAACACCTAGTGCTCACCCCCATATGGCTGACATTTTTGCATCCACTACTGAAGAAAAGCCTGCTTGGTCCCAATCTGAATTGAAACTGTGGGGACAGATGAGGAAGAAAGGACACATAAAGACTAATCATTTAAAAGTAAAATATAATAAAATAATCCAGTGTATGTGAGACTATTGCTTTGAAAAGCACACTAAAGAAACCCTATTTAATGGCTCCTAACATTCCACTCTAATGAAATGAATGGCTCAATGTACCATTCAATCCTCATTCAGTGATATTTATTTCAGGATATTAATGAATATTTAATTTCAGTTCTATTTACTAGTACAATAAAGCCTGAGGTGATAAAATAAGAAAATGATATGGTTACTAAAGCTAAAGGAAAATATTGCAGTTAGAAATGGGGATTGTAATTGAGGGGCATGGTCTTACTAGGCTAGCTAACACTGCCAATGGAGAAGTCAATAAGCAAATTAGACAACAGGTTTAATTTTCCAAAAAGCACTGTAAACTGGTATGAGAGGCTTCACTTTCACTTACAGGAAGATGGCTTCAGCTGGGGTAGTTAAGAACTCAGCTTTTGCAGTCTGTTTAGGTTGGAGTCCCAGCATCGCCTATTACTGTCTGGATAGTCTTTGGCAAGACACAAAAACAGCCCCCATCTCAGTTCCCTGTAAATCCAATGAAATGGATGACAACATTATCTACCTCTAAGAGTTGCTGTGAGGATGACATGAGAAATTCACATAAAGCTCTTAGCCCACACTGGGCACCTGGCGAATACTCGAAAATGTTTGCTACTATTATTGTCTTTGTTGTTGATCACATATTTGCAAGGCAATGGTGGTGATAAGGAGGAGTTAAAAGTTACTCAGTTTGCCAACAAACTCACAGCCCTCTCATAAATCAGATGAGATTGTTCTGCTAGAATTGCTTTCTAGATCAACCTTGGAAGAATTTAGTGGTTGCTTTGTAAAAGTTGTTTTGGCAACCTGTGAATGGGGACCCCACCAAGGAAGCTCACTGCTACCCCCGGCAGTCAGCTTCCACAACCACACTCATCAAATACTGCATTCACCCAGGCAAAAAAAAAAAAAAAAAAAAAAAAAGAAAAAGAAAAAATCCAGGCTCTATCTTAACCCACGTGGGTGATATCAAGTTTTACTTTGATACA
The DNA here is from genome assembly GCF_011800145.1 of Mirounga leonina. Lineage (NCBI taxonomy): Eukaryota > Metazoa > Chordata > Mammalia > Carnivora > Phocidae > Mirounga > Mirounga leonina. The sequence continues at coordinate 11,514,359 of NW_023270757.1, read as the reverse complement.
AAAAGAAAAATTCTCTCTTTTAGATTCTTTGCTAAAATTTGCACGTAGAAATGTAGTCAATGAAAGTACTGTTCTCCTTATGCCTTGATCTATAAATTTCAAATTTGTTTCCACCTTAGCATAACAGACATCTGGATGCTGCCTCTGCCCTACCATGCTTTTCTGTCCTAAGGGCAAGCTGCTAAGGCAGCTCTAAAGCCTGACCTCAGTCTGCATGTATGGCAGAACACTTCTGCTTAAAAGTCTGAGGACATAAGGCTTAGTATAAGAGTACACACTGGCAAAACTTTGTATACAGGCAGGCTGCTCTATATCAAGACCCATTTTTATAAGCAACGCTTTGTTTTGGAACAAGTGCTGCTCCCGATTTCAGAGCAATTGCCACTGGATCCCCATATTCATGACAAATCCAGACAGTCACCTTGTTTTTTGAAAATTTGGGTTTCTTTCTATTATGCCTAACCATAAGAAAGTTACTGTGATGACAGATATGTCATATCACCTGTTTCTTACCATTAGAGGGTACAATTAGTGTTGCTGCGAATATGTGTGAGAAACCACAGTGCAATTTTGCATCTTCTTATCACCTCAGCACATGTGCTGCAAGTATTTGCACTACTGGTATTTACCCCAAAGATACAAATGTAGGGATCCAAAGGGGTACGTGCACCCGATGTTTATAGCAGCAATGTCCACAGTAGCCAAACTGTGGAAAGAGCCAAGATGTCCATCGACAGATGAATGGATAAAGAAGATGTGGTATATATAAACCATGGAATATTATGCAGCCATCAAAAGGAATGAGATCTTGCCATTTGCAACGACGTGGATGGAACTGGAGGGTATTATGCTAAGCGAAATAAATCAATCAGAGAAAGACATGTATCATATGACCTCACTGATATGAGGAATTCTTAATCTCAGGAAACAAACTGAGGGTTGCTGGAGTGGAGGGGGGTGGGAGGGATGGGGTGCCTGGGTGATAGACATTGGGGAGGGTATGTGCTATGGTGAACACTGTGAATTGTGCAAGGCTGTTGAATCACAGATCTGTACCTCTGAAACAAATAATACATTATATGCTAAAGAAGAAGAAGAAGAAGAAGAAGAAGAAGAAGAAGAAGAAGAAGAA
>NW_023270757.1:11475114-11513217 GCF_011800145.1 Mirounga leonina | reverse complement strand
AAGAAGAAGAAGAAGAAGAAGAAGAAGAAGAAGAAGAAGAAGAAGAAGAAGAAGAAGAAGAAGAAGAAGAAGAAGATAGTAGGAAGGGAAGAATGAAGGGGGGAATCGGAGGGGGAGACAAACCATGAGAGACGATGGACTCTGAAAAACAAACTGAGGGTTCTAGAGGGGAGGGTGGTGGGGGGATGGGTTAGCCTGGTGATGGGTATTAAAAAAGGCACATAGTGAATGGAGCACTGGGTGTTATACAAAAACAATGAATCATGGAGCACTATATCAAAAACTAATGATGTAGGGGTGCCTGGGTGGCTCAGTCATTAAGTGTCTGCCTTCAGCTCAGGTCATGGTCCCAGGGTCCTGGGATCAAGCCCCGCATCGGGCTCCCTGCTCGGTGGGAAGCCTGTTTCTCCCTCTCCCACTCCCCCTGCTTGTGTTCCCTCTCTCGCTGTGTCTCTCTCTGTCAAATAAATAAATAAAATCTTAAAAAAAAAACAAAAAAAAACTAATGATGTAGGGGCACCTGGGTGGCTCAATTGGTTAAGCGACAGCTTAAATTCTCCCTGAAGAACTTGCTCATGCCCTTCTACCAATGGGATATTCCAGTGAAAAAAACTGAAATGCAGAGGTTTACTGAATTAAAATATATGTTAATACACTTTGAAAACAAGATCATACGTGATCACCAGACTAATGCTTTACCTCTATACACCCAGTATCTTTAAATGCTTTCTCCCAAATCAAAGATAATTATCCTTTTTAAAGTACAGGATTGGCTCTAGTCTCCATTCCCATCAGACTCTTCAAACATTTTCACTCTCTCTTGCATTTACCTTCTTGTATCTCAATGAATTCTAGACGTTCTGAGCCCTGATTGTTTTGGAGAGTCTAGGGCTTTTGTTTGAGCACTTCTTAAGCTATTGTGTCTCTGCTTTCCCCTCCCTCACCCCTGCACTTAGCATCTCAAAAGCAGATGATGATCAACACCCACCAGCCAGGCTTCCCAGACTGACTCCTACTGGCAGAGGTGTTGAAGCCCTTGTTCGTGGGTGGGAGTGGCCTCCTGATGTACTGACAAGGACCACAGGCAGGCACTTGGGAATTGATTGGTGCAGAATGTCTCACCAGTCAGTTGAGCTTAAAATTCATTCTGAGGAACTCAGGATGAAAGAGTTAACATGTGCTCGCTTCGGCAGCACATATACTAAAATTGAAAGAGTTAACATAATGTGTTTTGTTTAAATGAGATCACTTTCAGAAACTTGAGGGTCGAATGTCATAGCAAAATCCCTGAAAATACTCTCCCTATCATTATTTTTCTTTGAGGAAACCATTTTGGAATAATTTTAGACACTATTAGAGAATAAATTTTAATGTAAAATGGTTTAGTTGCTGATGAGACAGGGTTTGTTTTTCAGTTCATCAGCAAGATGGCACTTTGATAAATCACAGATTGCTTATTGCCTAAAGAGGCACATTGTGACAGTTTTCATCACAATGTGATACAAAGCAGCAAATGAAGCGGTACTCCAGGTCATGCCAGGGCCGCTTTGGTGATGGCACCCACTGTGTTGCTAAGAACCAGGACGGGTTGTCACTTACTAACAATGTGTTCATTGTTCTCTGATCCCACCTGTGAGAGTAACTTTTTCATCAATCACTTAAGGACTGAATTTGATTTGGATCTTGCTGCTTATAAATAGTTGGATGAATGGAAGGTAGCACAGCCAGCCAGCCTTCTTTAAAAGGAAATGTACTATGGATTTTTTTCCCTCCCTTGATGACTTAGGCTGAGTCCTTCTGTGTGGTAGCATGGGGTGCAAATGAAGAGCTGGTCACTGAGCAACTCTTGCTCTTGCTCAGTTGTAGGAACCAGTTAATGCTAACTAGCTCCATGTCTAATCCTTTAACCAAGCTTTCTGGCAAATCAGAGTCATGGCATTAACTATGGGTATCTGATTTGAAAGCACATGTAAAGACTTCATCTCAGACTTCAAATTTCTCTTTCTGATGCACTGTTTATCTGCTTTTTAACATGTATAACCCAATATTCATCCTAAATACTCAGGCAAAATTTTCTCTGAATCCAATTACATAGTAAATATTGAGTACTTTCACTCCTTGATTTACTTTAAAGTCTCAAGGGGAAAATTATGATGTTCATATACTGGTTCAGATAGACTCTGGAATCCTAATGGGAGTAACTTCATGAGATTAATGCTAAAGACAAGTATGTGAACTATATTTTCAGAAAAAAAAAAAGAAAGAAAGAAAGAAAGAAAGAAAGAAAGAAAGAAAGAAGAAAGAAAAAAGAAAAGAGGAGTTATCAACCAACTTTATCACTGGGTGGTGGGGGAGATATAAATGGTGCCAAGCGAATGGCATTTTTACCTTTCAAATACTGCTATAGCACTATGGGGCCTGTATATTTTGATGTATATTTTGTATGATCTCATTTGTCTCATCCTGGTTTCTTCTGGGCTTTGGGAAAATGGGCCAACACTTATTTTCAAGGCTGACCTTATCTTTTCTGGCTGTTGAGTAGACTTTGCACTTCAGTTGATGAGGACATATGAGAAATGAACCAGATAAATTGCTTGATTAGAATCTTCATGAACCTGAACTGATGAGAAGGGCACACATTTACTTGTGAATTGAGAACCAAATACATCTTTCTGAGGCCCAGTGCTGACCCACATATTTATGTCCCCCCACTGTGTACCACTTACTAATTGCAAACCTTGGGTTATTCCATATTACAGGATTTTTGCATCAGTATGTGGTGTTTGAAAATTGACCATGCTTCTCTTGCAAGTCTCATGTTAGTCTATAAGTGGAATTCTGGTTAGGGGAGCACTGGCCTTCCTTATGTACTTATAAGAGATGCAAAAGAGGGAATTAAACCTATAACTCAGCCAGTTTTGAAGTCTGCTTGAATATTATTTCTTCAATAGTATGAGCTTCTATGAACACAATAAGCTAACAAATATAAATTCTCCTTAATTGACAGATGAGATGAACAAAATCAGAGACTTCACAGTTTTTTGTTTGTTTGTTTGTTTTTATAAAGATGGAGTTACAGTTAGCCAGAATGGAATGAGCTTACATTCTTGGCACCATAGCCAATATTATAGGGGTATGTATGTGTGTGAGTGTATGTTTGTGTGTATGAATGTAGGTTTCGAGACTGATAAAGTAAGAAAGTTTTTTTTTTCAAGTTTCATACAGCTGAGAATTAAAAATGTCTATAAGAATTACCATGTTTCTTAAAACGTGAGAACTTCGGGCGCCTGGATGGCTCAGTTTGTTAAGCATCTGACTCTTGGTTTCAGCTCAGGTCATGAGCTCAGGGTCATGAGATGGGTCCCTGCATTGGGCTCCACACTCAGAATGGAGTCTGCTTGAGACTCTCTCTCTTCCTCTCCCTCTGCCCCTCCCCCTGCTTGTGCTTTCTCTCTCCCCCCCCCCCCCCCCTCTCAAATAAATAAATAAATAAATAAAATCTTAAAAAATAAAATATGGGAGCTTAGTTTCTCTATATGCTAGGTACAGAACTTAATATCAATGAATTTTGGCAGATTAATGTGATATATTTATTTTATTAAAAGTAAACAGTGATTCTAGATACACATTTATACATTCATATTTTGTATATTTTATGGAAGTGTCTAGGTCTTCACAGAACACTTCTTTCTAAAATGAAATACATTTGATAAATAGGTGTCAGAGTTTTAATACACTTCTATAGCCAATTATCTTCTAGAAAAGTCAGCATTCATTTAGTATAGTATCTAAAGCCAAAATGCAATAAAATTAGGGATAGAGAAGGCAGAAATCTGTCTCAAACTATACCTTCTCATAGAATTTTAAATCACCAGGAACTGGTTAAAAAAAATCTTATCTGATTTAAGTTGTTGACTAATGAAGTAGATATATTATTGTTCAGCAAATATTCACTGATTCCACTCTTGTCCTCCCTGAGGAGTATACTTCCCTGCCCCATTGATAATGAATTTAGTACGTCACTTGTTTTGGCCAATGGGATGTGCATAGGTGTGATATAAGCATACCTCAGTAGAGTTTTGCACAGCTTGATTTCACTGCTTGCACTCTTGCATCAACCAGAAGGAGAGTATAATCCTAGTAGCTGCTGCTACTACAGACCATCAGAAAAACTCAGGTCTGATCTTGAGCCTGGAACAAGGCTGTCACAATGAATCACAGGCTTATGAATAAGATCTAATATTTTATTGTAATAAACAGATTTGGGGATTGTTTGTTGCTGCTTTAGACTGCTTTGGCTGCCATAACAAAATACCATAGACCGGGTAGCTTAAACAACATAAATTTATTTTCTCACATTTCTTGAGGTTGGGAAATCTAAGATCAAGGTTTCTGCAGGATTTGATTCCTGGTGAGGATTATCTTTCTGGCTTGTAGATGGCGATCTTTTCACTGTGTTTTTTAATAGTAAGAGAGAGCCAGCTCTCTGGTGTCTCTTCTTATAAGGACAATAATCCCATTGTATCAGAGTTCAACCTTCTGAAGACTTCATTTAACCTTAGTTACCTCTATAAAGGCCTTATTTACAAATACAGTCATCTTGGGAGTTTGGGGCTTCAACATATAAATTTTGGGAGGATGCTATCATTCAGTCCATCACAGTATTGTTGCAGCATAAGCTAATATTCATATGATACTAAAGCTCATCCCAGTTCTTTGCATCAGCTTATTCCTAAAACAGCAACAAATAAATCAGGAAAAAAAAAATGAAAGAAAAAAAGGATGAGTGTGTTCTGGGCAATCAAAACAATGAAACTACTTTTGTTTATGTGTCTGTTTTTGTTTTAATACCATTTTCTGTATTTTATACCAACATAAACACTTTTTGTAAGTAGAAAATATTTTGTTATGTAAAATGATCAAATTCACTACATTTGGATGCATATATATATATTTTACTGTTGAAAACACAAACATCTCATTTTCTGGTGTGTGCGTGTGTGTGTGTGTGTGTGCTTGCAATATGAGATTTTACAGGTTTTTTTTTTTTTTAAGTCTTCTCTGGGTACAGTCTGATGAATGCAGAAATGCAAAAGGGGTATAGTCAAAATGTGATGGGATTTAGACACACAGAAATATCAGTTTATTATATAATCTGAAATGATTATTGCCTTAATGTATATGACTACTCCAAGGCACACTGAAGGATATTTTCCTCTTTTGATTTTAGAAGTGGCTAATGTATTTACCCCCTTTTTATTTTTTAGATGTAGCTACAATGCTCTTTTTAAAATTAAATTATGGGTTCCCATCACAGATTATCTTTGTACAGGAACTGGATCATGGTATGATGCAGCATATCATTTAGACATGCTATCGAAATAGCAACAACCCTAGAATACAATAATTTAGGGCACACTTACAAGTGATGGAGGGGCAGGGAAAGGAAAAAGAAGGGCTACTGGAAGTTCATGTTTTCAGAAGTAGATCTGTGGCCTACCAAGGTAGCACACATAGACAGCCAGGATCATGATTTGATAGACTCAACTGAGAAATTAACCTGGAGTCATCTCAGGACTGCTTCTCAGTGGACACCCTCGCAGTATGATTCGTGCTTCTAGCCTCATGCTCCAAGCTAAGACAGTGCTCTTAGGGCTGCATTCATCCTGAGAAGAAACCACCTTTGTTTTATATAAATGTGCTGTGTGTATCAGTGGTGGCTGTGAATCTGTGAATGATCCTGGACCAGCATCAAAAGTCTGTTGCAAGGTTAAGAAGTTACACTGTGCTCCTGGTGTTATTCTTTGGGCATATTTTGAAAACCACTAATTTATCTGAACAAAGTGATTTGAACTGATATTCACAACCCTCTACAATGTGAACATTTCCCTCTAGCACAACAATGCAGGAGTCTATTTCCTGGTCCCTCCCTATGACTTGTCTCCAGCTTCAGTGCCTTCAGTAGAACCTTCAGGATGAGCTTCCACCTTAGACTTTGTAACTTGGCCTTTCTATCTTAAACTCCCCGGCTTTACTATAAATTGATGAGGGATATGCTTTCAGCCTTAGACTTCTGTTTCTGAAATGGACAAAATTTATCCACAATTTGTGTTTATTTACTCGTAAAATAGATATCCCTTTTTCCTAAGGCTCCATGAGAATCAAATACTTCATTCTGAAAGGGTCCTGAGAAAAGCAATCTTTGTGCCAGATATGTACATGCCTTAGAGTCATTTTGACAAACTATTATGTTTATCTTCTTAGGCTTTTAGACTTATTTCCAAATAAAAATACCTTCAATCTATTTTAGAATGCAGAAAAAGTAATTTTGTTATGTTTTTGCCCCAATTCTCATTCTTTTCATTCTGAGATATTTATATTTACCTTAACATTTTTATGATAAAGGCCCCTAAATGGCTTTAAACTGAGATTTGTCTGCCACAAAGAAAATACTTTTATACAAATATGTATTAATTAAGAAGCTCCCAGAACAAAGAAATCAATTTAAAATTGATTTTTTATTAAAACCATTAAAATGGTTATAATCAACATATAATTGATTAGACTAAATTGTAGAAATAACCAACGGGGGGGGGGGGAGCAAGATGGCAGAGGAGTAGGAGACCTAAATTTCCTCTGGTCCCAGGAATTCAGCTGGATAGGGATCAAACCATTCTGAACACCTATGAACTCAACAGGAGATTGAAGAAAAGAATAGCAGCAACTCTCTGAACAGAAAGCGACCACTTTCTGGAAGGTAGGACAGGTCTCAGAGAAGTGAATCCAAGGCAATATTCGGGAAGATAGACGGCGGGGGAGGGGGTCTCCATCAGCCACTACTGGCAAGTGATAGAGCTGCAGAGCACAAAATCAGAACTGCTTGAAGTCATCTCTGCTGAGGGATGTCACCCCAGTGGCTAAGTGGGGGGTGGAACCCTCACTGGGACAGTGTGGTCTCAGGACCCTTGGGGTCACAGAAAGACCGGGGGTGCCTGAGTGCAGCAGAGCTCCCAGGTATTGGAGCAGGGAAGCTGCTGCAGAGACAGAGCCAAGAAGTGGACTCTCAGCTCGGGGTTGCCATAAACCATGATCCGCAGCACAGTCGGGCCACTGTTCCTCCAGCAGGGACCCCACAAGCGGCAGATCCGGGGAGACCCCCGTTCCTCCCCAGGAAGGAGTGGTGCGGGAGCGCACTGCAGGGATCTGCTGGGTTTGGAGACTCCACACAGGGTCATGTGCCAGAGATAGAAACGCTTGGTCACAGGCCGGGTGAGCATGGAGTGCAGCTGGAGACTGGAGAGACGGGAGTGATTGACTGCTTTTCTCTGGGGCGCACTGAGGAGTGGGGCCCTGAGTTCTCGGCTCCTCCGGGGCAGAGATTGGGAGGCCGCCATTTTCACTCTCATCCTCCAAAGCTGTACAGAACACTTGCAGGGAACAAAAGCTCCCCAGCGCAAACCTGCAAACCCGAGCAGATTACTTAGCCCAGACCCAGCAAGGGTTGTGCAATTCCGCCTTGGGCAAAGACATTTGGGAACCACGCAACAGGCCCTTCCCCCAGAAAATCAGCTAGATCAGCCAGCCAAGACCAAGTTTACCAATCAATGAGAATGGCAGAACTCCAGTGCTAGGGGAATACTGCACATAGAATTCATGGCTTTTATCAAAAGGAATGAGATCTTGCCATTTGTAATGACGTGGATGGAACTGGAGGGTATTATGCTGAGTGAAATAAGTCAAACAGAGAAAGACATGTATCATATGACCTCACTGATATGAGGAATTCTTAATCTCAGGAAACAAACTGAGGGTCGCTGGAGTGGGGGGTAGGGTGGGAGGGATGGGGTGACTGGGTGATAGACACTGGGGAGGGTATGTGCTCTGGTAAGCGTGGTGAGTTGTGCAAGACTGTTGAATCTCGGGCACCTGGGTGGCTCAGTTGGTTGAGCGACTGCCTTTGGCTCGGGTCATGATCCTGGAGTCCCGGGATCGGGTCCCGCATCGGGCTCCTTGCTCGGTGGGGGGTCTGCTTCTCCCTCTGACCCTCCCCACCTCATGCTTTCTCTCTCTCTCAAATAAATAAATGAAATTGTAAAAAAAAAAATACTGTTGAATCTCAGAACTGTACCTCTGAAACAAATAATGCAATATATGTTAAGAAAAAAAAAAAAAAAAAGAAGAAGATAGCAGGAGGGGAAGAATAAAGGGGGAGAAATTGGAGGGGGAGACAAACCATGAGAGACGATGGACTCTGAAAAACAAACTGAGGGTTCTAGAGGGGAGGGGGTGGGAGGATGGGTTAGCCTGGTAATGGGTATTGAGGAGGGCTCGTTCTGCATGGAGTACTGGGTGTTATACACAAACAATGTATCATGGAACACTACATCTGAAACTAGTGATGTGATGTATGGTGATTAACATAACAATAAAAAATAAAAAGAAAACAAAAAAAGAATTCATGGCTTTTTTCCCATGATTCTTTAGTCTTTCAAAGTTAATTTTTTTAACTATCTTTTTTTTTTGCATTTTTCTTTTTCCCTTTTTCAACCAAATCTCATCAATCCCTTTTTTAAAAATCTTTTTTATTTTTCATTTTTAGAGCCATATTCCATCCCTTCATAGTAGTTAACCTTATTTTTGGTGAATATATATATATATATATATATATATTCTCTCTTTAATATTTTGGGATCCAGTTTCTTCTAACAGAACAAAATATACCATAAATCTCTAGTGTATGGCTTTGTTCTATCTCCTGCCTGATCACACTCACTCCCTTTTTTTTTTTAAACCTCTTCTTTCTTTTTTCAACCAACTTCTTATCTTATCAACTCCTTGTATAAATCTTTTACAATTTTCATGTTTACAGTCATATTCCATCCCTTCATTGTATTTACCCTTATTTTTGTACATATATAAGTTGTTCTTTCTTTAAAAATTTCAGAGGCACTTTCTTCTATAAGCCCAAAATACACCCAAAATCTAGTGTGTGGCACTGATCTATGCACCAGCCTGACCATATTTGATCATATTCTGGTTTTTGTTTGTTTGTTTTTACTTTTTCTTTTTTTCTTTTTTTCTCTTTTTTCTTTCTTTCCCTTTCTTTTCCCCCAGTTTCAGGTCTCTTCTGATTTATTTACTGTACATTTTTCTTGGGTTGTTGTTATCCTGTTAGCATTATGTTCTCTCATTCATCTATTCTCCTCTGAACAAAATGACAAGATGGAAAAAATCACCTCAAAAAAAAGAACAAGAGGCAGTACTGACTGCCAGGGACTTATTCAATATAGACATCAGTAAGATATCAGAACTAGAGTTCAGAATGATGATTTTAAAGATACTAGCTGGGCTTGAAAAAAGCATGAAAGATATTAGAGAAACCCTTTCTGGAGAAAGAAAAGAACTAAAAGGTAACCAAGTCGAAATCAAAAAGGCTATTAATGAGGTACAATAAAAAATGGAGGCTCTCACTGCTAGGATAAATGAGGCAGAAGAGAGAATTAGTGATATATAAGAGGAAATGCTGGAAAATAAAGAAACTGAGAAAAAGAGAGATAAACAACTACTGGATCACGGGGACAGAATTTGAGGGATAAGTGATACCATAAGATGAAACAATATTAGAATAATTGGGATCCCAGAAGAAGAAGAAAGAGAAAGAGGGGCAGAAGGTATATTGGAGCAAATTATAGCAGAGAACTTCCCTAATTTGGGGAAGGAAACAGGCATCAAAATCCAGGAAGCATAGAGAACCCCCCTCAATATCAATAAAAATAGGTCAACACTCCAACATCTAATAGTAAAACTTACAAGTCTCAGAGACAGAAAATCCTGAAAGCAGCTCAGAAGAGATCTGTAACCTACAATGGTAGAAACATTAGACTGGCAACAGACCTATTCACAGAGACCTGGCAGGCCAGAAAGGACTGGCATGATATATTCAGAGCACTAAATGAGAAAAATATGCAGCCCAGGGCCAGATGGCTTCCCACGGGAATTCTAACAAACATTTCAGGAAGAATTAATACCTATTCTTCTAAAAATATTCCAAAAAATAGAAATGGAAGTAAACTTCCAAACTCACTTAATGAGACCACCATTACCTTGATCCCAAAATCAGACAGAGACCCCATCAAAGAGAAGAATTACAGACCAATATCCCTGATGAACATGGATGCAAAAATTCTAACTAAAATACTAGCCAATAGGATCCAACAGTACATTAAAAGGATTATTCACCACGACCAAGTGGGATTTATCCCTGGGTTGCAAGGTTGGTTCAACATCCACAAATCAATCAATGTGATACAATACATTAATAAAAAAAAAGAACAGGAACCGTATGATCCTCTCAATAGATGCAGAAAAAAGCATTTGACAAAATACAGCATCGTTTCTTGATTAAAACTCTTCACAGTGTAGGGATAGAGGGTACATACATCAATATCATAAAAGCCATCTATGACAAACCCACAAGGATATCATTCTCAATGGGGAAAAACTGAGAGCCTTCCCCCTAAGGTCAGGAACATGGCAGGGATGTCCACTATCACCACTGCTATTCAACATAGACTAGAAGTCCTAGCCACAGCAATCAGACAACAAAAAGAAATCAAAGGTATCCGACTTGGCAAAGAAGTCAAACTCTGTCTCTTTGCAGATGATATGATACTTTATGTGGAAAACCCTAAAGACTCCACCCCAAAACTGCTAGACCTCATACTGGAATTCAGTAAAGTGGCAGGATATAAAATCAATGCATAGAAATCAGTGGCATTCCTATACACCAACAACAAGACAGAAGAAAGAGAAATTAAGGAGTCGATCCCATTTACAATTGTACCCAAAACCATAAGATACCTGGGAATAAGTCTAACGAAAGACACAAAGAATCTGTACTCAGAAAACTATAAAATACTCATGAAAGAAATTGAGGAAGACACAAAGAAATGGAAAAACATTCCATGCTCATGGATTGGAAGAACAAATATTGTGAAGATGTCAATGCTACCTAGAACAATCTAAACATTTGACGCAATCCCTATCAAAATACCATCCACTTTTTTCAAAGAAATGGAACAAATAATCCTAAAATTTGTATGGAACAGAAAAGATGCTGAATAGCCAGAAGAATGTTGAAAAAGAAAAGCAAAGCTAGTGGCATCACAATTCTGGACTTCAAGCTCTATTACAAAGGTGTAATCATCAAGACAGTATGGTACTGGCACAAAAACAGACACATAGATCAATGCAACAGAATAGAGAGCCCAGAAATGGACCTCAACTCTATGGTCAACTAATCTTCAACAAAGCAGGAAAGAATATCCAAGGGAAGAAAGACAGTCTCTTCAACAAATGGTGCTGGGAAAATTGGACAGCCACATGCAGAAGAATGAAACTGGACCATTTCCTTACACCACACACAAAAATAGACTCCAAATGTTTGAAAGACCTCAATGTGAGACAGGAGTCCATCAAAATCCTAAAGGAGAACACAGGCAGCAACCTTTTCGACTTCAGCTGCCACAAATTCTTCCTAGAAACATCGCCAAAGGCAAGGGAAGCAAGGGCAAAAATGAACTATTGGGGCTTCATCAAGATAAGAAGCTTTTGCACAGCAAAAGAAACAGTTAACAAAACCAAAAGACAACTGACAGAATGGAGGAGATATCTGCAAATAACATATCAGATAAAGGGCTAGTATCCAGAATCTACAAAGAACTTATAAAACTCAACACCCAAAGAACAAATAAGCCAATCAAGAAATGGGCAGAAGACATGAACAGACATTTTTCCAAAGAAGACATCCAACTGGCCACCAGACACATGAAAAAGTGCTCAACATCACTCGGCATCAGGGAAATCCAAATCAAAACCTCAATGAGATACCACCTCACACCTGTCAGAATGGCTGTTGGTGGGAATGCAAGCTGGTGCAGCCACTCTGGAAAACAGTATGGAGGTTCCTCAAAAAGTTGAAATAGAGCTACCATATAACCCAGCAATTGCACTATCTGGTATTTACCCCAAAGATACAAATGTAGTGATCTGAAGGGGTACATGCAGGCCGACATTTATAGCAGCAATGTCCACAACAGCCAAAGTATGGAAAGAGCCAAGATGTCCATCAACAAATGAATGGATAAAGAAGATGTGGTATATATATATATATATATATATATATATATATATATATATATATATATATATATATATATGTATATGCAATGGAATACTATGCAGCCATCAAAAGGAGTGAAATCTTGCCATTTGCAACAATGTCAATGGAACTGGAGGGTATTATGTTGAGTGAAATAAGTCAATGAGAGATAGACATGTATCCTATGACCTCACTGTTATGAGGAATTCTTAATCTTAGGAAAGAAACTGAGGGTTGTTGGAATGGTGGGGGGTGGGAGAGATGGGGTGGCTGGGTGATAGGCTTTGGGGAGGGTATGTGCTATGGTGAGCGCTGTGAATTGTGTAAGACTGTTAAATAACACACCTATACATCTGAAACAAATAAGACATTATATGTTAAAAAAAAGAAGAAGAAGAAGATAGGAGGAAGGGAAAATTGAAGGGGGGGAATTCGGAGGGGGAGATGAATCCTGAGAGACTATGGACTCTGAGAAACAAACTGAGGGTTCTAGAGGGGAGGGGTGTGGGGGGATGGGTTAGCCTGGTGATGGGTATTCAAGAAGGCATGTACTGAATGGAGCACTGGGTGTTATACGCAAACAATGAATCATGGAACACTACATCAAAAACTAATGATGTAATGTATGGTGATTAACATAACATAATAAAAAAAAAAGATACATGGAGAAAGAAAAAAAAAAGAAATAACCAACAGAGTATCAGTATATATATGACTGAGATTGGGGGTATTTATTATAATGATTCTTGGTGGCATGACATATTTTTGTTCACATCAAAATCCTCAGCAGCTATTCCAGATAGAGTCATCTTTTATTTCACCCCAGACTCCTTCCATCTTGTAGCTCTATCTTGTCAAGAATCTTTGCCTGGAAAGTGTTACTCATCACCTCTGTCCATATTGTATTGGTACAAATGAGTAAATATGGCTTCGAGAGGCAAGGAGACAAGAAAATATATTCCCTGCCTAAGCAGCTGCTTCTCAGGAACAGTATCATGCTTCTTTGCTACATGGTGGTTAACCAAAGCCTCTCAGCATATTCTTTGATTTTTATATGAGGATAAGTAGCAAAGATATTCATCTATTAACCTCTTTTCTGTGAGAGCATAAAGAATTAGTGGTCATAAGATATAATTGGAGAGCTAACTTCGCTTTCATATGTAGGGCACTTTCTTTCTATTTATATTTAATTTGCTAAAGTGATCATGAGATGAAGAGAAAAGAATGTGTCGTTTTTATTTGGGCTCAAAGCCAGGCAGCTTAGCAGTAGAGATTTAATTTTTAAATTTAATTTTAATTAAAATGAGAGGCTAGAGATGTAACAAAATTCAAGAAATGGAAATTAAAAAATAAAATCCTGGGGGAGCACACACTTAAAGATTCATGCAGGCTTCTGAATGAAAATATCAGCATTTCACATTATTCTCCTCACATCTCTTGGTGATAAAGATACAGCTGTACATTGACATCTGTGGCAAAATTATAGATACATTTAAAATATGTTTTAGATAAATACATATACACTTGTGTATTATACTACCCTTTGACTTCTAAATCAGAAACTATGTATTACAATGGTAATGGTAACATTATTGCATAAGCTACACACAGATATATATCATAATTAGCTAAATTTTTCAATTTTCCCATATCTTCATGAAATGGGCCTCAGCTTATTAATTTATAGCAGTGCCTTAAAAGGCATTTCATTTTGAGATTCTTTGTCTTGAATCCTAAAAGAGCATCAGGATAACATGGGAAGAGACTTAGCATTGTCAAAGGAGGAAATATGAAATCCAGGACTTTAGAAGATCTTCAATTACTCTCTTGCTGATTACCTGAGCATCCAGTGCCCTATTGGACTTGGTCATTTGGCATAGAAAATTATCTGCTGTGACATTTTTCCCTGTGCACACACCGAGGCTGCTAAATTCTGTTGAACACTGCTAAAAAATATCACTCAAAGGGGTAAATGGTGCCAATATACACTCATGATCACTAATCTCTCCCAGGATCTCAAGAGTATCTGGGAATCCTATTCACCTTCCATTACAGAACTTAATTCCCATTCCGTGTAGATAACATTTCAAACCTTCCCAACTCTTCTCAAATCTTCAGCTCATCCATCTCCTCCTTCAAATCCAGAAGATTACTTAAAACCAGTGGGGAAACACTCTTGGACTTCTCACTGTCTAGGCTATAACTGGCATCCATCTTTTCCCTTGTTGGAATGAAGAAGGGTTGGCTTTCCATCTGGCTAATTGATCTACCATCTATCTATATTCTGGAACCCTTCCCCTCTGGGTTGCTTAGAAATATAGTAAATTCTCCACCTTCCATCTGTTTGTATCTTGAATTTCTCCACTTCTGAATAAGTCTCAGAATTTCATCATGCATGGTTTACCAAAAACAAACAAACAAAAGAACACCAACAACAAAACGCCAAAACATTTTCCAATCTAAATTCCCTCAGCAAATACTACTGTTGTCTCCCCTTTGCAGTCAAAAGTTTTGAAGGTGTTATCTATAATTTCTGTCTCAATTTCCTGAAGACATACAATGTTATTTCTTCCTGCAGTATGCCATTGACCTAGCTCTCACACAGGCTATCAATGCTTATGTATTGCAAAATATGGACACTCTTCAGTTATCCTGCTTCACTTCGTAGATGCATCTGATATTGTTGGAATCTTTTTTTCATAAACTTATCTTTCCTTGCCTCCTATATTACGACTCTCTCTTAATTGGCCTCCTTTCTCTCTGGCCTCTCCACATAATCCTTTGAATGATCCTTTTGCTCTACTTCCATTTTAAATATTGATGACCATCAAGGCTCGTTCTAGTCTTTTTCTCTACTTCACTGTTAAGGACTTATTGAAGTTAATTGAGGAGCCCCTTGGTAAATTCATCTACACCAAAAGCTTCAAAAACTATTTTCAAACTGATGACTCCCAAGTCTACTCATCCAGCACAGACTTCTTTCCTAGGCTCCAGGTCTATATATCCAACTGCTAGCTAAACATTTCCATGTGTATATGCCAGGGATACCCTAAGCCAAAATGTTGACAAATGCATGATCTCTTTATCCCTCTTCCACACTTAATCCTCATCTTGTTCTCTGTCCCTGAAATGCTACCACCATCTACCTAGGATACCTCTCACATCCAGTAAGTCACCAAATCATTTAGATTCCATTGTCAAATTAGTTTCTGGATACTTCTCTTTGTTCCTACAGCTACCACCCAGGTCCAAGTAAATACTATCTCCTCTCTGAATGGTTGCCTCCTCTTCTTAATTATCCTTTCATCTTCAATATTTCTCTCCTCTAATTCACTCTCCACAGTGCACCTATGGTGATATGATTATGACATTCTCCTGCTTAATATCCGTAGAGCCTCCCCATTGCTCTTATGATAAAGCTCAAACTTCAAAACATGTCATAACTGATAAGACCCTTCATGATCTGACTTCAGATATTTGACAGCCACATCACTCACCCCCCTCCTCAAATTCTGTCATTCACACATATTGACCTACTTTGAAATATAATGTCTCTTGCCCAATTCTAAGCCTTCACATCTTATTTCCCTTCCCTGGAATAGTTTTTAGCCTTCCTGTTTTTGGTTGATCTTGTTTATCCTTCTAGTCTTAGGTTACATTATCACTTCCTCAAGCAGCCCTTCTTGAATTATTGGATTAGCTTAATAAATCCTACTGAAATATGACTTCAACATTTATGTACTTCTTCTATCACACTTTTTTTTTTATCATTGCCCATTGTACTAGTTTCCTATCACTGCTATAGCAAATTACCACAAACTTTATGGCTTACTTATTATATTACAGTTCTAGAGGTCAGAAGTCTGAAATGACTCAGCAATTCTGTGTTCCCTCTGGAGGCTCTAGGAAAAAAATTCATTTCTTCACTTTTTCCATCTCCTCAAGGTTGGCTGCATTCCTTGGCTCACGGCCCCTTTTTCCATCCTCAAAGCCTGTAATGTAGCACCTTCAAATCTCTTTCTCTAAACTATTTCTGTCATCACATCTCTGTCTCTGATTCTGTCTCTCCTGCCTCCCTCTTTCCCTTATAAGGACCCTATGATTACCTTGGACCTACCTGAATAATCCAGGATAATTTCTCAATCTCAATATTCTTAACTTAATCACACCAGCAAAATTTCTTTCACCATGAAAGCTAACATCTTTGTAAATTCCAGGGATTAGGATGCAGACCTCTTGGGGTGGGGTGGGGGAATTATTCTCCTTCTCATACTAACTTTTCCTGTTAGGTTTATGAAATCTCCTTCCTTCCCAGTGCCCAACACAGTACCTGAATGAAGCACGAGAGGTATTCAGTACATATTTATTATGAGGAAACATGTAGTTCTAGATGTGATTTCTATCCATTGATATAGATGTAGATGTAGTTATAATAAATGTATATAACATCAAACAATTATGAATTAAGGAGTATAATTATAAACAACTAAATGTATTTTCAAACCAGTGTTTTTATTTATTTTTATTTTTTCCTATTCTATTGCCCCTTTAAATTTTTCAAAGGGACTATTTTTCATTGTGTCCCTAAATAAACATTTAGGCAGGCACAATTGCTTCTCTGTCCACTTTCAGGTATTAAAACAATCTATTGTTACTTTAAATCACAAAACACAGTTTCAATTAGGTAATTACAACGACCCATTTCATGAATATGTCGAAACTCTGGGTGCACTTTTAAGTTGAATCACTTCTCCCCACCCATCTTCCTTACTGCATTTTCTGACCCTTTCTGTGTTAGGATAGGGGTAGAGGATGAGAGTAAAGTGGAAAAAAGCTATTATTTGACTGAGTCTGTGGAGATGATATAATTTTAGTACTCTGGACCTGGCAAATGTTCACAGCAGACTCTCCTGTGCTCATTCATGGACTATTGAACTCCATCCACAAACAGCTCTCTTCTAGAACTCTTTGGTTCTTAGAAGTTAAACCCTACCTTCTGTCAAAGTCCCTTTATCCCTCCAGTTGACCTGCTTGTGAAGGTTAGGACCACCCCAATGAAGCTTCCTCTCCTGTGTGTTTAAAAAAGTAGTCCAAGGAAAAGCTGATGAATCCATTGTCCCTACAAACTCTGGGGATATTATTAATATCTTCATACCAGCCCTCTTCTCTACTGTAACATACCACTTTAGCCAGCTTCTTGCTCATAGACTTCTTAGGCTTTGCTCAGATACTAGTCCTCTATGTCCTCTAAATTGAAGGGATACGTATTATGCTTCACATGGTCTTTTTAAAAAACCCTTTGGGAGATATATGTGTGTTGGGGAAAGAAGAGTTTCACAAAACACCTGTCTCCAAAGAAAAACTCTTTAAATCTCCTCCTTAAAAAAAAAAAAAAAAAAAAAAAAAAAAAAAAAAAAAAAAAAAAAAACATCTAACTATGGGTGTGAGAGATTTAAGAGTTACATAGCTAGATCACAGACACCTATTTTTGAAATTTTCTCTCATTGTCTAGAACCTTACTTTTGAATGTAGGCCCTCTCTGAGTTACATATTGATACTATGTATCACTGCACTGTCTTGTCTTATCCACTCTTTAATCTCAGTAAGAAAAACATTGTCCTCATTCTAAGGATGAAGAAACCAAGGGCAGAAAGGTTAAGAAATATACTAAAGATCATATTATTGACAAAGAGTGGGCCCAAAATTCAAAACCAAAATTCATGTTTCCTTATATCATAATCTTTTTTTTGATTCACTGTATAGATTCTTTTTTTAAAGTTTATTTTATTATGTTATGTTAATCACCATACATTACATCATTAGTTTTTGATGTAGTGTTCCATGATTCATTGTTTGCGTAAAACACCCAGTGCTCCATTAAATACGTGCCCTCTTTAATACCCATCACCATGCTAACCCATCTCCCCACGTCCTTCCCCTCTAGAACCCTCAATTTGTTTCTCAGAGTCCATAGTCTCTCATGGTTCATCTCCCCCTCCGATTTCCCCCCCTTCATTTTTCCCTTCCTACTATCTTCTTCTTCTTCTTTTTTTTAAACATATAATGTATTATTTGTTTCAGAGGTACAGGTCTGTGATTCACATTCTATCATAATCTTCATCATACTTTCTTTGTTTAAATGTCCATCTTCCCTATCAGATTGTAACTTCTTTCTTATTCCCTTCACTGTAATGCTCACCTATGTTTAATCACTGATAGGATTCTCAGTTTATTATGCAACATGAGATGGTGTATTGCTTAACATGCTATATAGAGGGAATGGTTTTTCTTTTTAATAACAATGGCAAACAAAAGAAGCAAAGCAAAGCAAACTTAAGAAGAAAAAAATCTCAAGGCATAAAATGCCATTGCTATAATAACCGATTAAAAAAACCAGAATAATCCATTGTTTTTGTCTACAAAGGACCAAAAATTCAATTTTATGCTGAATTTTACACTAATTTTACAGATGTTCATGGGGCTGTGACCCAGCTGCTGCATGGAAACATGCTATTTTAATTATTGTAGAGATGTAACTCACATTGCCCACTGCCAAGCTTCCTTTAGTGCATTTCATTTCACATTTTAGTGTCAAGAAAAGTTATCCTTTTTTGGAGTAAATGTTTATCATAAAATCAGGTAAATGACTTCTATTTTTGCCTTAGTCTCTAGAAGGGGGTTGGGCAAAATACAGCCCATGGGTTAAATCTAGTCCACTGCCTATTTTTATAAACAGTTTTATTGTTACACAGTCATATCCATTCATTTATGTTTTGTATATGACTATTTTCATATAAAATGGCAGAGCTGACTAGTTGCCATGGAGTCTGTATGACCTACACTTCTAAAATATTTACAATATGGCCCTTTAGAGAAAAAGGTTACTGACCCTTGTCCTAGAAAGTTTAGATTGCCATTTTCCTTTATATAAGACCCTGTATAACATACTGCTGTATATTACACTGCCCTCCTGTTTCTCAAAAGTAAAAAAGTGATTTTTTAACTTTTATCCATTTTTTATCTCCTATGTTTTCCCTTAGTTTCTTGTCTTTATTATTATCTTTTCCATATATTATAACAATTTAAATTTATTTTATATTACTGTATTGCATGAACCTTCAAAAGGTGTCTCAAGTTACTTTTGGAATAAAATGGCATAAAAGCTATATGCTTTATTTTTTGACAGGACGACAGCAATGTATTTACTACAGGGTGAACTTGAACTAAGATCCAAAATCATTTATCTATTAAAAGCTTTAAGTACTACCTTTTAAAAGTAAAATTAAGCTTTATTTATTTTTTTATTTCTTTATTGATTTTGGGTAGGTAAGTAGAATGAAAATTAATGTTTTCCTATGTCTCATTATAATAAACAGGATATTAAATTGGGCATGTGTTCTTCATTTCGTGAAATGCCACTTAATTACAGAAGCAACCATTGTGTGCTATAAAGTGTGTGTATGTATATATATGTATATATATATATATGTATATCCATATCATTGGAAACAAATATAGATAAAATCACAATGACTTTCTAATTGAATGCTTCTGTTTTATATAATACACTGTTTTCTTAGCAAATCGCATAGCCCCTCTTTCTTTAACTGCTCTCATCCAAAACTTTCATAATATTTCTAAATTTTTTTTTTTTACTTTATAGGATTCAGAAATACACCAAAGATAATATATAAAAAGGTCACACTACAAAGAATTCTATCTTGACTTCTAACCAAGTCTAGACCATATTAAAGGTTATAAATTCAGTGTTTCTAATTCAATACTAAGAAGACTTTTATATTTTCAATGCCCTTTTGGTTATGAATATATGGCAAGTATTTGGGAAGAAAATATAAATTCCAAGACTTTATTCTAAGTACTTTGCTTCAGTTTCCCATGCTATAATTAGGCTATAATTAGGAGATTAAGTGAGATAATTCTATACTGACTCTTCCAGTTTAAAAGAAGGGGTGTGGTAAGCCCTTGTTTTAAAAAGAGTCTCTCTCTATGGAATTTGTTATGTTGCTGGTCAAATCTTACTCTTCAGATATATGGTGATATAAAATGAACAGCTGTGTTACTCTTCCTTCCTGTTTTCTGCCAGATTTTTTAAAAAAGATTTTTTAAATTTATTTGAGAGAGAGAGAGAGAGCACAAGCAGGGGGAAAGGGTAGAAGGAGAAGCAGACTCCTTGCTGAACAGGGAGCCTGATGGGAGACTCGATCCCAGAGTCCTGGGATCGGGACCTGAGCCAAAGGCAGATGCTTAACCAATTGAACCACCCAGGTGCCCTGTTTTCTGACAGATTTAAAGGAGATTCTTCTGTATTTTGTCTTCTAGTTGAAAAACAAAAATCTGTCATCATGCTTAAGTCCCCTGGGCTGGCTTTTAAGCTCTCCTATTAGACACATTCTAAAAATTATCTGTAATCTGAGGGCTCAGAACCTTGGTATGCTTAACCCAAAGAAAACTGAAATAACAACAAAGATACAAACTTCATGGTTGGCTTAATGATATATCACTATAAATATTCAGCCAATGGCTTTAGGGAAACCTTTGTCTTGTCAAAAAGATCCAAAAGATTTGAAGGAACTAGAGAGTCCTAGAAAGGCTGGGAGGAGTTGATAGGTATTTGTTGTCATTTTACAAGTACCACAGATCTTGTGTGTTTTTATATTTTTATTTCATTATTTTATTGTATAAGTAAAACAGAATAAAGTATAAGGGTTTTCTGGAAACTATTTTAAAGTTATGCAGTTTAAAAGGTGGTTATTTATTTATCCAAATAATAGATATACCAATCTCTGATTATATAAGATTCCTTCAAGTAATTCCCAAGAATTATCAGAAAAGCAGTTTTAAACATGTTTTTAGATTTTTCAGAAGAGTTTAACATTGAACTGAATTGTTTTCCTACAATCCTTACCTAATTGGCTTATCAAAGTTCTTGTACAAAATCATTGTAATGGGTTAAGATTCTTTGTCCTTCAAATTCTTATTTACATTAGATTTCACTGTGGCATCACTAAATAAGAAAAAATAACAAAATAGAGTGGGTTGTGTGATTTTAGGGGGAAAAATCTTTAAATGAATCTTTACCTCATTAATCCTAAGTGGTGTCAGTCAGTTGAGTCTAATAGCTGTGAGTGTTACTACCATGGTCAGTTCCAAATTATAGTATTGATTAATTGATTGTCTTCTTCCAGTTGTGAATTATATTAGTGGTGGCTCAGGCAGCCTGGCTTAGGGCCAGAGCTTAATTTTCAATGTAAGGCAACAAGCAGTTTCACTGTTTCACTGCTGTGGTTAAGTGGATGCTAAGAAAGCAAAAAGCTTTGGAAAGACAATTGGACAAAATGGAATGTACTAAATATAAAGAATATGCACTTATTTATAGTCTCTCTTCAACCTAGAGAAACAGGTAGGAAAAGAGTAAGTCAAGAATTCATCATTTCTCAACCTCAGACTTCTAAAAGTCTTAAAGCAATTGACTGGAAGATGAGAAGAGGAGGGAAGTATGATGGTCCAGAATGACAATGAGCCAGCATTTAGATCTGTGGAATTAAGTCCATTCAAGAGAGAAGTGTGGTGACTGGTACTTTCAAATCAAGTAGAACTTAAAGTAGATTATGGGCTCCACTACATCATAGGTAGAGCTGTCCAGGGAAGCTTAAAAAGCACCTGCCATATTGTGGCACCACCAGGGGAGCAGTACCATCTTCTTAGAATAATAGAAACATTACCAAGTTGAAGACAAAACCAGAGGCACTTGTTTCTTGTTAACTCTCTGCTTTAATGAGGAACATAAAATGGATGGGTGTGTTTATCATTGATTCTTGTGGAATGGGAAAAGCTAAATGGGGCATTGAGAGATTAATAACTTTCACAGATCCATAACTTTGTGTTTGCTTGCTGCCAGATCAATTCCTTTTTCCTAGAAAATCTGAGGGGAAAATTGGTGTGGGATGGAGTGACTCTGATTATAAAATAATATTCACATTAAAATGTATTTATAATCATTATTGGTATTTCTTCTCAATATGAACAAAATTATACTTGATTTCACAGAGAATTAGGAAGAAAAACTTTCTTCCTCAAGTAAA
Organism: Mirounga leonina; assembly: GCF_011800145.1. Classification (NCBI taxonomy): domain Eukaryota; kingdom Metazoa; phylum Chordata; class Mammalia; order Carnivora; family Phocidae; genus Mirounga; species Mirounga leonina. The sequence goes on along the minus strand of NW_023270757.1, from coordinate 11,490,954 downwards.
GGAAATGATCATGAAAAAAATGAGGAAAATGATTTAGGCGTCCTAAATTTGAAAGCTTTAAAATCAATGTTTAGACAAGAGTGATAAATGGAAGTTTATAAATGGGGAAAATTGTTATGTGAAAAGCAAGGTCAAATAATCTGATGGGAATTAGAATTTTGTGGAAGCAATTGATATCAAAAAGTGGAGAAAGCCTGCAAGTACACATGTCAATGAGAAGAAAATTACTCTTCTCTAAGTGGTACTAATTTCAAGACTATTAATGACTCACTATATATATATGAAAATCCTTAATAGAAGCAATGATGTAAGAGCTTATTGGCATATCCTATTTAAAAAGTTCATAGAATAAATCATATATAAAGGTATAGGAATTCTTCATGGCTGTTTCAATGATCTGTAGCAAAAACAAAGTTAGAGTTGAGAAATTAATATATTCACTTCTTTTATTTTAAAGATTTTATTTATTTATTTGACAAAGAGTGAGAGAGAGAGAGCACAAGCAGGGGGAGTGGGAGAGGGAGAAGCAGGCTCCCCACTGAGCAGGGAGCCCGACACAGGGCTCCATCCCAGGACCCTGGGATCATGACCTGAGCCGAAGGCAGACACTTAACCGACTGAGTCACCCAGGCTCCCCAATATATTCATTCTTAAAAAATATTATCATAAGCTATACTCTTTAATAGGTGCTAAGGATACTTGAGGGTGGTGATAAAAACAAACTGCATACCTTTAAAGCAATCTGTTGAGTAGTTAGTAACTCAAGTAACTAACACCATATATGATACTACAAATCTAGTGTACTAACAACTTGAAAGAATAAATGTATACCTGTGTGGACTTCATTACTTAGGTGGTCACCTGGAAGACAAAACTATGGTCTTAGCTCCTTTTGGGAAGGATCCAAATATAACTCATCCTGGTACACTCCTCAGCAATTAGCACAGAGACCCTAGTACTAAATGGGTTGTCCATGAATATTTTTTGAAAGAATGAATGCATAAGAATATAGCCTTTCTTTCTTTTTTTTTTTTTAAGATTATTTATTTATTTATTTTGACAGAGAGACAGCGAGAGAGGGAACACAAGCAGGGGGAGTGGGAGAGGGACAAGCAGGCTTCCCGCCGAGCAGGGAGCCCGATGAGGGGCTCGATCCCAGGACCCTGGGATCATGACCCGAGCCAAAGGCAGACGCTTAACGACTGAGCCACCCAGGTGCCTCAAGAATATAGCCTTTCAATCAACTTACTCCCAGTGGCAAGAAATAGCTTGCTAAGAATATACTAACCTTGGGCGCCTGGGTGGCTCAGTTGGTTGGGCGACTGCCTTCGGCTCAGGTCATGATCCTGGAGTCCCTGGATCGAGTCCCGCATCGGGCTCCCTGCTTGGCAGGGAGTCTGCTTCTCCCTCTGACCCTCCCCCCTCTCATGTGCTCTCTCTCATTCTCTCTCTCTCAAATAAATAAATAAAATCTTAAAAAAAAAAAAAAAAGAATATACTAACCTTAAAGAGACACAGCAATAAAGTCATTAATAAGATCTAAGCAAAATTAAAGTGCTTGGGATCTAATATTCAAGTATAGCTGGTTTTCCTTCTCTCCCATTCCCTCTTTTTACCTGAATAAATTTGATTATCCCTTAGATTCAGGCATTCCTTTCCTGCCTGTAGAAGTTGTCCCTTACCTATTTGGAGTAGATTAAGCAACCTTATTATGAACTTCTATACTTCCCATATTTGGGGGATATTTGCATTCTCCTATAACTCTTTATTTAATTGGCTATGCATCCTAGATGGACTGTCTGTCTTATTCCCCTATATGTTCCTTAGGCATTAGCAAAGGGTTTGGCACGTAGACAGCTACTTGGTTTTTCTGGTCCGTGTCTTATTTACCCCTCTTTCCCACACCCAGCATCTAGTTTGCAGATCCAGGTAGCTTTACCTGAGAAGCAGTGCCTGTCCAGAATTCAGCCACTTCTCTCACTCCCAAGGCTGTAACTCTGTCTACGTCTTGCCTGCATAATTGCAATAACTGCTGTCCTGGTGCCCTTTTCACTGCTCTTGCCCCTGTTAGTCGGTTCTTAACCCAGAAGCCTGAGGGATCCTTTTAAGATATATACCAACCACATTACTCATCTGTTCAGACATTCAGGAAGATGTCATCTTACTTAGGATACAAGTCAAAGTTCTCACTAGGAGCCACAAAAGTCTGTGCACTCCAGGCACAATGGCTTTCTCACTACTTCACACTTTAGTGAGCTCCCTCCTCGTAGCCTTTGCTCTTTCTGTTTCCTTTCTCTAGAATGGCCTTCCTTTATTATCTACAGGACTAACTTTTTACCATCTTGAGAGTTTTGCTTAAAAGTCTCTCTCAATTCAAAATTTCTAAAATTTCAATATTTCCCTTACCTAATACTTTAATTTCCCTTTCGTGTTTTATTTCTCCTGTTAGTACTAATTCAAAGTCTGATATTCAGCAGGTAGAATGAACTTTTATTCTGGGTGGCTGGGTGTCTGTTTGATGAGTTGGTATCCATTTTCACTGACTATGAAATATTGTAAACACCCCTGCTCTTCACTATGTATATACTCTATATCTATTTCTCTTTACCATCTGCCTCTCCTACTCTAAGATGTTTTTGTTCAACATTGTATCACCAGCATCTGGAGCATCTAAACTACTATAGGAACTCTATCTGTATGCACTTATATTAGCTTACCCATGCTTTGCATTAAAAGGTACTACAAAATGGTGTTATATTTATTTGCTTTTATGTTATTTAATTGATTGTGGACTCCTTGAGAACAGCTCTCTTTTTTTAAAAAAAATTTTATTGTTATGTTAATCCCCATGCATTACATCATTAGTTTTAGATGTAGTGTTCCATGATTCATTGTTTGTGCATAACACCCAGTGCTCCATGCAGAATGTGCCCTCCTCAATACCCACCACCAGGCTAACCCATCCTCCCACCTCCCTCCCCTCTAGAACCCTCAGTTTGTTTTTCAGAGTCCATCATCTCTCATGGTTTGTCTACCCCTCCGATTTCCCCCCTTCATTCTTCCCCTCCTGCTATCTTCTTCTTTTTTTTTTTTCCTAACATATATTGCATTATTTCAGCTCTCTTTTTTGTAACCTTTATCCATCTCCACCATCTAGTATAATGACTGGTTAATAAATACTTAATGAATGAAAAAAGGATTTTATGCATAACCACAATTACTCATTTAAGATATGTAAATTATCATAACTATGCCTTCATTTACTATGTTAACCTACTTTTCATCAAGGTAAAATTATTTATACAAACTTTCACTGGTGCAAATATAACCTTATAAACTATATATTCTTAATGTGTAAATTTATCTGCCTCAAAGATTTTCAGTAGCATAAACCTTGTGATTGAGGGGAAAATATTATATATAAACAATCCTCTCTTGGCATTAGTATGGGTTTAAATAGCAGTAATATAAAGATCTTAAGCAAATTTTAAACAACTGTTTTCAACAGAAGATATTTTATAGATCTCATAATTCCATTCAATAACTACAAATGATTTCTGATCTTTTAAAACATGATATAAAAATATGATTCTGAATAGGAAAATCTGGGCTCAGATTCAGAAGTCTTTTTTTTTATAGTTTGGAATTATTTCACGTGCTCAGATTTTAACAAAACATGAGATTAAAAAAAATTATCATTAGGTCTGCATCATCACCACAAGAACAATAAACCTCTAAAATCTTTGCCAATACATTATATAAGATCATACAAGTCATGTTTATCAAATGTAGAAAAAATAGTCTTAACAATTCCTATAAATGTAGGAACCAAAAAGCTACTGCTTGTTTTGAGAAATACTGTCCTTCCTGTGTGAACCTGTTTTGTAACTTCACTTCCTATTTATTACCCCTGACTGAGGCAACTCTCCCATGTTTTTTTTCTTTTTTAAAGATTTTATTCATTTTTTCTAGAGAGACAGAGAGAGCAAGCATGAGCAGGGGTAAGGATAAAGGGAGAAGCAGACTCCCTGCTGAGCGGGGAGCCCGATGGGGGACTCAATCCCAGGACCCTGGGATCGTGACCTGAGCTGAAGGCAGACACGTAACCAACTAAGCCACCCAGGTGCCCCAACTCTCCCATGTTTAACACAGCCCATCCTAAGCACTCTTAACTTTATCCCACTGAATATATAAGAAATTGTTCAGATACTCACAAAAACTCACATTACTTGGAAATGCAGAGCCAAATGCAATGGGTATAGCTTAGTTCCCAATTTAGGAGATCTCAAAACAAAACAAAATAGCAAAAGCATAGCCTTTTAGATATTCTTGAACTTAGCTTCTGGATGATTCTTTGTAGCTGAGTTTCTAAGCCCTTCCCGTTGGACAGCAGACATCCCACTACCAAGCACCAAAATTTAATGTTTCAGATAATCTCATTACAATCTGATATTTCATCCCCCATCTTCCTATAGCCTATAACTAGGAAAACAGTGTAAGATGATGAAACAAATAAATATGGATACTTAAGGATTTGACACCTAAGAAGGTTCTCAACCTACTAGTTGGTTCTGGTTCTATGTTCCACCACCTGTAACTGAATTTGATTAACATTTTTAAGTTATTTATTCAGTCATTTACTTTAGAGAGTGGAATCTACCCTTGTATGAACATAGTCTTGGATGATTTGACTATTAAAGTCACTCTAAATAGGAGTTAGAAGTCAACCTCTATTTAAATAGGTCATGATATTAAGGAGTACAGTTGTTGTGATGAACAATGAGTGTTGTATGTAAGTGATGAATCATTAAATTCTATCCCTGAAACTAATATTACACTATATGTTAACTAGCTGGAATTTAAATAAAAACTTGAAACTTTAAAAAAAAGTCAACCTCTATTTTTAGCTCTGTTTGGTTGGCCATTAGAAACCATTAATTTTCTCCTAACCTTTACTTTGGAACTTTTCTTCCTTCTTATCCATTTTTGTCAATTTGAATATAGCCAATGATTTCCAACTTGATCACATAACTAAAGCCTGACAGATTTAAAAATACACACATGTTAATGGAATTTGATTCTAGACAATTACATGGTCAAAATATATCCTTAGTTTGGATATATATACATGTAGGAGATATATATAAGTCCATTCTCATTAAAGTTTTTTGCAAAACAAGATTTTCTTTCTTTTCTTTTTTTAATGAAGAAAAATTTTATTTTTTATGAGCAGCTTAAAGTTCAGAGAAAAATTAAGGGGACCTAATTGTTTTTTATCTTCTCTTTTTAGAAGCAGCCTAATGATTATGACCAAAAGTAGGGTGGACGATTTACACTTTATATTGATTAATATATAGTATTGTCAGGGAGAATGATATAATTACACAATATAGCTACCTTATAACATTTTTAAAAGATATTTATTTATTTATTTATTTATTTATTTATTTAAGAGAGAGAGAGAGAGAACACAGGGGGAGGAGCAGAAGGAGAGGAACAGGCAGACTCTGTGCTGAGTGCAGAGCCTGACATGGGACTAGATCTCACAACCCTGAGATCATGACTTGAGCTGAAATCAAGAGTTGGACACTCTCCTGAATGAGCCATCCAGGTGCCCCTATATTGGTTTTATACTGTTTTATTTTTGTGTCATTATGAACATATATTAGATTGAAATTCTTCTTCTTTTTTTTTAATCATCATGACTTTCTTGAACAATTCAAACAATCCAAACTGATAGTCTTTTGATAGGGGTACAATTTAATATAGGTGATGTTAACAGCAAATTGTTATGTTTAATCCTATCAATCTTGACTTAAAATGATAAAAATAACAAACTAATACAAAACTTAACATAAGATCTATAGTAGTCTATGTAAAAAATACCTTTCTTTAGGTTTTGGCTGTTTTACAAGACAGATTGAAACTCTACAAAGGTGACTTTAATTTAAAACTCTACAAGTATAGTCAGATCAAGAGATAGCAGCCTTTCCACATACTGAAGGTAGTCTGTAGATACCATTTGTCCCATTGTGTTTAATTCTAGCCATCAACCTGAAATGTGAAACATATTATTGATGTGCTAGGAGGAGGCATCGGACCATGAACATCTGAAACTCATGTTATAGAAGGAATGCTTGAAGGAGCTATGGATATTTTACATAGAAAATAGAACACAATGGAAAGAAATAAAGGCAGATATGTTTTGTATCAATTTAAGGAAGATCTGTCTGGGAATTAGAGCTATCCAATAATGAAAATGAGGTTAATATATAGTTCAAATCACAGACTGGCTGACTGTGCATCATGGGGAAGATTCCTGTAGAGTACTATACTGAACTATGTGAACTTCCTTAGTCATTATGCCTTGAATTTTTTTTTTTTTCCATTGAAGGATAATATGGCCTTAAATGCAGAGTAAAAAAAAAAAAACACCTGAGTCACAGATACATTACCAAACATCTTTCTGGTCTTGGGCAGGTCATTTGTCTTCTCTGGGTCTAAATTTGTCATGTACAAACATAGCCTGGAGTATTTAAGGTCTGTATTAGTCCTAACATTCACTGACCATATAAATATAGACATACTGAATCAAACTCTCAGTTCACTCACGGTAAAGAATTATTGCAATTATAGACTTTTAGAGCTGGAAAGCATTTAGCAACGCCCCCCAACAAGTTGTTAGATTATACATATCACTGTCCTTATACTGACTTGTTAGTAAATATTTTTAGTAAGCCTTTTAAATGCAGTGCATAATACAAAGGTTTTGGTTACTACCCTTGAATGCAAAAACGTAACTTCCTTAAGCAGAAATACTCAGAGTACATCCTGCTGAGCTTTCTTCTTTTGGCCATACAGTCTGTTTACACAATTAACCTTCCATTAATTAGATTAACTTGTTCTTTACTTGGGATTGGCAAATTAATACTGTAATCAAAAATCTCTAACACAGATCTAAATATGCCCCCCCCATGTGTAACACTGACAACTTCTTTACTAAAAAACCTGAAATCTGGCGCATTTAATGGATGCTTACTTAGCAAATCTGCCTTATTTCTCTAAAATAGCGCTAGTCAGAACTTCATAAACAATTCTTAAAATCACCTAAAAAAACCCCGTAGTGTTTCTGACTTTCTTAATTGATGAAACTCTAAGAGTTAACTGAAGTTCCAGAAGGTGACTTTAATTATGTGAAGGTATTTATAGGTATTGGCATTTGTCCTTATACTAAAACACGATACCGCTTAGCATATAATCAAATGTTATCGTTCACAAGAAACTAAGTTACACTTGCCAAAATAAGCGAAGCACTTGGCTGTCGAACTCACAATAATATTATGTTCACCCTATATATTTTTGAATTTCCCAGTTCAGTTTAACAGATTCTGGCTAGTATTAGCTTGATTCAATTATGAAAAGTGACAGTGACAATACATGAAGAAGAAAGCTCATTTAACCAAATTGGCTGAATTTGGTCAATGAACCCAAGGCAAAATATTTTGAAACTTTAATTCAAAAACATTATAGTCATCATTAACAGTATCTTAGAGGGATGCCTGGGTGGCTCAGTCATTAAGCCTCTGCCTTCGGCTCGGGTCATGATCTCAGGGTCCTGGGATTGAGCCCCGCATCGGGCTCCCTGCTCTGCGGGGAGTCTGCTTCTCCCTCTGCTTGCCCCTCCCCCTGCTTGTGTTCTCTCTCTCTCTTTCTCTCTCTCTCTCTGCCCTTCACAAATAAAGAAATAAAATCTTTTTAAAAAAACCAGCATCTTAGATATCCTATAATGTCCTCAAGCAGTCATTTATTAAGTGTCCATGGTGTCAGGGCACTCTTTTAAACACTGTGATGAATAGGAAGATGAGTAAGAAGATACAGACTCTCCCTTCAAAAAATTTCCCATCTAGACACTTAAGGAGGAACTGCCAGGAGACTGGAAGCCTCATGCTTTTGCTATTTAGTAGGATGGTCTTGGTTCTCTCAATTCAAAGCAACCTCAAAACACGGTGGTGATTGTTGTCTCTGGAGTTCCACTTGGGTTCAAATTCTGATACTACTACTACTACTTGTGTGACTTTGGGCAAGATATTTAGTTTCTCTAGTTCTCAGGTCCCTATCCTAACATGGAAATAATTCAAGTATTGACCTCAGAGTTTTACTATGAAGAATAAATGAGATATGTGTGAGATATGAAATTATTATTCATCTCAAAAATAAAGTTTAAATGCATTTAAGGGATAAAGGATACAAGGGATAAAGGATACATTAAATAAGAAATCTGTCTTTTATCTGGCAAGATTAACAAGTTGAATATTTTATAATATGTTAGAGTTAATAATCTGCTTTTAGACTGATTATCTAACATTCATGGACTATGGACTACCTGGAAAGAAGAATTTCTAATGTAATCCCTAAAGCAACATCACTAGTGAGCTGGTGATCTCTGACAAATGGAGGAAAAGACAATTTGGGAAATACTGATCAAATATAATGCTGTAAGTAAAATGTTCTGGGCTTCACACAATTGTTTGACAAAATGTCTTATATTTTTTAGGCTTTCTGAAGAAGGCAGGGTTAGAAAGAACTAGATAGATTTGTTAAGTCGCAGAAGAGCCTCTTAAAACACATTAGAATGAGTAGATATTAACCTGAAAAATATTTTGGACCTGGTTCATATCACTGTCTTTGGTGGAGTGGAAACACTATAAAATGTAAAAGTCAGAAAGGTTGCAGTTTGGGTTCTTGTTCTAACTCTTAGTTGTGACAGATCTTTGTTCCTTGACCACCAGTTTCTTTATCTGTAATCAGAATATATGAGGATGCCATGCAAAGCCCTTTACTTCATGCTTGGCACATCTTAAGGGCTCAGTAAGTAGTACCAATAATAATCACTGTTATTTTTATTGTCATTTCTGTGATGAGATGAAGATAGTTATACTATTTTGTTTCCACTTTTATTCATCTTGAATATACAGGCATGAGATACTGTGTTCTCTGATTCATCTGTCCTGTCTCCAGAAGGTAAACTTCTAAAATACATTGCATATTTCCACTTTCAAACATGCCTATATATGGGCAGATAAGTTCCTGACCTCCTGTTTCAATGAAAATAATAATGATAACATTTACAGACTACCCTATACATCCCCTATTATATGTCACGTTCTGTTCTGATGGACTTTTCATATAAAACTCGTTTAATTCTCACAACAGTTTAGGAAGTACGTACAATTATTATCTCCATTTTACAGATGAGAAACCTCAGACACACACAAGTGAATAATTTGCCTAAGATCAAACAGATAGCAAATAGAGAATCCAGGCAAGTCTAGGTTTAGGACCTATGCAATTTGCCCCTTATAATAGAATTGATTTATTCCGAAGAAGCAATATCATAAATGGAAGTATGTTTGAAATATTTTTATTGACACTAGATCAGACAGAGATAGAACTTAAAAGAAAATAGGAACATCATTTGTATTATTAGTTCTATGGGAATAAGTACTTTGGATGCCTGAACAATGGGTTTTTAAACTTAGTCTGGAACATGATGTGCTCAGAAAATAGAAACTGATTCTATACAAATTGCTGAACCATAAAACAGAATGATTAATATCATAAGAGAGTCATGAACAAAGACACAGGAGTTCAGAAGACAGCATCATTTTGACTGGGGATATTCAGGAAAGCTTTAAGGTGAAGGTGAGCTGAACCTTGATATATAAAATAGAAACAATGAGGAACTAAAGGGGAAAAAGGCTGGGAGCCTGAAATAAATTTACTACAACCTCTGTGTCCTTGTTTGTTTGTTCAATTCTCATCTAATTTGATTTCAATCATATCTTGGTTTCTGAAGGAACTTTGTGTGCCTTTTTGTATATTAATATTCCCTTTTTTTCTTAGAAACATAAGAAACATCAACTAAAAAATGAAGTTAACAGAGAATTTGAGAGGTGGTATTCTTTCCTTTAAGCTGAGAACTTAAAATTTTTAGGAAAGAGGAGTATTTAAGCATGCTAAGTAACTTTTAAACTTTGTAAACTTTATTTACAAAATTTGTATTTAGAAACCTCAATTAAAATCATTTTAGTTTATTTTATAATTCATCACAAGTTTATACAGGATAATAGTTTTAAATGGTAAGCCAATGGATCAAATGCTTTAGAGAGAGCATAGGAATGATTTATTTCAGAGAATTATCATTTTAAGATTAGAAACAAAATATTAAGCTGCAATGGGCAAGAAAAATGGACTTGGTAGAGGATTTTATAAAAAAAGTATTATTATGATAGATGAAATATTTATATTTGAGAAAGGATATGTAAGATAACAAAGCTGTGTTAATAGCAAAAATTTTGTTGTGAAATACTGAGAACTAAAGGCATCACATTATAACCTGTTATTGTTTAACAGAAATTAGACATTTAAAATTGTGCTAATCTGTTTGCTAATCTGTTTTCTTGCTTTATTCCCTCATTAACAATAAATAGCTTTGTAGCTTCCAGAAAAAACAAAACAAAGTATGTAGGCGAGACCACCGCCGAGGGCTAATAATTTCATAGCAACAGCAGCAGCTAAATTCAATCAACATTTAAATCTATAGGCATCTGCTGCTCCAGTTCAAAAACTTTAACCCATTGTTAGATTTCCCACACATTGATGACTAACATCGTCCGTGAGTCAGAATTGAAAAACAAATCCTTCACTGACAGATCATTTCCTAGTTATTCCATTGTTTTGAGTATAATTTTATTTATAAAAGAAAAACTGGTTATCCATAGTAAAGAACAATTTAATCTTAGCATATTTTATAAGAGGAATAAAAAGTGGGCAGAATACAATGTTTGAATATATCTTCCATGCATCCATTCCAATCAGTATTTATTGAGTGCCAACTATACAGCAGGCACTGTATTCGGTATTAGAATCCAAAGAAGAGAAAGAAGGGTTAAGATGTGTTGCAGACTTACCTGGTATCAGCCACTGTAGGTATTCTCAGACAGTACCTGGCCTCAAGAGGTTCAAAACCTAATTAACAAGACAGGAAACAAAATTATTTTAAAAACAATATTTCAAACTCTAAATTGTCTTTAAGATATCGTATTTCTGCCATCATCTTTTTTTTTTTAAGGTTTTATTTATTTGACAGAGAGAGACACAGCGAGAGAGGGAACGCAAGCAGGGGAGTGGGAGAGGGAGAAGCAGGTTTCCTGCTGAGCAGGGAGCCCAAAGTGGGGCTCGATCCCAGGGCCCTGGGATCATGACCTGAGCTGAAGGCAGACGCTTAATGACTGAGCCACCCAGGTGTCCCTCTGCCATCATCTCTTAAGGTAGCTTGGAGACAGAGAGGAGAAAAAGCAAGAGGATAGATGAGAAGCTGGTATCAATTTTATGTGATAAAAATCTTTAATTGAAGTAGTGAAATGCCAAAAATTAACATGGAACTTTCTTTGTCTATATGCTGTAAAGTAGTGAATATTGACTCTCCCTTAATATTTTGGATTGCAACTAACATGTCTGACATGAAATGGCCAGGCTTCCTTCTTGCACCTGTTTCATCAAGTTTACCAAATGTCTCAGTTTGTTGCTTCCTGAAATCACATAATATATTTCAAAACGGCCATCCTTTGTTCTTTATGGAACTGGATGCCACCTAGATTGTTAAACCCTGGAAGCCAAGCTAAAGCAAATCCTCATTTGTCCTAGTCACCCTAGGACTAGCTAACATGAAGTTTTCTAAATCTTCTAAGTATTGCATTTATGTAAAAGAATCTCAATTATTATTTTTTTAAACCCACGACTCTAAAACAAATTAAAAAGTCAATGTATCCTAATTTCTCAATGGGATCATTTCGAAGTTTTAAAGACTATCTTAATTATTCTTGTTTGTTTTCATAATTGCTTCCTTCTGTCTACACTACTATCTTCTCAACTCTTTACCAAGTGTTCAACTCTTATTCCTCCTTCAGTTCCCAAAGGAAGTTGTCATCCCACATGGAAAGCATTTTTTGATATCCTGCCCCCCCCCCCAAGTTTTGCTTAGATAGATTTCCTAGATACTCGAGCAGTTCTGTGTACTTCGTTGGTACATTACGTTGTGTCACAGAAACCAGACCGTTTCCTTTTTCCTCCTGTTATAGAGTCATGCTAAGTTTTGCAGATAGATATGTCCATGTGACGAATTCTTCACAATGGAATACAGCCAGATATAAATCATGGCAATATCAAACCTGGCTTGGGCGCCTGGGTGGCTCAGTTGGTTAAGCAACTGCCTTCGGCTCAGGTCATGATCCTGGAGTCCCAGGATCGAGTCCCACATCGGGCTCCCTGCTTGGCAGGGAGTCTGCTTCTCCCTCTGACCCTCCCCCCTCTCATGATCTCTCTATCTCATTCTATCTCTCAAATAAATAAATAAAATCTTAAAAAAAAAAAATCAAACCTGGCTTAAAACTATGTCATACATAATCCTTCATTCAATCTTCCCTATTCACAGGTAGAATCCCTGAGGACTTACAGGCGGAATGATCCATAAGACAGAAAGAGCCTGGTCCTTCAGCCACAGATCTCAGGATCACCCCTCACCCCACTAATAAAGTCTATTGATACTAGAGAGTTACAAAGATGACCATCCATCATCCCAGCCTGACTAGGAACATCAATTGGAATTGGAGTTTTGTGTAAATAGTTAAATTTCAGTTCTCCATGCCATTAAATTGTCAGGTGCTTGTCATAGTACTTAGCCTACCCAGACTGGGACTGTTTGATTTGTTTGATCTCTCCCATTAGGTTGTAAACTATAGTACCCCCACAGCAAATGGTTTTGTCATGTTCCAGGTTTTAGCTGAGCCCCTGACACAAAATTCCTCTCTTTTTTAAATAACTGAGATCTTACGATAAAATGTACCATGAAAATTTCACAGGAAACATTACTCTAAATACAGTTATTCCTTTGGTGGTTAATACAAGGCTTCATCCTGCACAGGCTTCAAAATACCTCTTGGTAAATACTTTAAAGGTAAAATCTGATTTTGTGTAGGAGTTCAAAGCAAGTGGAAACATTGAAACATTCTTTCAAAACTGCTTTCCTAGGCTTCTATTTGCAGTTTTTCCTACAATGGTGAGAGCATTACAAAACCTTAGTCAGAAGTAAGGGACTCAAAAGCTCCTTGAGATAGTTGCAGTGACTTGGAACATCCTTCTAATCTCTATTGAGGATTTAATGCCGATGGAGAGAAAATGAAAGGTAATTTTCTTTCCTTTTCAAAACAATAACCAATCACAGAACCCAAGACCTTCTGCTCTTCTCAAAGTACAATGAAATAGCTTTTGAAGTTTAGACAAAAATAGAGACGTCTGACAAGCAATATCAAGTCTCAGTCAGCATGCATCTATATATTTATTGCCAACACACATCTCTTCCCCACCCCCTTACTCTTCCAGCCAAAAACACTACATGCACTGACGCCTTTTGGGCAACCACCTGTTTGAGGCCACTTCCAAAAGGTCTCCTCATAAATCTCACCCATCTGTCTGTACTATCATCCACTTGCTGGTTAAATTTAGTACTCTTTGTCAGAACCTACCTTTCAGACACATACTTCCTTTACCTCCAGCCCTATTTAAGTAAGGGAAACAAAGAAGAAATGGTCCTCCTTGCTTCCTTTCTGAAGAATTAAGAGAAAGCTTTTTTTTTTTTTTCCTGCAAGACATTCAACTGCCTTTTAACCTGAAGAAAAATCCTCAAGCTCTGTTCCACAGCTCATTTAAATTATTTTTGAACGGCACATTTAGGCTAGATTTTATGGTAACTTTAATAAATTTGTAGTTTATTCACATCAATGTTAATATATAATTTCATAATTTTGAGTATAATTTGCCAGGGGAAGTCGTTTCTTAAAGTATCCATAGACATTAAGACAATTCTTCTCAGACCATCACAAAGCTACCTTTCTTTTCTGAGCACAAATATCAACCTAATGGCCTGTTGATCTAAGTAGAAGGGACAACAGAAAGATTTAACACCAGCCATATATATATATAACTCTGTTCTTCTAAGTCATGCTTAATGTTTAAGTCAACTGGACTTCCTACTGTAGTCAAAGTACAAATTATTAAGAAGTCTCAGTTTTTTTTCTGAAAATTGAGGAAAATAATGGATTCTCATAAGCAGAACAAAATGAATTTTCAACAACTGATTTAGCCAAGTACATGCAATCCAGCTCATCGACCATGCATGATGTGTGTGAGAGAGTGGAAGAAACAAGAAAAAAAAAATGTTGCAATGCACAGGTTCTCTCATTTCGATGGTTTTTGCCAAAGCTCCGACTAATTGTTGTGGCTGAGGAAATTGTAAGTGCTAAAGTCAGTACCTTTCAAAAGCAGAACCATCTATGGTGAAGTATATTCTGATCGGATACAGTTTTATTATTTACAGATGTGCATGGAAAGTGGTTCTAAGAAATTTTGAAGGTTTCCATTTACTTTGGTCATAAACCCAATTTTTCCCCACAGAAATAACAAACATCTCATAAGTAGCCTTTCATTTTGCATGGATCCTTTCATTTACGTCAGGAGAATATCATCTTTTATTTTATTTTTTAAATGGAGTTAGCTGGAATCGAATCATGGATATTTTATATTCTGACCCATGAAAAATACTTGGGACTTCCTCACTGTAATTTTTCTTTGCTGTATGGCATGGCTTCTGTTACAGTGTGAAAATTCCAAGTTTCATTACTGACCATGACTCCAGTATATGTAATAGGCATATTTTAATTGAAGTACTTCAAACCTTTTAAAAAAAGTTATTTCAACAGAAAAGCTGGAATTTAATTTATGTGCTATAGTGTGATGCTTTCTACTCTTCTATTTAAATTAGAAAAAAGTTTACTTCATATGAAGTTTCTTTTGCTACTGACCTTATTCGAAAACACCTCCCCCAAATGACTTATTATCAAAATGCATGTTATTTTAAAAAAGATTCTATATTAGCACAAGCAACTGGGACCCTTTAAAGTAGTTTAAAATTACATATTAAAGAGATTCTATTAAAAGGCGTTCATTCTCTTTTATTCAGAATTGTTTGCACATCTTTTTCTTTAGTCATTATTCTCACATTTTCACAGATTTGAATTAATATTAGATAAGCAATGCTAGGTAAACAAACATCCAGGAAAAATAAAATTTGAAATACCTAAGGGTACCTGACTTGTAAAATTGTCAAGTCCTGATTTCATATGCAGATGATATAGTAGGAAGCCAGTAGAGATGAGTGTGTGATTTTAAGCTCTGTTTTGTCAAATATGTTGGAACCCCTAAGTTACATAAGTTTGCTTCTTTCTTTTTTCCTTCCTTCCTCCCTCCCCCATGTGTCTCTTTCTCTTTTTTCTTTTGTTCATTTTCTTTTTATTTTCTCTTTTTATTTATTTGTTTGTTTAAAATTTTAATTCCAGTATAGTTAACACATAGTCTTTTATTAGTTTCAGGTATACAATACAGTGATTCAACAATTCCATATATTATTCAGTGTTCATCACCATAAGTGTACCCCTTCACCTATTTCACCCACCCTCCTACCCACCTTCTATCTGGTAAACTTATCTCTTATTCTCTACAGTTAAAAGACCATTTTTTGGTTTGTCTCTCTTTTTTTTCTTTGTTTCTTAAATTCTGCATATGAATGAATCATACAGTATTTATCTTTCTCTGACTTATTTCACTTAGCATTATACTCTCTAGATCTATTGATGTTATTGCAAATGGCAAGATTTCATTCTTTTCTATGGCTGAGTTATATCTATCTATCTATCTATCTATCTATCTATCTATCTATCTATCTAT
>NW_023270757.1:11474722-11475104 GCF_011800145.1 Mirounga leonina | reverse complement strand
TATCTATCTATCTATCTATCTATCTATCTATCTATCTATCTATCTATCATCTATCATCTATCTATATATGATCACTTCTTTATCCGTTCATCTCAAATGGATACTTGGGGTGCTTCCATAATTTGGACATGATAAATATTAAACATAAGCGTGCATGTGTCCCTTTGAATTAGCGTTTTTGTATTCTTTGGGTAAATATCCAGAAGTGCAATTACCGGATCATAGAGTAGCTCTATTTTTAACTTTTTGAGGAACCTCCATACTGTTTTCCACAGTGACTGATGCAGTTTGCATTCCCACTAACAGTGCACAAAACTTCCTTTCTCTCCACATCCTTGCCAACACCTGATGTTTCTTATGTTTTTCATTTTAGCCATTCGGA
>NW_023270757.1:11324394-11474712 GCF_011800145.1 Mirounga leonina | reverse complement strand
TTTTTTTTTTTTTTTAAAGATTTTATTTATTTATCTGACAGATAGAGAGACAGCGAGAGAGGGAACACAAGCAGGAGGAGTGGGAGAGGGAGAAGCAGGCTTCCCGCTGAGCAGGGAGCCCGATGCGGGGCTCGATCCCATGACCCTGGGATCATGACCTGAGCCGAAGGCAGACGCTTAATGACTGAGCCACCCAGGTGCCCCCCCCCTTTTTTTTAAGTTTTTTAAATTTTATTTTCAGTTAGTTAACATACAGGGTTATATTAGTTTCAGGCGTACAATATAGTGATTCAACAATTCTCTACCTCACCCAGTGCTCATCATGACAAGTACACTCCTTAATCCCCATTGCCTATTTAAGCCATCCCCCTACCACCTTCCCCTCTGGTAACCATCTGTTTGTTCTCTATAATTAAGAATCTATTTCTTAATTTGTCTCTCTCTCTTTTTTTTCCTTTGCATGTTTGCTTGTTTCTTAAATTCCACATATGAATGAAATCATGGTATTTGTCTTTCTCTGACTGATTTATTTCACTTAACATTACACTCTCTAGCTCCATCCATGTCATTGCAATGGCAAGATTTCATTCTCTTTAATGGCTGAATAATATTTCATTTCATATATATATATGTGTGTGTGTGTGTGTGTAAACTATCATATCTTCTTTATCCATTCATCAATTAATGGACACTTGGGCTGCTTCCATATATTGGCTATTGTAAATAATGCTGCAATAAACATAGGCGTGCATGTATCCCTTTGAATTAGTGTTTTTGCATACTTTGGGTAAATATCCAGAAATGTTAATTTAACTTTTTGAGGAACTTCCATACTGTTTTCCACAGTGGCTGCTCCAGTCTGCATTCCCACCAATGGTGCATGAGGGTTCCTTTTTCTCCACATCTTTGCCAACACCTGATGTTTCTTATGTTTTTCATTTTAGCCATTCGGACAGGTATGAGGTGATATCTCATTGTAGTTTTGATTTGCATCTCCCTAATGATCAGTGATGATGAACATCTTTTCATGTGTAGGTTGGCCAACTGGAAGTCCTCTTTGGAAAAATATCTGTTCCTGTCTTTGGCCCATTTTTAAATTGGATTACTTATTTTTTGGATGTTGAGTTGTATCAGTTCTTTACATATTTTGGATGCTAACCCTTTATCAGATATGTCATTTGCAAAAATCTTCTCCCATTCAGTAGATTGTCTTTTAGTTTTGTTGATTGTTTCCTTTGCTGTGCAGAAGCTTTTTATTTTGATGTAGTCCCAATAGTTTATTTTTGCTTTTGTTTCCCCAGCCTCAGGAGACCTATCTAGAAAGATGTTATGGCTCATGTCAGAGAAATTACTGCCTGTGCTCTCTCCTAGGATTTTTATGGTTTTAGGTCTCACATTTAGATTCCTAATCCATTTTGAATTTATTTTTGTGTATGGTGTATGACAGTGGCCTAGTTTCATTCTTTTGCATATAACTGTTGCATTTTCCCAACACCACTTTTGAAGAGATTGTCTTTTTCCCATTGCATATTCTTCCCTGTTTTTTTGAAGATAAATTGACCATATAATTGTAGGTTTATCTCTGGATTTTCTATTCTGTTTCATTGATCTATATTTCTATTTTTGTGCTAGTACCATACTATTTTGAGTAGTGCAACTTTGTAATAGAACTTGAAGTCTGGAATTGTGACAGCTTTCAGCTTTTTACTTTAAGATTGTTTCACTATTCAGGATTCCATACAAATTTTATGATTGTTTGTTTTACTTCTGTGAAAAAGTTGGTATTTTGATACAGATTACATTAACTGTGTAGATTTCTTTGGACAATATAGACATTTTAACAATATTTGTTCTCCCAATCCATGAGCATAGAATGACTTTCTATTTGTGTTGTGTTCAATTACTTTCATCAGTGTTTTATAGTTCTCAGAGTGTAGGTCTTTCACCTCTTTGGTTAGGCATTTGTGGTCTATCCAGATATTTTTTCTTGTGGTTGGCTTCTAGTTTCATAGCATTGTTGTCAGAAAAGATGCATAGTATGATCTCAAGTTTCTTGAATTTATTGAGTCTTATTTTGTGGGCTAATATGTGACCTATTCTGGAGAAGGTTTCATGTGGACTTAAAAGGAATGTGCATTCTGCTATTTTAGAATGGAATGTTCTGAATATATCTGCTAAATCTATCTGGTGCAGTGTGTTATTCGAAGCCATTGTTTCCTTGTTGATTTGCTGTTTAGATGATCTGTTCATTGATGAAAGTGGGGTGTTAAAGTCCCTTACTATCACTCTATTATTCAAATAATTCCTTTGTGTTTGTTATTAACTGTTTTAAGTATTTGGGTGCTCCTATGTAAACACATTGTTTATATTTGTTATATCTTCTTGTTGGATTGTTCCCTTTATTATGATGTAGTGTCCTTCTTTGTATCTTGTTACAGTCTTTGTTGTAAAGTCTAGTTTTTCTGATACAAGTATTGTTACTCTGGCTTTCTTTTGACATCCATTTGTATGATAGATGTTTCTCCATCCCCTCACTTTCAATATGCAGGTGACTTTAGGAGTCTCTTGTAGGCAGCATATAGATGGGTTTATATGTCATTTTTATCCATTCTGTTACCCTATGTCTTTTGATTAGAGTGCTTAGTCCATATATATTAAGAGTAATTATTGATAGATATGCATTTATTGTCATTTTATTATTTGTTCTGTGGCTGTTTCTGAAGTTTTTCTCTGATCCTTTCTTGTCTTTCTCTGTTTCAAGTTACACTGATTTTCTTTAGTGATAAATTTAGATTTATTTCTCTGTATTCTTTGCATGTTTATTAGTGGTTTTTGTATATTGCTACCATTAGGTTTGTATATAACCTCTTCTGCATATTGCAGTCTATATTGACGGTCACATAAGTTTGCACCCATTCTTTATTCTTCTTTTCCCTATTTTAGTTACATGTTGTGATATTTTATATCCTTTGATTTTGTGAGTTCTTTGTCTGATTTTTTTTACAGAAATATTCATTTTTAATGTTTTTATGTTTCCTACCTCTATACTGTCACTTTTTTCAAAATTATGTTATGTTAATCACCATACATTACATCATTAGTTTTTGATGTAGTGTTCCATGATTCATTGTTTGCGTAGAACACCCAGTGCTCCATTCAGTACTATACTGTCACTTTTGGTCTCTCTTTTCCACTCAAGAGTCCTCTTTAATATTTCTTGCAGAGCTGGTTTAGTGGTCATAAACTCCTTTAGTTTGTTTGTCTGGGAAACTCTTTATCTCCCCTGACAGCCTTGCTAGATAAAATATTCTTGGCTGCAGATTTTTCCCATACAGCACTTTGAATATATCATGCCACTCCCTTCAGTCTTTCAAAGTTTCTGTTGAAAAATCTCTTGCTAGCCTCATGGGTTTTCCCTTGTAAGTTATTCTCCTCTTTTGTATTGCTCCTTTTAAATTTTTTTATCACTGTATTTTGCCAATTTAATTACAATGTATCTTCATGTGGGTCTGCTTTTGTTGATTTTGATGGGAGTCCTCTGTGCCTCCTGGATCTGGATATCTGTTTCCTTCCCCAGATTAGGGAAGTTTTCTGCTATTATTTCTTCAAATAAACTTGCTGACTCCTTTTTTCTCTCTTCTTCTTCTAGTACTCTTATAATATGAATGTTATTATGTTTGATGGAGTCACTGAGTTCCCTAAGTCTATTCTTGTTTTGCAAAATTGTCTTCTTTCTCTTTTGTTCAGCTTGTACTTTCCATTACTGTCTTTTAGGTTACAAATTCATTCCTCTGCTTCTTCCATCTGCTGTTCATCCCATTAAATGTCTTGTTCATTTCACTTATTGAGCCCTTTATTTCTGCTACATTGTTCCTTATCTCTGTGTTAAAGTTCTCACTCATGTCTTCCACTCTTTTCTCAAGTCCAGTGAGTATCCTTATGATCATTGCTTTAGATATGCTATCAGGAATATTACTTATATCTGTTTCATTTAGATCTTTAGTTGTGGCCTTGTCTTGTTCTTTCATTTGGGATGAATTTCTCTGTCTCCTAATTTTGTCTACCTCTCTGTGTTTGTTTCTATGTGTTAAGAAAGTTAGCTATTTCTTCTGCTTTTGAAAGTAGTGACTTTATGAATGAGGGGTTCTTGAATGCCCTGCAGGGCAGTGTCCCCTGTTCACCAGAACCTGACATTTCAGGAGAGTATCCTATGTGTTGCTAACACCCTGCTGTTGTGTCTGAGTCACTTTTCTTTTCAGTTTAGTAGTGTGTACTGCCTCTTTGCCTGTTGTGGGCTGTGCTTGCTCTCTATGGTATTAGCAGGACCCAGATAGGCCAGCTCTGAGGGGGCATGTCCACAAAAAAACTTCTGAGCAGAATGGCTGTGTTAGAAAAAGTCATGCTGAGCTACTAGTCCTATGCTGGGCCCTGTGTGCCAGGGCAGCTGGGAGCATGAGGCTGGGCCTTGCACAGAATGGTGCCTGTGCACCCAGTGGCTAGGTGTGGTGCACTCATAGCTTTAACAAAATTTTCCCTGAGCCTGGGTTAATAGGCTTGGTGTCAGTGAGTCCTCAGGAGAAATTGTGGGCATGACTCACTACTAGCATTCTAGGTAGCAAGTTTCTGGGCAGCCTTGCCTCCTGCAGATGGCTCTATGTTTATGCTGGGGCTTGTGGGAGGAAAATGGTGCCTGCAATGCCCTCATTTTTGGAGAAGTCCCCCAACACACTCCAAAATCAGTAAGAACATATGTCTTCCCATTTGTCCTCTTGCATTGTGTAAACTGCCATTTTTATGTTGTCTTTGCACACAGGTTGCTGTTAGTTTAAGGGAAAGCACCTAGTTATCACTGACCCTTGAGGTTTGCCCAGTGCTGAGTCAGCTGATTTTTAAAGCTCCAGGCTCAAAGTCCCACTGGTTATACAAACTCATGCAATTCAGCCCCTCTGGTTTTCAAAACTAAACCTCATGGTGATTAGTTTTCCTTGTGTGAGCTCCCTGGTAAAAGCCTGCTTCTCTGCCCTCTCTGTATGCATAGCTCCCTTCCTCCTGTGGGCAGCCTCCCTCTGCCTTTTTGAACTTTCAGATGCAGCTTCTTCTCTGTATTTAGTTTTGGAGTTTGTTCTTCCAGGCTTTGATTGCTCTCCAGTTCATTGACTTGGATGTGCATGAAATCTAGTTGTAAACATAGGATGGGGACAGCTCAGGGTCCTCCTACTCTGCCACCTTCCCAACTGCTTCTGAGAAGCTACTCTTTAATGCACCAATGTTGTGCTCATACTCACTTTCTTTTATAAGGTAATGACTAAGGGCTTTGTCTATAAAGGCCTAGGATTCTAATTCCAACTTTTTACAGGTAATGCCATTTTAAGCGAGTAACTTTATTTCTCTAAGCTTTCTTTTCCTTATTGGAAGCATGTGCATTAAAATAGTAATTAATTCCTAAGATTGTTGTGAATTTAACATAGTGCTACCATGTAATATGTGTTCAATAAATAAATATTTACTATTTTTCTTTGTACCTTTTCTTACCCTGATCTTAATGTGCCTGATAAGAAATGGAAAAGCAACAACTTATATCTAGGAGCTGGCTTGATACTATCATTCAGGCCTTGGTGTTGCTACCTGTTGGCCTGGTCCTCACAGTGGAGTTTGGGATTTCTTCTGTTGAACATAAACAATTTCATAGAACATCAACATGAGACAAGGTCACTCTTTGACCACGATGGATCTAGACAAAAACCACTCCATAAGTATGTCTGAAAATAGATAAAAACATGAATATCATCCAAACCAAAAAATGACCAATCCCCCATCCCGGCTAATATGAAAAGACTAGACTGTTGCTTCTTTACTAGTTACAGCTTTAATCTTGCTTGGTCTCTCCTCCTTCTGGGCAAGATTAAGATGCCCAACTATAGAGTTACCCCACTTCCTGGCAGGATCTAATCAAGAGCAAAACCCTATTTCCTTATTCTTTCTCCCAAAGCACTTAACACACACCCAAATCCTGTAATAAATCCTAACATCCTTTTTCTGAAATCCCCTGTAATTCCCCATGGTTTGTGTGCTTCCATGCTGCAACAAGCAACAAACTCAACTTTTCTACTACAAAGTGTGTTCCTGGAGGACTTTGGCTGGAGTGTGCTGATATACCTCACTGCATGCTATTTCTTGTCTCCACATATCCTTATTTTTCTGCTCAAATTATCTTTCATTCTACTTTGATTTCCTTTTCCTGTCACCACTCTTTTCATGCTAAGTGGTGATTGAATGAATGAATGTTCCTTTTTTATATGTCTACTTGTTATCATTCTTCTTTTTCATAGTTTTTAGGAAAAATCTGGCCCACCATTCTATCACCTGGGGAGCAGCAAACTTCATAGCATCAAGATATTTAATATTGGAATCTCTCATAGGAAAATAAAAAATTCAATTAGATGTTCTGCAGTGAAAGAACACAAGAAGACTAAAAGGGATTTCTGACTTTGTCTAAAGGAGGAAAATCATATACTTATGTTTATTTATATTTTTAAGTTATAAATCTTGTTTTTCTTATATTTGGTTGAACTCAGTTATTTTAATTTCATTTAGATCTGTGGCTTGCTATTTCTTCAATCCTCTGTAGTTTCTAGTGGGCAATTTTTAGGTTATAAATACACACATGCAATCAACTGTGTTGAAAATATATGCCATAAAATCAAAGCAAACTTAAAACATAAAGTTTGTTCATTCTTCTACCCTACTCTTAAGTATTCATTTAAAATTTCACTGTAAATTAGCTCTCATGTATGGAGTTTGTAGTCTTTTGTCAAATAGGTTTAATTTTTTTTTTAAATTTGTCTTTCTCTTTTTCATTTTATAAACATGGAACCATTTAGAAATTAAAGATCATTTAGGATAGATGAAGTTGCTGGTAGACACATGAGATGTGGAAGCATACCATTTTAGCTTTTCCTTGCTTTGAATAAAGTTAGTCTTGAGAATTTTAACTTCTTCTCCATAAATATTTTTAGTGACTTAACTTGGAATGCCTAAGATTCTGCACTTCAATGGGATAGAGTTACTGAGGGAAATGGGCCCAAATGCAAACATATGGAGCTAGTTTTAACCTAGTCTCAAATTCCTACATGTCCTAAAATAAAAATGAACTGGACAGAAACCTTATGATTCTATTGGGCTGAGAGTGTCTATAATCATTGCCTTGTTTTAATGGAAAGTATCCGATTTGCCCCTCTGGATAGATGACTAGACACAGTAGAGCTTCAAATGACTGGAAGTAGATGGATAGAACTTCTTAATTGGTTCCTATCTGTATCCTATTATGGAATGTCTGCCTTTGATTTTAAGGTCAGGCCTCTGGCTTTCAGATTCATCATAGCTTGAGTGTTTTTCAGAGAACTTCTCATCCATGGAAAGAGGATATAACATATGATTAATTATTTATGTAGCACCAAAAGTATGTGTTGGGCAGCAGGTCACGTTATCCAGAAGGCACAGACTGAAAGTTGATTAAGACCTGAAGGGCTTCCCTGAAAATAAATGCAAAAGGAGACATAATATCATCCTTCCAAGGAAGAAAAGAAAGAGCAGGCGATGACAGGTTGTTGTATCTAGAGTACTTTTCAATGTATATATAAAAACACAAGGAAGGGCTACGTATGCTGTGCATATATTACTGCTGGGGTAGGGATTGATTTTAGAAAACAGGGAAGGCAGTTTTTAAGCATATTCCCTTGTTCAGGGACCTGTTATAAAATCCCAGTTCTAGTATGAAATGGGTATTTTATGAAAAATACTCATTAGTTACCTTAAGTAAAATCACTAATCTAATTGCCATCTTGTATACCTGTGTCATATGCCTGGGTCTCTAAACAGAAAACTCAGAGACCATAAAATATATCCATTTTATGAGATTTACCTGCAGTATTTTGCTGCTTTAAAGCATTGAAAGGAATAAAGACAAGAGGAATAAAAACAAGAAGGCCAGAACCAATATATAAATGGTGAAAACTGACTAAACAAGATCCAGATTAATTTAAACCTAGGGAAATTTTTAGCCACAGATCACTTTGTTGGAAAGGTGAATATAAATGAGTTAAATAGTATTAAAAAAAAAAAACTATTTCAGAATATGCCAAGACTAAAAAAGAACCACAGAACATTTAAACTACATAGGTCAATTTCTCAAGAAAAGATAAAGTAAATTAAAATGTAACTTAATGTCTCAAAAATGGTTTTATTAAAACTGATGTTAAACTATACACCTATACATACATACATATTTACCTTGAGATATATAAAGGTCTAGTGTATATGCATATATTTTTATGTGTGTGTGTGTGTATGCATGTATTATCCTAGTGATAAAACTGAATGGTCCTGCTACAATCACTGAACATAGCATTAGAACACTTATGTTCTGATTCTGGTTCTCCTCCTTTTTAGCAGTGTGATACAGCAAGTCTTTGAACCTTAGTTTGTGATTGTAAATTGACAATACCTATTTACATACAAAAGATTGTTATTGGTCCAGTGGTGGGTGCAAGAGCTGATGTCCTAATCAGATCAAAAGTAGAGACTAATAGGTCATGGTTGAATGACAGCTTTGACTCCCACTGCTTGTGAGCAAAGAAATGAGTTGTCCTTGTTCTAGCTGGCGGCCAACTTGTGACTATGAGGGAGGTGGCTTGGCAGAAAAGCCAACATGAGGAGGAGGATGGAAAGAAGGAATCAGAATTTGAGCAGAAAAAAACTTGATATCCTACACTGTGAGTCTTCCTGATTCCTGGACCTTTTTTACACAAGACAAAATTTTTCCTTATCACTTAATCCAGTGTGAATGTGATCCAATTTATTTGTAGCATCTTTTTACATTTCCAAGATGAGAGCTCTCCTCTTTATCTGAATCAAGCAGTTATTAAATCTCTAACGATAAAGATAGCTTATCCTCATTAGGTCCATTTATGGGCAAGGCACTAGTTGATATTTTACATATGTAATCTCATTTAACTTTACAATCCTCTCACTTTACAGGTAAGAAAACCAAAGGCTCAGAGAGTGAAGCAATTTACCTCAGGTAACACAGGGCTCTAAACAACACTGCAGATTTCATGATTTTTTTCATTATACCACTGAGCAAAGCAATTTTAAGTCTTTACAGACGATATCCCTAGATGGTAGAGGTTTGCTAAAAATGGATTCTTTAAAAGGTATGAAGAAATAGCCTAGATAATCATCAATGCTTTTACAGTGAAAGAAGTAATGGTTGGATAGTAGTGGCAGTTCCTTTTCCCTTCTAACCAAAAATAAAGCCTTCAGAACAAAGAAATTATTAATGCCTACACAAAACCATCATTGATTACATTTCCCCATGTGTTTCCCTCTCTACTGTAACAATTTTTTCCTAATTCAAAAGAAGCTATTATTAAAAAGCTAATCTCTTCTTATATGAAGAACAGTGTATGCTGCAAATATCTCAAATTGTATACTAAACAGGATTTTACTGAAGGGTTAGAATAGCAGGACCATTATCAAGTCATAAGGGAAAAGAATGGAATCCTCTGAATAAAAATAAGAAAATTCTTATCACGAAAAGTGGTTTATTTAACTACAAACAGTGACATCTTCAGAAAAGCATTCTTCTCTTTTTTGTAAGCAACATATAAAATTGTCAGGTTCTACCACACACATGTCAGGAGCAGGAAGAAAACTGAAATAAGTTTTGAAATAGGAAGCATTAAAAAGCAATTCCGAGCTGAGTGGAAGGAAACATGAAGATAGGAAATGGAAATAAACTCGTGTATTTGCATTTTGTCATCAAGGTCCTTCTTATTTTTATCATATTGAATAAAAGCAAGGAATATCTTTGTATAGATAACCTCTATTTGGTAAAGGTGAGTGCAGAAAATTTCAAAATCAATAACTTTGTTATTTCCATGTTTATTTTGATCAATTTTCTTAACGACAATGAAAATATTAACTATGTCTTTAAATAATAAAGTTGGGATAGGAAACCCACTTGTGAATATTGGAGACTTTGTGATTGAAAATGAAAAAGCATTAATATGTTATTGTAAGATTATGATCAAAACCAAATATTGAATTTCTCTAAGAGACTTAAAATAAAATCTTTCCAATAAGACACTTTTATTAATAAATGTCTTATGATGTTAGAAATGTATTTAAAATGTGAAAATAATGTTCCATTGATTGAAAAAGACTATATAAAATCATCCAGATTAATATGAATAAACTGATTATTTGGAATAGAGGACCAAATTTGAGGTGATAATCATAACCAGTCATTAAATTATTTTAACGATGGATACCATATATTTACTCATCACTGGCTGTGTAGAAAACACAGAAGTGGGAGCTGTGGTACACAGCAAAAATAGCACAAAAATGTATAGCCTTTACACTCAAGGATTTTGTTGCCTATGAAATGGTAATAATGATAAAAAGTAGAACATGTTGAATGCACTAAGAGAGGTGTACACAAATTTTTGGTCAAGTCTGGTGCAAGAGGTACTTATTTTCAATTGAAAGATCAGAAAAGACTTCGTAGAAAAGATGCAGAATATGCAGATGTGGAGAACCTGTTTGGGAAAAGACCAGGTTTTGAAAATCCTAGAAAGTTTTCCAGCAATGTTAATCAATGTTGATGGAATCTCTTCACTTCATAAATTTGTACTTTACATTACAGCATGAATCTTAGATCTATTGCTCTCTTACCTTTCTACAGGTTAGTCAAAAGTCCCCATGCAAGCTGTTACAAATTAACTATATACTTCCTTTAACATCCTCACTATTTAAAAGTTCCCATTGTCCTCTGGACAACATCCATATTCAGTAGCAGACATTAAATCTGTCCCCGATAGCTGTTCTTCAGCCTTCTACTATTGTTGGGTCAAGTTGAAAGTTACACAAAATGCCCCAAAGCAAACTGTCACAAGTTACTAAATCCAGACTTTGAGAAAGCCATATTTTATCAGGTGCACATTTGACCAATAATTTCCTCTTTTATCAGGATCTTCTCTAATTAGGAGGGCATAGTGATATACCATTAGTTGTTGCCTTGAGACTTCTGTCTTACAGTTGTGGATTAGCAGCATGACTGGCATTTCTATTGAGAAAATAAGTTCCTATCAAGAGATCTTCTGGACTGTTGCAAGGATCATGACCCAAGGCGGATGTGCTCAATTAGCACAGAACACAATTGCTCAGGTGGGGATGATTTTTGGCCACTCTGCTCTTGATCTTTGAAGCTTGGCTTTCTTAGTTTCATTTAATTAAGAGTCCTTTTTTGACTGTCCTTTAGTCCACTCCTTAAATGCTGATGTTTCTTTAGGGTACTGTCCTCAGACATTTTTTCTTCCAATTCCTGGACTATCTCATATCCTCCTGTCATATCAGCAGTGATTTTCACATCTACAGTCTTCATTACACTCTTAAGTGCTAGACATGTATTTTCAGCTGCCTACTAGCCATCTCAGTCTAGAAACAATAATCATGCTAATAGCTGTGATCTATTGAAAAAATACTATGTGCTAGGTACTGCTGGGGCACTTTATCCTGTTTAAACTTCAAAACAATTCTGAAAATCAGATATATTTTTCCCCTTTTATCTGAAACTCAGACAGACTAGATCATGCACTCAAGGTCAACCGCTTGTATATAGTAAAACTTGGATTTTATTCCATTCTAAAACATGATCCATTGAAACCCACACATTTTCTGCCATGCTTTACCATACGTCCCAAAGGAATCTCAATGTCTCTGTTTTTCACATCATCATTAATCAATTCTATCCAATTAGAAAACTTGAAATTATTTCTTCCTATCCCTCTATAAGTCATTAGTTCTGTCTCTTAAATATCATTTTAATCCCACCCCCTCAATTTCACTGTTACAGTTCAGATTCTTATTACATCTCTCCTGGGGTGCTGCAAAATGGCCTTCCAACCTTCTTTTTTCTGTCCCCAGATTTTCCTACTTTTAATCCATTCTCTCCATCTCTATAATAATGTTACTCTAAAACCCAAATTGGATTACAGATCATTGAAATTGTCTTCTTTACATGTTTTTTTTTTTTTTTTCATTTTCTGATACATCAAGCATGTATTTTTACAGACTCTTTACACACTCAACGTGTGCTTTAACATAAAGAAGGTCTTTGGATATATTGAAATTTTTACACAGAAAAATAACTGTTTTAGAGAAGTGCTCTAGAAAGATTAATTTGGCAGTCGCATATTAAGAAGAATTGGAAGAAGCAGAAAATTAAACCATAAAATTTGGCTTTCCCTGCTTACTGAAGTCTTACTATTTACAGTGTGGATAAAGACAGGGATGGTATGTCTCTGATTTGGGGATCAGATTAACTTGGGAACACTGAAATTTTGCCCTGAGTGATCCAGTCCTTTTCTGGGTCAACTCAGACTAATACTGGTTGTATTACTGCTAAAATTAATGCCATACACCAGGGAACAGATGTGAGTTCATCATGTGAGTTCAGTAGGGACTCCTGATTTCTAATCCAGTCTGATACCTTCTTTAGCTTTGGGGAATTGAGTTAGTAAGTCTGCTTTGCAAAACTGTGGTTAGTAAATATGCACAGGTCTTGTTTCATTAGTTAATATGTCTGATGCTTCCAGTGACCATATTGTTCACTGCAAACATGTCTCTTTATAAACAGTTTATTAGAAATTTCTCACCTTCTTTGGAGTACTCTATCACCATAAAACTAAGTTAATACACTTATTGATGATGTTAATCTGCTATTTTAAGTTTAATCCATTCATATTTGACAAATCCTCATATGGTCACTTTAAAAATTATTCCTTTACTTGTAAACATTACTGTGGTCTCAAGTTCCATAGGCAACATTCACAAACCCCTTGCTTTCAACTATAGAGTAGGTTAAGTATACATAGTTCTGGCTCAATTTTGATAAGATTCAGAGATGAAATGTTTAGATTACATATGTTTATGAAGATATTTAGAACTAAATATTAGATCAGTCAATTAGAAGGTGGTTTTAAATTGATGGCATTGAATGAAATTGGAAAAAATATAAAGCCTACATGTTTTTGTTCTTTTGTAGCTTATTGAAAATGGATTTGGATGTGAATTAACTGGAAACTGTGCTAATATGTATAAAAACAATCAAAATAAATCT
Organism: Mirounga leonina; assembly: GCF_011800145.1. Classification (NCBI taxonomy): domain Eukaryota; kingdom Metazoa; phylum Chordata; class Mammalia; order Carnivora; family Phocidae; genus Mirounga; species Mirounga leonina. The sequence continues at coordinate 11,461,529 of NW_023270757.1, read as the reverse complement.
TTAAGAATCATTTCTAAATTTAATAATTTATTATTATTATGAAACAATTTATAGAACTAAAAATTTCAAAGTTCATAAGATGGCTTACTGTTCTTAGAGGACCATATTAGGATATATATCCTAAAGTATCTGTGGCATTTAAGAAAAGGTGAAGTGTGTGGCTATTGAAGAATGCAAATTAATTCAGAGTAGTTTTGCAGATCTCTAGGGGTGGTAATTTAGTCTAATGGGAACTTAATAACTCATATTAAACACATTACTAATCTGATGCTTTGCTTACAGTAAATTAGAGCCAGTGAAATTATAAATCACTTATTAAAGAAAAAAGAGTATCTTCTTGAATTGAATTTGAATCTTTTCTTAACTAAGAAACAGCAGGTAGGAAGAATTCTTGTTTCCAAATGAATTCCAATCAAGTTTTATATTCATGTTAGAACATTAAATAAACATATTTAAATAAGACAACCCAAACCAGTACCTTTTGTGTAATCACATAATACTGTAAGTATGAACGAAGCACTTTACTAGTTTGCACTGACCTAAACACTGACCTCCATTTCATATTCTTTTTTTCAATGCAGGGCTTGAACTCACAACCCTGAGATCAAGACCTGAGCTGAGATCAAGAGTTGGATGCTTAACCACCTGAGCCATCTAGGCGTCCCTCCATTTCATATTCTTGATGTTCTAAATATTTGGCAGTGCATTGCTCAGGATTCATGCTCAATTACTTCTAAATAATAATAATAATGCCCATAAAGGTGTCACAAAATTTAGATTTTGCATAAATTATTTGTTCCACAGAAACTTATAAAACAAAGCATCAAGAGATTTTTATTTTCTTTGCATTTTCTGAGGTGACATGGACCAGCATTTTCCTAATACCAAGTAAGCATTTTTATGCCTTTCTTATCGACTTTAGTTTTTGTCATTATACTGGTTCACAGATATTTCTGTCTGATGTACCTGCAAAGTCAATAAAATACAACTTTGTATTTGTCCATTCTTTTATTCATCCATTCACCCTTGTATAAAAAATCTACAGAGTGCTTACTCTGTGCCAAACATGGTTCTAGAAGCTTGCAGATACAGCAGGAAACTAGACAAAGTTCACATCCTCATGTCTATTCTATAGTTGGGGAAGCAAACAATCAACACAGCACATCATTATGTCAGTTGGTCCTAAGTGCCTCTAAGGGAAGAGAATGATATAGGGGAGAGAGTGAGCTTAATAAAACTTTGACTTTCATGGAGGGCCTTAGTGATGTGGTATATTATAAGCACAAATTAGAAGATGAGCTAGTGAGCCATGGAGATAGCTGGGCAGAAGAGCATCCCAGATACATAGGTTGGAAAATTAAAAGCCTTGAGTTAAGTTTGTTCAAATAACAACCGGAGATGTTGTTAGAGCTGAGTGTATGCTAGGGAAGGGTGTAGGAGTTGAAGTCAGAGAGGTAGTGATGGAGATGATGGGACAGATGACATATATCTTTATAGAGCATACAAAGGACTTTGGGTTTGATGATGGGGGGATTTGGAGACTTGTGAGATATGACATGATCTCTCATGTCCCTAAAAGAACACTCTGGCTATAATGTGAACACTACATTGGGGTGAGGGTGGGGGGGGGGCAAGGGAGATCAGCTAGGAGGCTACTGCAAAAATCCAGGTGAGAGATAATAGTGGCTAGCATAAGAGTTAAAGTAGTGGACCTGAAGAGAAGTAGTAAGATTCTAGATATATTTTGAAAGTAGAGCTAATAGGAATTGCTGATGGAGTCAGTGAACTAACTGAAAAAAATAGGAGAGTCAAGGATGCTCTAATATTTTGGCCTGAAAAACCTGAAAAGAGGAAGCTGCTATTACTGAGTGGAGGATGACTGGAGGCAAGAACTTGTGTGGGGTGAGAATTCAGGAGTTCTATTTTGAACTTGTTAAATTTTAGATATTTAATAGATAAACAGGTGGAGAGATGGTGTGGATAGTTGGACATATGAATCTACAGTTCCATGTAGACATCAGGGCTGGGGATATTAATTTGGGAGGTGTCAGTAAATAGATTGTACTTCCCTAAAATACAAAAAGCTCCAAAAATTCGAAAAAAAAATCAACCATCTTATAGAAAAGTAGGTTAAAGAATTAAACAGTTCAAAAAAAAAAAAAAAAAGAAATGCAAATGGTTCTTTCTCATATGCAGAGATACTCAATCTTGTTCTTCAGAAGGAAAATGTAAACCAAAGCCATTAGTTTAACAAAAAACCCCAAAGATTTCACAACATATAATGTTGGTAGAGCTTTGTGAGGATTTACTTTGTGGAGAAACATACTCTCTGTTACATTGCTGGTAGGAATGTGAAATGGTACAACTACTACAGAGAAAAATTTGGCAACATCTAGCCAAATTGACCCAGAAATCCCAATTCTAGAAATCTACCACAAACACACCTAACAATATATACACAAAGCTATCTATTGTAAGACTATTTGTAATAGCAAAAACAAGTTGAAACAACTCAAATGTCCATCAGTAGGAGACTGATTGAATAAAAATTATGGCCCATCCATATAACAGAAAGCCATGAAACAGAAAAGGATGTGGGATATCTCTATAAACTGCTATGGAGCAATCTTTACGGTATACTGTTGAGTGAAAAGGCGAGGAAGAGAAAGTACATGGTGTGCCATTATTCATCTAAGAAAGAAAGGTTATATGAAGGTATCTGCTTGTATTTTTCTTTTTTTTTTAAACTGGGAGGACAAACAATAAATCAGGTTTTTCTTTTTTTTTTTTAAAGCTTCTGATGGAGAAAGGTAAGGTAGAGAAGAAAGGGAAGAGGGGATAGAAATAGAAATTAAGACTAATTTTTATGTTTTAATTCATATAAAAGAAATAGAATAAATGTTCAATCTGTTCCCTTTATTTACCAGTTTATTCTATTTTTTACCTTGAAAATATGTAAACATTTTATGTAATTATAAAGCTAAATTAAATTTAATAATCCCTAATATTACTCTGAAACTGGCACTAAGAAATCATTTAAATTCTCTGGCTTGAAGCTTCCTAATCAGCAGTATTAAGAAGTTGAACTATAAGGTCTTCAAACTACAGAATTTTGTACATGTATCAGAGAGTCTTAATAATTAGATTCTTAATAATTACATGTAGTATGTTTTGTAAAATAATAAATTTTTTGGTACTTATTTTGTCAAAGGTTCTTTGCTGTGTTTTTTATCTCATTTAATCCTCACAGCTGCCCTACAAGTAGGTATAATTATTTGGTTTTTAAAATAAAGAACCTTATTCCTAGACAGGCTAAGTTACTTACCCTAGGTTACACAACTATTTAAGTCTTGCAGCCAGGATTTGAAACCAGTTCTATAAAATTTTAATATAGGCTCTTTCTAGTCTCCTATGCTGCCTTCTCAAGCTTAATGAACCATACTTTTTTTTTTTTTTGAACCATACACTTTTAAAAGCAAACATTTTTTGCTTCTTGAATATACTGGTCGAGTTTGATTCTTTATGAAAATAACAGCACCAAAGTTGGATTCTGCCAAAAACCAGAATAATTATTTTGCTGTTTTAAGTAAGGTCGATATGCACCATTGACAGGAATAAAGATGTTTGTACTTAATGGTACATATAACTATTTGGTAATTTTCTTGTTCTTACCAATGTACTTATTGTTTCAAATATTCTATTAGCACATTTGCAGGAAAAATAATTAAGTTAATAATTGCCATAAGACTATTGTCAAAGACGAAGGAAAAACAACGGTAATATCACTAACACGTATGGAATTTCCTCTGCCACCCCAGGCTTATTTGTGATTATCCCCAATGCTGAAACAGTCATTTCATGCTAGTTCTTACTTCTTTTTTTTTTAGCTGTTTTTTACACTTTCCTAATATGCTTCCTCATGGTTTAGTCTGTTTATATACATTGTGTGATTTTAAATCTATTGATAGTGTATATTCCTGCAAAAGTACTTGGGCCAGATCAATTGAGTAGCAAAGCAAATATTTGTTTTAACTGCTTGCTTGCTCATTCTATTTAAAAAATACCTTACATGGCCAGTCAATAGAAAGTTGGAAGAAAAATGTAAGAGAAAACAAGAAATCCGGGCGTGTTAAGATAGAAGTATTTTGTAAACATGGCCATGGCCACTCTCAGACTTAACGAGCATGATTTAACTACCAGTTAAGGAACTGACACACATATGAATTATTGGACTTGAACTCAATCCTCCTGAGAAAGCAGGTGGTGTGGCGCTCCTGTGTGACACAATTTTAACCCTTTACATTTTAAGATCGTTTCTACTTTGCTTTTAGAGAGTGTCTGTGGTGAAAAGAACACTGGGGCAGGAATTAGACCTGGTTTTCTGTCTACACTATGTGACTTCATGTAAGTCACTTCACCTCCTTTGGCTTGGAGTTTTTGCCTGTGAAGTGAAGGGTTCACTGGGAGAACTGTAAGATTCTACAGGCTCTAACACCTGTGACAGTGACCTATCTCTTTAGGTCAGGTTAGGAGTAAGATGCCGATCAAAATTTTAATTACTGTAATACTACTATGTATTAAATGAAGATTCACCAATGCACACAAAGTCCCAAGACAGACTCTGAAGTGAAAGTTTTAAAGCTTGCTTTCTCAAGAGGGCTTAACAAACTACCGTAGGCAGGGATTTCAGGTTCTATTAAATATCTTATTACAGAGGATTGACTTTAATTCTCTTTCATGGAACTCATTAACTAAGAGGAGTAAATACTTTAGGTATCATTAACTAAGAAACAGAGCTGTGGGGGGACTTGGAGAAACTGAGGGCTTTTGAGGCAACAGGGAAGAGTTCCCTGTTTTGATGAAGAGATATGGACAAAAGTTAACACAGAACACAGTGCTGCCCTACTAATTGTTCATGGTTAGGGTATTTGAAAGTACTTTGTGCTTAATTAAATGCATTATGTTTTAATTACACTTATAATCATTTAATTTAAAACTACCCTTGGAAAACCAAAAGCTGCTATTTTCCTTTTCTTTTTTAAGATAGCACCATTGATTAGGTACAAATGATTTGGGGGATTCAGTTGCATTTATTACAAACATGTTGTAAAGGTATAAATTTTAGTCCCTCTGTATTCAAATAAACAGACACATTATTCTAAAAAGCACATTTGGCACCCAACAGAGTATCCCTAATGTTCCTGAACATAAGTCCATTTTTAAGGGAAACAAGTAAATGAAAGTGACATGCTAGGCTAGAATACACTAAGGGGGAACTGATAATTATTCTCTTCATAGCATACCTTATGATTGAATATACAAATATATATAAGACAATGTACAAGCAGGAAAAATGCAATAAATTCCAAGAGCTTCCTTTCCCTTTTCTATAGCAATGCTTATCCCTTGTTTAGCACTGTTTTTTTGAATAAGTACAGTTTTGTTTGCACTTTTATTTGCTAAAGGCCTAGTCACTTTCCTGGAGAGTGTGCTGTTTAGCATAAGTGTCAGTATATTTGGATACAGAGGACTAAAATTTCATCTTCCTTCATTTTTACTTATTTGCATAAAATAGTGCTGGCAAATGTCTGGCAGAACAATAGATAAATTTAAACGAGTTCCAGGGCTTACCACCCCCCAGACAAAATGGCAACCATAAAGGAACTCTCACTCTGAAACCAACAGAGTGTTGCCTGCCTTCTACTAGCTAAGAAGTGCAAAGTATCTTGGATATTTGTTGATGGACAACAGGCCTGCTCCACCTGTCAAATCCACAGCTGTTAGGTTTCCTTCTGAGTGATTGGTGCCACGGATGCCCTCCAGCTAGTATGTTCCCTGATAAGGTACAGTGAAGAGATGCAAAAGAGCTGAACACTTGGCTTCTAATAGCAAATGCACAAACAAATTTCACAACAAATTGCATTTTCAGCACTGCCTGATGCCATGAGATTAAAACGAGCTGAATTTGTTCCAGTCTACTAACTCGGAAGACATCATGATGGGACAGTTTCTCCTGGTGACTGGTAAATATTAAAGTTGTTAAGGGAGAAGGACTTTTTTTTTTTTTAACTTCTACTACAAAGCAGGGGGGTGGGAGAGGGAAAGCTGATCAAGCTTATTAGAACTGCTCAATTAGGAGAAAGCAAATAAGGCCATTTAACATCTTTACCAGGGTAAAATCTGTCAGTAAGACCTCTCCATGACTTTCTTTGTGCACAACTTTTTTTTTTTTTCTTTTATTGGAAACGTGGAGAGCAGGAGATGAAAAATCCAATATTTTTATCTAGTACTTTCTTTTTTTTCCCCCCAAAGCCTTGTGTAAATATACAATATACAAAAAAATATTGATAGATACATTCACATAATGCCTACTATGTGGTTAACATTACAGGCATGCGTTACCTTATTTAATCCTCTCAGCAAACCTCTATGATATATACTAATACTATAACTTTTTACACACAAAGGAACTAAGGCCCAGAGAGGTTAAGTAGGCAAGACTGCAGACTAATATGTGGCAGAACCAGAATTTGAACCAGTCCTTCTGGGTTCAGAGTCTGTGCTGTTAACTACTATATTCTACTGCCTCTTGAACTTCTACTAGTTTGATATTTGTTCAAATACAGTACTACTGTTTGGCCCACTTTCTTGGGAAGAATAGTTTCAGTGTAAAATCAGTTGTATGACTCATTTGTGTATTAATGATTAGTGTAAACCACAACCTGGTGAAATTAGTCCATTTAATTTTAGAAAGGGACTTCCAATAAAAAAAATCATGCATTATGGAAAATGTTTCATGCCTGCTTTCACATGTCTCTTCATGACTCATTTGTTGTAGCAGGGGGCCATGATAGTAGTTTGCCACAGGGTATGCAATGGGGTAGTTACATACTTATTCAGGAAAATTAGGGAGTTACAGTAGAACTGAATTTGCTATCCTGCAACTTATGATAATCTCTTCTCTGAGGTCTAGAGAGAAATAAAAATACCCTGCCTACTGCACAGAGTTGCTATGAGTATAAACCATAATGACATATGTGAAAATACATCATGAGGTATGACGGTGGATGGGAAATTGAACTGCTCCAAGGGGTAGGCAGGCTGGGGGAGACACCAGGAGAAGTCCCCCCCACCGTTGTAGGAATTAGACACCTGGATATGGGACAAAGGAACTGTGAGGCAGTTGGAATGAAGAAGGCAGCTCCTCAGGGGCCTATCCAATGCAACGTGTTAATTTAATACAATTGAGTCGAAGTCCTTTGCAACTAACACACATAGCAGCTCATGGCTTTCTCCATTCATTCATTTATTGATTCATTTAAAACCATTCATAAAATCTTCCATTCATTAAGAACTGTGCTAGGTGGTCATACCATCACAGAGTAAAATAGCACAGTATCTGCTCTGGGGGAGCCAATAGTATTGTGGAGGAGACAGATTGATAAAGAGACAAGTACACTACACTTTGCTATTAGGAGCAAGCACTTCTACAAAATTTTCAGTGAAAGGCAGGACACAGTTGTGGTTGAGAAGCTGCACTCTGGTGTCAGCATGTCTGAATTAGAATCCTGATTCTATTCCTTGCTAGATGAGACCTTGTGAGAGTTACTAACTTTCTACTTCTCAGTTTACTCACCTTTTCAATGGGGATTATAATAGGGCCTACCTCACAGAGTTGATGTGAAATTACATGTCGTTATGCATGTAAAGAGCTTAATAGAGGGAAAAAAATGCTCAACATCACTAATCATCAGGCAAATGCAAAACAGACACACAGTGAGATATCACCACATGCTAGTCAGAATGGCTGGTATCAAAAAGACAAGAAATAACAAGTGTTGGGGAGAATGTGGATAAAGGAAACCCTTGTGCAGTATTGGTAGGGATGTAAAATGGTGCAGCCACTATGGAAAACAGTATGGATATTTCTCAAAACACTAAAAATAGATGTACCAGACAATGCAGCAATCCCACTTCTGGGTATTTATGCAAAGAAAATAAAAACACTAATTTGAAAAGATATACACCCCTATATTTATCACAGTATTATTTAAAATAGCCAAGATATAGAAGCGACCCAAGTGTCCATCAGCAGATGAATGGATAAAGATGTGGTACACAGAAAGAGAGGTGAGCAAGATGGCAGAGGAGTAGGAGATCTGGATTTCGTCTAGGGAATTCAGCTGGATAGGGCTCAAACCATTCTGAACACCTACAAACTCAACAGGAGATCAAAGAAAAGAATAGCAACAACTCTCTGAACAGAAAAGCGACCACTTTCTGGAAGGTAGGACGTGCGGAGAAGTGAATCCGAGGTGATATTCTGGAGGATAGACGGCGGGGGAGGGGCCTTTGTCAGCCGCTTCTGGCAAGTGATAGAACCTCGGAGCACAAAATCAGAACTTTTAGAAGTCTGCTCCGCTGAGGGATGTTGCTCCGGAGGCTAAGTTGGGGGTGGAATCCTCGCGGGACAGTGTGGTCTCAGGACCCTCAGGGTCACAGGAAGACTGGGGGTGCCTGAGTGTGGCAGAGCTCCCAGGTATTGGAGTGGAGAAGCCGGCTGCAGAGAGGGAGCCGAGGAGCGGGCTCTCAGCTCGGGGTTGTCATAAACCATGATCCGCGGCACAGTCGGGCCCCTGCTCCTCCAGCAGGGACCCAAAAAGCAGCAGATCTGGGGAGACTCCCCTTGCTCCCCTGGGAGGAGCAGCACGGGAGTGCACTGCAGGAATCTGCTGGGTTTGGAGACTCCATACAGGGTTGGGTGCCAGAGATAGAAATGCTCGGTCACAGGCTGGGTGAGCATGGAGTGTGGGGGGGCGGCCCAGGAGATGGGAGTGACTGACTGCTTTTCTCTGGGGGCTCACTGAGGAGCGGGGCCCTGAGTGCTCGGGTCCTCCTGGGTGGAGATTGGGAGGCTACCATTTTCACTCTTGGCCTCCAAAGCTGTACGGAAAGCTTGCAGGGAACTAAAGCTCCGGAGAGCAAACCAGAGCAGTTAACTGAGCCCTGACCAGGCAAGGGTGGGGCAATTCCGCCTCGGGCAAAGACATTTGGGAACCATGGCAACAGGCCCCTCCCCCAGAAGATCAGCAAGAACAGCCAGCCAAGACCAAGTTTACCCATCAATGAGAACAGCAGAATTCCAGCGCTAGGGGGATACTGCACATAGAATCCATGGCTTTTTTACCATGATTCTTTAGTCTTTCAAAGTTATTTTTTTTTAACTGTCTTTATTATTTTGAATTTTTCTTTTTCCCTTTTTCAACCAACAACTTATCAATCCTTTTTTTTTTTTTTTAAAGATTTTATTTATTTATTTGACAGAGAGAGAGATAGCGAGAGCAGGAACACAAGCAGGGGGAGTGGGAGAGCGAGAAGCAGGCTTCCTGCCAAGCAGGGAGCCCAATGTGGGACTCAATCCCAGGACCCTGGGATCATGACCTGAGCCGAAGGCAGATGCTTAACGACTGTGCCACCCAGGCACCCATCAATCCCTTTTTTAAAAAACATTTTTATTTTTCATTTCTAGAGTCATATTCTATCCCTTCATAGTAGTTACCCGTATTTTTGGCATGTATATATAAGTTGTTCTCTCTTTAAAATTTTGAGATAGTTTCTTCTAACAGATCAAAATATACCCTAAATCTCTAGTGTATGTTTTTTTTCTAATCTCCTGCCTTATCACATTCTCTCCCTTTTTTTTCTTTGTTTTTAAATCCTCTTCTTTCTTTTATCAAACAACTTCTTATCAATTCCTTTTACAAAATTTTTTATACTTTTCATCTTTACAGTTATATTCCATCCCCTCATCATACCAACCCTTATTTTTGTACATGTATAAGTTTTTCTTTCTTTAAAATTTTGGGAGGCACTTTCTTCTGACACACAAAACACACCCAAAATCTAGTGTGTGGCACTGATCTATGTACCAGCTGGATTATATTTGATCATATTCTGTTTTTTGTTTTGTTTTGTTCTGTTTTTGTTTGTTTTTATCTTTATCTTTATCTTTTTCTTTTTTTTTCTTTTTCTTTTTCCTCTCTTTCCATTTCTTTTCCCCCTGCTTCAGGTCTTTTCTGATTTGTTTAGAGTATATTTTCTGGGGATGTTGTTACCATGTTAGCATTTTGTTCTCTCATTAAACTATTCTCCTCTGGACGAAATGACAAGACAGAAAAAATCACCTCAACAAAAAGAACAATAGGTAGTACCGACTGCCAGGGACCTATTCAATACAGACTTTGTACGATGTCGGATCTAGAGTTCAGAATCATCACTTTAAAGATACTAGCTGGGCTTGAAAAAAGCATGGAAGTTATTAGAGAAACCCTTTCTGGAGAAGTAAAAGAACTAAAATCCAACCAAGTAGAGATCAAAAAGGCTATTAATGAGGTGCAATTAAATATGAGGGTGCTAACTGCTAGGATAAATGAGGCAGAAGAGAGAATCATTGATATAGAAGACCAAATGATGGAAAATAAAGAAGCTGAGGAAAAGAGAGATAAACAACTACTGGACCGAGGGCAGAATTCGAGAGATAAGCGATACCATAAGATGAAACAACATTAGAATAATTGGGATCACAGAAGAAGAAGAGAGAGAGAGGGGCAGAAGATATAATGGAGCAAATTATAGCAGAGAACTTCCCTAATTTGGGGAAGGAAACAGACATCAAAATCCAGGAAGCACACAGAGAACCCCTCTCAAAATAAAAAAAAATAGGTCAACACCCCGACATCTAATAGTAAATCTTATGAGTCTCAGAGACAAAGAGAAAATCCTGAAAGCAGCTCGGGAGAAGAGATATGTAGCCTACAATGGTAGAAACATTAGATTGGCAACAGACCTATCCCCAGAGACCTGGCAGGCCAGAAAGGACTGGCAGGATATATTCAGAGCACTAAATGAGAAAAATATGCAGCCAAGAATACTATACCCAGCTAGGCTGTCAATGAAAATTGAAGGAGAGATAAAAAGCTTCCAGGACAAACAAAAACTAAAGGAATTTGCCAACACGAAACCAGCCCTACAAGAAATCTTGAAAGGGGTCCTCTAAGCAAAGAGAGAGCCTAAAAGCAACATAGACCAGAAAGGAACACAGACAATATACAGTAACAGTCACCTTACAGGCAATACAATGGCACTAAATTCCCATCTTTCAATAGTTACCCTGAATGTAAATGGGCTAAATGCCCCAATCAAAACACACAGGCTATCTGATTGGATGAAAAACAAGACCCATCGATATGCTGTCCGCAATAGACTCATTTTAGACCCAAAGACACCCCCAGATTGAAAGTGAGGGGGTGGAAAACCATCCACCATGCTAATGGACACCAAAGGAAAGCTGGGGTGGCAATCCTTATATCAGACAAATTAGATTTTAAACCAAAGACTGTAATAAGAGATGACGAAGGGCACTATATCCTACTTAAAGAGTCTATCCAACAAGAAGATCTAACAATTGTAAATATCTATGCCCCTAACATGGGAGCAGCCAATTATATAAGGCAATTAATAACAAAAGCAAAGAAACACATTGACAACAATACAATAAGAGTGGGGGACTTTAACAACCTGCTCATTGAAATGGACAGATTGTCTGAGCAAAAGATCAACAAGGAAATAAAGACTTTAAATGACACACTGGACCAAATGGACTTCACAGACATATTCAGATCATTCCATCCCAAAGCAACAGAATACACATTCTTCTTGAGTGCCCATGGAACATTCTCCAGAATTGATCACATCCTAGGTCATAAATCAGGTCTCAACTGGTACCAAAAGATTGGGATCATTCCCTGCCTATTTTCAGACCACAATGCTTTGAAACTAGAACTCAATCACAAGAGGAAAGTCAGAAATAACTCAAATACATGGAGGCTAAAGAGCATCCTACAGAAGAATGAATGGGTCAACCAGGAAATTAAAGAGGAATTAAAAAAATACATGGAAACCAATGAAAATGAAAACACAACTGTTCAAAATCTTTGGGATGCAGCAAAGGCAGTCCTAAGAGGAAAGTATATAGCAATACAAGCCTTTCTCAAGAAACAAGAAAGGTCTCAAGTACACAACCTAACCCTCCACCTAAAGGAGCTGGAGAAAGAACAGCAAATAAAGCCTAAACCCAGCAGGAGAAGAGAAATAATAAAGATCAGAGCAGAAATCAATGGAATAGAAACTAAATGACCAGTAGAAGAGATCAACGAAACTAGGAGCTGGTTCTTTGAAAGAATTTATAAGATTGATAAACCCCTGGCCAGACTTATCAAAAAGAAAAGAGAAAGGACCCAAATCAACAAAATCATGAATGAGAGAGGAGAGATCACAACCAACACCAAAGAAATACAAACAATTATAAGAACATATTATGAGCAACTCTATGCCAGCAAATTAGATAACCTGGAAGTAATGGATGCATTCCTAGAGATGTATCAACTACCAAAACTGAACCAGGAAGAAATAGAAACCCTGAACAGACCTATAACCACTAAGGAAATTGAAGCAGTCATCAAAAATCTCCCAACAAACAAGAGACCAGGGCCAGATGGCTTCCCAGGGGAATTCTACCAAACATTTCAAGAAGAATTAATACCCATTCTTCTGAAACTGTTCCAAAAAATAGAAATGGAAGGAAAACTTCCAACCTCATTTTATGAGGGCACCATACCTTGATCCCAAAAACAGACAAAGACCCCATCAAAAAGGAGAATTACAGACCAATATCCCTGATGAACATGGATGCCAAAATTCTCACCAAAATACTAGCCAATAGGATCCAACAGTACATTAAAAGGATTATTCACCACGACCAAGTGGGATTTATCCCAGGGTGCAAGGTTCGTTCCACATCCGCAAATCAACCAACATGATACAATACATTAACAAAAGAAAGAACAAGAACCATTTGATCCTCTCAATAGATGCAGAAAAAGCATTTGACAAATTACAGCATCCTTTCTTGATCAAAACTCTTCAGAGTATAGGCATAGAGGGTACATACCTCAATATCATAAAAGCCATCTATGAAAAACCCACAGCAAATATCATTCTCAATGGGGAAAATCTGAGAGATTTCCCCCTAAGGTCAGGAACGTGGCAGGGATGTCCACTATCACCACTGCTATTCAACATAGTATTGGAAGTCCTAGCCACAGCAATCAGACAACAAAAAGAAATCAAAGGCATCCAAATTGGCAAAGAAGAAGTCAAAGTCTTACTCTTTGCAGATGATATGATACTTTATGTGGAAAACCCAAAAGACTCCACCCCAAAACTGCTAGAACTCATACAGGAATTCAGTCAAGTGGTAGGATATAAAATCAATGCACAGAAATCAGTGGCATTCCTATACACCAACAACAAGACAGAAGAAAGAGAAATTAAGGAGTCGATCCCATTTACAATTGCACCCAAAACCATAAGATACCTAGGAATAAATCTAACCAAAGAGGCAAAGAATCTGTACTCAGAAAACGATAAAATACTCACAAAAGAAACTGAGGAAGACACAAAGAAATGGAAAAATGTTCCATGCTCATGGATTGGAAGAACAAATATTGTGAAGATATTAATGCTACCTAGAGCAATCTACACATTCAATGCAATCCCCATCAAAATACCATCCACTTTTTTCAAAGAAATGGGACAAATAATCCTAAAATTTGTATAGAAACAGAAAAGACCTCGAATAGCCAGAGGAATGTTGACAAAGAAAAGCAAAGCTGGCGGCATTACAATTCCGGACTTCAAGCTCTATTACAAAGCTGTCATCATCAAAACAGCATGGTACTGGCACAAAAACAGACACACAGATCAATGGAAAAGAATAGAGAGCCCAGAAATGGACCCTCAACTCTATGGTCAACTCATCTTTGAGAAAGCAGGAAAGAACGTCCAATGAAAAAAGAGTATTTTCAACAAATGGTGATGGGAAAATTGGACAGCCACATGCAGAAGAATGAAACTGGACCGTTTCTTTACAGCACAGACAAAAATAGACTCCAAATGGTTGAAAGACCTCAATGTGAGACAGGAGTCCATCAACATCCTAAAGGAGAACACAGGCAGCAACCTCTTCGGCTTCAGCCACAGCAACTTCTTCCTAGAAACATCGCCAAAGGCAAGGGAAGCAAGAGCAAAAATGAACTATTGGGACTTCATCAAGATAAAAAGCTTTTGCACAGCAAAAGAAACAGTCCACAAAACCAAAAGACAACTGACAGAATGGGAGCAGATATTTGCAAATGACATATCAGATAAAGGGCTAGTATCCAAAATCTATAAAGAACTTATCAAACTCAACACCCAAAGAACAAATGATCCAATCAAGAAATGGGCAGAAGACATGAACAGACATTTTTCCAAAGAAGACATCCAAATGGCCAACGGACACATGAAAAATTGCTCAACATCGCTCGGCATCAGGGAAATCCAAATCAAAACCTCAATGAGATATCACCTCACACCATTCAGAATGGCCAAAATTAACAAGTCAGGAAATGACAGATTTTGGCAGGGATGTGGAGAAAGGGGAACCCTCCTACACTGTTTGTGGGAATGGAAGCTGGTGCAGCCACTCTGGAAAACAGTATGGAGGTTCCTGAAAAAGTTGAAAATAGAGTTACCATATGATCCAGCAATTGCACTACTGGGTATTTACCCCAAAGATACAAATGTAGTGATCCAAAGGGGTATGTGCCCCCTATGTTTATAGCAGCAATGTCCACAATAGCCAAACTGTGGAAAGAGCGAGGATGTCCATCGACAGATGAATGGATAAAGAAGATGTGGTATATATATGCAATGGAATATTATGCAGCCATCAAAAGGAATGAGATCTTGCCATTTGCAATGATGTGGATTGAACTGGAGGGTATTATGCTGAGCGAAATAAGTCAAACATAGAAAGACATGTATCATATGACCTCACTGATATGAGGAATTCTTAATCTCAGGAAACAAACTGAGGGTTGCTGGAGTGGGGGTTTGGGTGGGAAGGATGTGGTGACTGGGTGATAGACACTGGGGAGGGTATGTTTTTTGGTAAGCGCTGTGAATTGTGCAAGACTGTTGATTCTCAGACCTGTACCTCTGAAACAAATAATGCAATATATGTTAAGAAAAAAAAAAAAAAAGAAGAAGATAGCAGGAGGGGAAGAATGAAGGAGGGAGAATCAGAGGGGGAGTCGAACCATGAGAGACGATGGACTCTTAAAGACAAACTGAGGGTTCTAGAGGGGAGGGGGGTAGGAGGATGTGTTAGTCTGGTGATGGGTATTAAAGAGGGCACTTTCTGCATGGAGCACTGGGTGTTATGCACAAAGAATGAATCATGGAACAGTACGTCTAAAACTAATGATATAATGTATGGTGATTAACATAATAAAAAATTTTTAAAAATGCGGTACACACACACAGTCGCATGCTTGTTTACACACACACACACACAGGAACATTACTCAGCCATTAAAAGAATAAAATATGGCCACTTACAAAACATGGGTGGACCTAGAAGTTGTTATGCTGGTGAAATAAGTCAGACAGAGAAAGACAAAATCCCTATGATTTCACTTTAATGTAGAATCTAAAGAAACAAAACAAATAAAAACAAACAAAAAGATAAACTTACAAGTGTAGAAAACAGGTGGTTGCCAGAGGGGAAGAGGAATGGAACTGGCAAAATAGATGAAGTGGACTAAGAGGTACAAACTTCCAGTTATAAAATAAATAAGTCACAGGGATGAAAAGTACAGCTTTGGGAGTATAGTCAATAATATTGTAATAATTGTGCATGGTGACAGATGATAACTATATTTGTGATTAGCATTGAGTAATGTATATAATTGTTGAATCACTATGTTGTATACCTGAAACTAACATGTCAAGAAAAACAAAACAAAACAAAACAAAACTTAGTAAAATACTTGGAAAATAGAAGTTTCAACAAATGTTGAAAATACTGTTACGATAGTGGTGCTGATGGTAGTGATAGTCACCTGCTCCCAAGCCCTAGCCATTTACCTCTCTCAACCTCAGTTTCTTCCTCTGTGATAGGGGGCTATTAATAATTCCTACCTTACGGGGTTACTAGGATAAAGTAAGATCAAATCTCAGGTTTTGGAATTTCAAATTTCAAATCCAGTATAGAACCAACTTTCTACCTGTACTTTCCTGCTTCATTTCTTCCTTTCTCCAGCCTCAAAAAAGACTATTCTTTATTATTCCCAATGTTATCAACTTCTAGGATCAGAATGATGCTTACATAAGTAAGAGTGAAAGGTCAAGAAAGCCAGAAATAATGACACAGGATAGGAGCAACTGAAAGCTATGGAAGTTCTTATAAAATTTTAGCTTGACCGATGACTTAGATCTAGAGGAGAGCTTGGCACATTTTTGTTTGCTTTGTTTTTCTATTTTGTGCCTTATCTTTCTTTTTCTTCTGATTTTATTTTACAGTGAAACAACTCTCTCTTCTTTATTGAAATAATATGAAGAATACAGACACTGATATAATCAAAAACCTCTTCGTATAATCCATAACTGTGTCGACATAATATTATAATAAAGAATTAATTTAAATAGAATAATAAAGTGAATTTTGGTTGCTAACATGTATAGCTTCTACTTCCAAATAATTTTTTTCTATTATTTTCTTTTTTTAATTTTAATTTTTATTATTTTTTTTAAATTTTATTTTATTTTATTGTTAGTCACCATACAATACATCATTAGTTTTTTGATGTAGCGATCCACGATTCATTGTTTTCATATAACATCCAGTGCTCCATGCAGTAAGTGCCCTCCTTAATACCCAATACCAGCATAACCCAACCCCCAACCCCTCCCCTCTAAAACCCTCAGTTTGTTTCTCAGAGTCCATAGTCTCTCATGGTTCATCTCCTCCTCCGATTCCCGCCCCCTTCCTTTTTCCCTTTCTTTTCCTAATGTCCTCCATGCTATTCTTTCTGTTCCACAAATAAGTTAAACCATATGATATTTGACTTTCTCTGCTTGACTTATTTCACTTAGCATAATCTCCTCCAGTCTCATCCATGTTGATGTAAAAGTTGGGTATTCATCCTTTCTGATGGCTGAGTAATATTCTATTGTATATATGGACCACATCCTCTTTATCCATTCATCTGTTGAAGGGCATCTCAGCTCTTTCCACAGTTTGGCTGTTGCGAACATTGCTGCTATGAACATTGGGGTACATATGGCCCTTCGTTTCACTACATCTGTGTCTTTGGGGTAAATACCCAGGAGTGCAATTGCTGGGTCATAAGGTAGCTCTATTTTTAATATTTTGAGGAAATTCCACACTGGCTTCCAAAGTGGCTGTACCAACTTGCATTCCCACCAAAAGTGTAAGAGGGTTCCCCTTTCTCCACAACCTCTCCAACATTTGTTGTTTCTTGCTTTGTCAATTTTTGCCATTCTAACTGGTGTAAGGTGGTATCTCAATGTGGTTTTGATTTGAATTTCTATGATGGCTAATGATGATGAACATTTTTTCATGTGTCTGTTAGCCATTTGTATGTCTTCTTCAGAGAAGTGTCTGTTCATCTCTTCTGGCCATTTTTTGACTTGATTATTTGTTTTTTCAGTGTTGAGTTTGAGAAGTTCTTTATAGATCTTGAAAATCAGCATCATTGTCTGTAGTGTCATTTGCAAATATCTTCTCCCATTCTGTGGGTTGCCTCTTTGTTTTGTTGACTGTTTCCTTTGCAGTGTGGAAGCTTTTAATCCTGATGAAGTCCCAAAAGTTCATTTTTCGCTTTTGTTTCACTAGCTTTTGGAGATGTATCTTGAAAGAAATTGCTGTGGCCGATGTCAAAGAGGTTACTGCCTATGTTCTCCTCTAGGCTTTTGATGGATTCCTGTCTCACATTGAGGTCTTTCATCCATTTTGAGTTTATCTTTGGGTATGGTGTTAGAGAATGGTCAAATTTCATTCTTCTATATATAGCTGTCCAATTTTCCCAGCACTATTTATTGAAGAGACTGTCTTTTTTTCATTGCATAGTTTTTCCTGCTTTGTCGAAGATTATTTGGCCATAGATTTGAGGGTTCATATCTAGGCTCTCTATTCTGTTCCATTTGTCTATATGTCTGTTTTTGTGCCAGTACCATGCTGTCTTGGTGATCACTGTTTTGTAATATAGCTTGAAATCAGGCAACGTGATGCCCCCAGCTTTGTTTTTCTTTGTCAACATTCCCTTGGCAATTCGGAGTCTTTTCTGATTCCATACAAATTTTAGGACTGTTTGTTCTAGTATTTTGAAAAAAGTCATTGGAATTTTGATCAGATAATTTGGGGGTGGAGACTTTTGGATTTTCCACATAAAGTATCATGCCATCTGTGGAGAGAGAGAGTTTAACTTTTCCTTTGCCAATTTGAATGCCTTTTATTTCTTTTTGTTGTCTGATTGCTGTTGCTAGGACTTCTAGTACTATGTTGAACAATAGTGGCGAGAGTGGGCATCCTTGTCATGTTCCTGATCTTAAGGGAAAGGCTCTCAGCTTTTCCCCATTGAGGATGATATTCGCTGTGGGTTTTTCATAGATGGATTTTATGAACTTGAGGAATGTTCACTCTATCCCTATATTCTGAAGACTTTTAATCAGGAAAAGATGCTGTATTTTGTCAAATGCTTTTTTTGCCTCAATTGAGAGGACCATATGGTTCTTCTTCTTCTCCTCTTATTCTTTTGTTTAAAGATTTTATTTATTTTTTTGACAGAGAGAGACAGTGAGAGAGGGAACACAAGCAGGGGGAGTGGGAGAGGGAGAATCAGGCTTCCCGCAGAGCAGGGAGCCTGATGCAGGGCTCGATCCCAGGACCCTGGGATCGTGACCTGAGCCAAAGGCAGACGCTTAATGACTGAGCCACCCAGGCGCCCTCTCCTTTTATTAATTTGTTCTATCACATTAATTGATTTGTGAACGTTGAACCACCCTTGCATCACCGGGATAAATCCCACTTGGTCATGGGGATGATCCTTTTAATGTATTGTTGGATCCTATTAGCTAGGATTTTGTTGAGAATTTCAGAATCCATATTCATCAGGGATATTGGTCTGAAGTTTTCCTTATTGATGGGGTTTCCCTGGTTTGGGGATTAAGGTAATGCTGGCCTCATAGAATGAATCTGGAAGCTTTCCTTCTGTTTCTATTTTTTGAAAGAGACCCAGGAGAATAGGTATTATTTCTTCTTTGAATGTTTGGTAGAATTCCCCAGGGAGTCCATCAAACCGTGGACTCTTGTTTTTGGGGAGGTTTTTTTTTTTTTTTTAAGATTTTATTTATTTGACAGAGAGAGACATGAGAGAAGTAACAGAAGCAGAGGGAGTGGGAGAGGGAGAAGCAGGCTTCCTGCCCAGCAGGGAGCCCAATGCAGGGCAGGATCCCAGGACCCTGGGATCATGACCTGAGCCTAAGGCAGATGCTTAACGACTGAGCCACCCAGGTGCCCCTTTTTGGGAGGTTTTTGATCACTGCTTCAATCTCGGTTATTGGCCTATTCAGGTTGTCAATTTCTTCCTATTTCTGTCTTGGTAGTTTATAGGTTTCCAGGAAGGCATCCAGGTTGTCCAATTTGTTAGCATATAGCTGTTGATAATAATTTCTAATAATTGTTTCTATTTCCTTGGTGTTAGTTGTGATCTTCCCCTTTCATTCATAATTTTATTAATTTGGGTCCTTTCTCTTTTCTTTTGGGTAAGTCTGGCCAGTGGTTTATCAGTCTTATTCTTTCAAAGAACCAGCTTCTAGTTTCATTGATCTGATCTACTGTGTTTCTGGTTTCTAATTCATTGATCTCTGCTCTAATATTAATTATTTCTTTTCTAATGTGTGGCTTAGGGATTGTTTGTTGCTTTTTCTCTATTTCTTTAAGGTGTAATGTTAGTTGGTGAATTTGAGATTTTTCTATTTTTTTGAGTGAAGCTTGGATGGCTATGTATTTCCCCCTTAGGACCGCCTTTGCAGTATCCCATAGATTTTGGACCGATGTGTTTTCGTTCTCATTGATTTCCATGAATTGTTTAAGTTCTTCTTTGATTTCTTGGTTGACCCAAACATTCTTGAGCAGAGTGGTCTTTAGCTTCCAAGTGTTTGAATTTCTGCCAATTTTTTTCTTGTGATTAAGTTCCAGTTTTAAAGCATTATGGTCTGAGAAGATGCAGGGAATAATCTCAATCTTTTGGTATCAGTTGAGACCTGATTTGTGACCCAGTATATGGTCTATTCTGGAGAAAGTTCCATGTGTGCTTGAGAAGAATGAGTATCTGTTGTTTTAGGGTGGAATGTTCTGTATATATCTATAAGGTCCATCTGGTCCAGTGTGTCATTCAAAGCTCTTGTTTCTTTGCTGATTTTCTGCTGAGAGTGGAGTATTGAGGTCTCCTACAATTAATGTATTGTTATCAATATGACTCTTTATTTTGGTTAACAGTTGGCTTATGTAGATGGCTGCTCCCATGTTGGGGCATACTTATTTACAATTGTTAGATCTTCTTCTTGGATAGACCCTTTAAGAATGATACAGTGTCCTTCTGTGTCTATAACTACAGTCCCTAGCTTAAAATCTAATTTGATATAAGAATTGCTACCCCAGCTTTCTTTTGAGGTCCATTGGCATGGAAGATGAATCTCCATCCCTTCACTTTCAGTCTGGATGTATTTTTAGGTTCAAAATGAGTCTCTTGTATCCAGGATATGGATGGATCCTGTCTTTTTATCCAATCTGCAACCCTGTGCCGTTTTATGGGAGCATTCAGTCCATTCATGTTGAGAGTGATTATTGAAAGATATGAGTTTATTTTCATCATGTTTTCTGTGAAGACCTTGTTTTTATAGATTGTCCCTGGACATTTCTGTTCTATATCACTCTTGGGGTCTTTCTCCTTTTATAGAACCTCCCCTTAATATTTCTTGCAGGGCTGGCTTAGTGGTCACATATTCTTTCAGTTTCTGCCAGTCTTGGAAGCTCTGCATCTTTCCATCCGTTCTAAATGACAGCCTTACTGGATAAAGTATTATTGGCTGCATGTTCTTCTCATTTAGCATCCTGAATATGTCTTTCCAGCCCTTTCTGGCTTGCCAGGTCTCTGTGGATAAGTCTGACGTTATTCTGATATTCCTCCCTCTGTACATAAGGAATCTCTTCCCCCTAACTGCCCTTAAGATGGTTTCCTTGGTTCCAAGATTTGTGAGTTTTACTATTACATGCTGGGGCATTGGCCTCTTTTCCTTGATCCTGGGAGGGGTCCTCTCTGCCTCTAGGACACTGATTTTGTTTCATTCCCCAGATTAGGGAAGTTCTCAGCTATGATTTGCTCAAATATATCTTCTGGTCCTCTCTCTCTCTCCACCCCCTCAGGGGTCCCAATAATTCTGACATTGGAACGTTTCATGGTGTCACTTATTTCTCTGATTCTATTTTCATGGATTTTAGTTGTTTTCCCCTGGCCTCCTCTTTTTCCTTCTTGTCTGTTAATTGGTCTTCTAGATCACTAATTCGTTCTTCTGCCTCGCTTACCCTAGCTGTTAGATTATCTAGATTAGATTGGATCTTATTGATAGCATTTTTAAATTCTGCCAGTTCAGCTTTCATTTCTGCCCTTAAAGACTCTATGCTGCCATTAATCGATTTCTCCATTCTAGCTATTGTCTTCACAACTGCTAGCTGGAATTCCATCTTCGACATCTTGGTTATATCTATATCCATTTGTAAATCTGTGGCAGAAGTCACAGTCTCTGGGTCTTTCCTATTTTGGGGGTTCCTCCTCCTAGTCATTCTGTTGAGGGGTGTTTGAGGGAATGTACAGAGTCCAAATTATTGACCACAACCCAAGCAAGATGCATTTGTTCTATAGGGACCTTAGGGTTGAGGGCCTCTTGTTCTTCCAGCCTGTTTACTGGGGGAGGGGCCTGCCCCCCTGTTACTCAGGCAACCCTGTTTGGGCATAGTTGCCCTGCTCCCTGTGGGGGGGCATGGGCTCAGTGAAAATGGGTTTTTTGGGGCTTTTGTTCTCTGGCAGCTTTCTCTGGTGGCTTTCTGCATCTCGTCTGAGAGTCAGAGCAGAAGAGATCATTTCCAACCCTCTGCCTCAGAGCAGAGAGATCTCAGTCTGTTCTTCAGTGAGCTCTCCATGCCACACTATCTCCGTTTCTGACTATGCTGCTATAAACTGCAGCATCCTGGGTTGTGCGCCTCTCAACAGTGCTTCCAGTCCTTGCCTCCAGGTCAGGACACATCTCTGCCCTTTGTGCTTCTAAAACTGCCAGCCACCCCCAGTTCGCACACCTGGCCCCGCCACTCCAGGTTTCAGTTGGGAGGCAGCCCTAAAGTCCTTTCCCCACCGCTACTGTTCTGCGAGTCTGTGCCCAGTCCCCAGTGCGGGAGGCTATTGCTCACTGGCAGTGCAGTATCCTGAAGGCTCTGCTCCTTCCCCATTCCTTTATCCTCCAATATCTGACCACAGAATCACAGCTCCCTGCTTCATCCCTCCAAACCAACCGCCTGCAATATTCTGTTTATAGAGATTGAAGTCTATCTTCTTACCTCTCACGCCGATTTGTGGGTGTTCAGAGTGGTCTGGTAGATATCCAGCTCAATTCCAGGGACTGGTTGGAATAGGGTCCCCTACTCCTCCACCATCTTTTCCTCCAATCATTTCTATTATTTTCTAAACTAAGTTCAATAAGGCATTAGGTCTATGGAATTTTAAGAAGTAAAAATAAAAAAAGATTTCTCTGAACAAATGTACTTAGGATTAATAAAGTTGGTTTTTAAAAAAAATCTTTAAGTTGATTCAGATGCATTAATATGCTGAGAACTAAAAGTCGCCTTCGCCAAAGAGATTCTAATAGGAAGGCTACAGGTCTTACAGCCAACTGGTTCCCATCCCAGCTCTGCCTCTTTTTCTTTTCTTTTTTAAAGATTTTATTTATTTATTTGAGAGAGAGAGTTCAGAGAAAGAGAGAGCATGCAGGAGCCAGGGAGAGTGGCAGGGGAGAGGGTGAAGCAGGCTCCCCACTGAGCAGGGAGCCCTACAAGGGACTCAATCCCAGGACCCTGGGATCAATACCTGAGCTGAAGGCAGATGCTTAGTGGACTGAGCCACCAGGCACTCCACTCTGCCTCTTTTTAATGTGATATCATGGGTAGGCAAGAGGTTTCTTATCTGCAAAATGGGGAGGAGGATAATGCCTATCTCATAAGTTTTTTGTATGAGAATTAAATTAGTAAAATTTTTAATTTAATTCAGAAGAGTAACTAGCATCAATTAAGTGCTTTATATGGGCTATAAATAAAATTGGATTACCTCCCACACTTATTACTTTTCCAAATCTTCTTTCAAGGTGTATCACTCTGGGCCAGTGATATTTGGAATTGCTACAGGCCTTGTTGAAGGAAAGGCTACAGGCCTCGTTGGCCAGACAACCTAAGTGACTCCATCTTGTCTTCGCTGCTGAGCCTTTGCTGACACATTTGCTGAACCTTTGCTGATACCAAGAGGAGGCCAAATTGCTGGAGACAGCTGGGAAAGTCTTTCTGAGGACTGTGAAAAATGTGTTTTTTTCCTAAAAACTGATCAGATGACCTAGGTAAACAAATGAATTATAAATTCATATTTACCCTCCAATCAGAGTAATTGAAAAACAAGTTTTGTAATCCATAGCTGTTTCTGCATTTGTTCCTTTACAAATCCCTCAATGGGGCACTTTTTGAGTTTCTACCCGAATCTGTTCTCCCCAAATTGCAATTCTAAGATGGCATAAAATACGCTTTTGCTTACATTTCAGTGCTTCATCATTCCTTTGTCAACAGAATAAACCCTGAGTAATGCTCAAATTCATTATGCTCTGCTTAGTAACACAGCCGTTGCCATAGCTCAGCCCTTATCCTCTTATCTGGGAATGTGTTGGCTACCTCTGATCTTTCTTTTATCCATTTAAGTCTCTATCTACGCAGTTTCTTTCTAAAACACAGACTTTAATGTATTATTGCTCTCCTACAAAAACTTTCTCACAGAAGCCTTGTTTCCAAGGGCCTTATAAAGTCCAAACTCTCTATTCTAATACTCAAGGCTTTTCAAAATCTAGCCCCTGCCATTTTTGACATACTCTTCCTTGAAGCCACTTCCACTCCTATAAAACCTCACCCCTACCTGGCCTTCTGGCCAAATTGCTCTTTGCTTTTGTTTGGCCTGTACTGTCTTCCCCAAATGTTTTCTGACAAAATACTTTTGGGTTTGCTTCCTTTCTGAAGACTTCCCTTGTCTCTTCCTCTTTGACAGAATTAATACATAAATTTATTCTTATTTCTTGGGTGTGATAGCTCTTTCTTCATGTTGCCAACAAAGCATTCATCTATTGTATGACTGTTATTCCTTGCATGTTCACTTTGTTCAGTTCTGAGTCCCTAAGGTTGAGGGAATGAAACATACACATAATGTTTATGGAACACCTGACTTCAGGCATAGAACATAGTGAGAGATTAATAAATGTTTGTTGCGGGCGCCTGGGTGGCTCAGTTGGTTAAGCGACTGCCTTCGGCTCAGGTCATGATCCTGGAGTCCCTGGATCGAGTCCCGCATCGGGCTCCCTGCTCGGCAGGGAGTCTGCTTCTCCCTGCGACCCTCCCCCCTCTCATGTGCTCTCTCTCATTCTCTCTCTCTTAAATAAATAAATAAAGTCTATAAAAAAAATAAAATAAATGTTTGTTGCATTGTACTGAGTAAAAAAAAAATAAAGGATCTTTGGGAAATTACTTATTTAATTTTTCTAGCTCTTTTTAGCCATTCTCAGTATTCTCAAAATATCAATTTTTTGTCACTTTTTGGTTGCAGTTTATTCACATTTTTTAAATCACTTCTATGTGACTCTTAATCCATGTGTAGATGGGCCTTGAACATTGATGCTCAGTTTAACTTCTTTCTCCCCTATAACACCTCATTTTTAATAGATAGTTCAATGCCAAGACAAGACTAGTGACCATTGGCTTAAAATCTCATCACATTTAATCTTGCACCTCTCACCCTCAGTAACAAAATATATTTCAGTCTTATTCTGACAAGAAAGATCGAATGAAGTGTCTTTCCAATATGACAACACTTGATAATCTTAGGTACAAAAAGGACATCAGTGTTTTTCTTCCTCTATGGAAGACTGCTAAATCGGACAAATAAAGCTAAGTGCTCTTTACCATGCATAATGAAACAGGCAAGGTTAGTGAGCATTGTAAAAATAATTTAAAAAAAAATCCAAGACTTTTGTCTGCAATGGTGTTATCAGTATTATTCTGCTGGTCTGGGAATATAAGCAAAGAGAGGTTTTCTCCTCTGTCATGAATGTTGGCCAATCACAGCTGAGGTGGTAAGAAAAACCATTGGAATATCCCACCCCACATTCTCCAGAGACAACAATGCAACCTCCCTGGGGCACCATTTTGGCATTCTCTGAATACAAGAAGCCGAATAGGCCTTTTAGCTATGTTTCATTTGTGTAGCCCAGCTGTTAGGGAGCAAAAGAAAAAGCATAAACATTGTCAAAATGAAAATAAGATGAGCAAAGAAAGGTACACAGTTTTTCCATTAAACTGGATTTCTCTTTTTATATCTCACGTGCCATTTAAAGTATATTATGTTATTATATATGTATAAACATGTGTGGATATCCTCTTTAGATTTCAATTTGGAGATATTTATAATTGAAAATATTGGAAAATAGAATTGATAGAGTAAAAATTCCTAGGTTGATATAAAGCACTTAGAAACTTTTTCAGATTATAAAATACTCTCAGAAAGTTTTTTTTTTAAATATATATAAGTGTCTAGATTGACATTGTGCAGCTGATTTTGTTTTCAGGATTACTCTGGTTTAAAAATAAATAGAAAGGATTATATTTCAGGAACTGTTTCATTCAAAATAGCAAATTTCACAGATGATTTATTCCATAATGATAATACATCTCCCGATGTTTATTAAATTAAGGAACTTGATAATCAGGAAACAATTACCAAAAACATGTCCTTAAACATTTGGCCAATAGCTAATAATTCCTTAAAAGTTTAAAGTAGCTGTTCATTCTTTATTCAGGAGAAATCACAGAGATAAATTTAAAAATCCTTCCCAGTGAATTTTTTCACTATAGAATAATCATGTTTACACTGAACCAGGCAAAAGATATGCACTATTGAGTGAAGGAAAAGCATTTGAATGTATTAAGAATAAAATCTGTATCAACGTGGAACTCGATTCTCTGATAAGGAGGATTGGATGCCCGGCACAGGTAAACCTTTGGAGGAATTTTCTGTGGACTGAAGATGGAGGATAGATCAGAATTATAACCTCCACCCCAAGGGATATAACAGTTCTGCACATGGCAGAGAGTCAAAACTAGCAGCTGCGTGTTCCAGTTCTGCAGTTCTCCGCAGGAAATGGGCATCTGCCCCATTTTCAAAAAAGATTGAGACTAGGGGAAAGGAAGATTTTTGTTCTTCATTAGCTCAACAAAATATGCATTCTGTAATTTTTTCATCCATTTGATGTGGACTTTTCCAAGTGATATATAAACTCATATTTAAATAAAAGTAAATAAAATAAAAATAAATAAAAATAAAACTCATATTTTAAATGCTCTTGAAAAAGCTTAGAATTTGAAGGACAAAACTGTAGGAAATTTAAGTAGGGAAAAATGGAGAAAATCATGCTCTGCACACTTTCCTTTAGGTAACTCAAATTCAGTATTTGGATAAAGATAGATCAGTGGAGGGCTACCTAAGCTCATATCACTGACTTTTTTTTTTCTCCAGTTATTACAAGAAATATCATATGTAAATAATTCCCGTACTTTTTTTTTTTTAAAGATTTTATTTATTTATTTGAGAGAGGGAATGAGATAGAGAGCATGAGGGGGGGAAGGTCAGAGAGAGAGGCAGACTCCCTGCTGAGCAGGGAGCCCGATGTGGGACTCGATCCCAGGACTCCAGGATCATGACCTGAGCTGAAGGCAGTCGCTTAACCAACTGAGCCACCCAGGCACCCAATTCCTGTACTTTTGAAAACACTATTCACAAAGCTTCATATTCTAAATGACTTTTTTTTTTTTTTTGAGTAAGTGCTAGGGGGAAAAAAGCTACTGATAAATCTTGCCAAGTGGAGGAGGCCAATATAGCAACTAAATTAGTCATCATGGTTAATATATTTGGTCTCAATATCCTCATTTTAACTTTCCTGCTTTGTGCATTGTATATGTTCCTTTTAAAGGTGTTTTTGAAACTTTCTGGAAACAGATATGATTTTTTTTTTTAAAGAAGAAAGTACTCCAGGATAGAGTATAATAATTCTTTCCATAATGTAAGAGAAGTGTTCAAATGAGGTCTTAATATTCATTTATTCATTCATTTACATGTTTAATTAAGTTCAGGTATTGATGTATTTAATTTTCAGAGAGCAGAGTCAACTACATTGGGCATACACTTCAAAAAGAGGCAAAAGAGTTTTACTGTATCCAGTATTGGTAACTTACGTAAAAATTTCTATTTCACAAAGTAAGTTTGTTCCCATGGGCATTTTGTACTTCCATAATTTATAAGATATTCTTATGTTATTTAATAGATCCCTCCATCTTTCTCTGAAGTAGTACCTCAATTTATTTCCCTGACACTTGCAGATTGATGACCTGGTCTGTGAGTAGAAAAGCAAGGAGGAGAAAAGCAACTGATTGACAGCAGCCAAGACTGTGCCATATTTCAAGAGGTGAAAGAGCCACGATTACAGTCTCCAGTTATATCCCTCTCTTTGGTCAAAATATGGGGTGGGATGACATGGCAGAGGCTGTTGCCCTCCTCAACCAGGTAGAACTCTTCAGCTAATCAGCTTGAAATCCCTACACTAGGGCTTTAGGAGGCTATGTAAAATATTTATTTTGATAACATAAATAATATGGTAACTAAGGAAAATTAAATGCATTTTCAAGGAAGGTGAGAAAAGCATCATGCTTTGTCTTTAATCCAGTAGATGTCGGCTCATGATATAGCAGTCAGAATAGTTTGGAGTAACAATTGTAAACTTGATTCTGCCCTGGTTACACCAGCCTTCTAATCTGGATAATTTTATTTCAGGTGATAGATATGTGGGAGTGAAGAAAACAAAACAAGACAGAGAAGGATAATAACTGTATTAGTATGCTCAGGCTACAATAACAAAACACAATGGAGTGGGTGGCTCAAACAACAAATATTTATTTCTCACAGTTCTGGAGGCTGGGAAGTCCAAGATCAAGATGCCAACTGATTCGGTTTAGAGAACGCTTTCTCTGGCTTACAGATAACCACCTTCTTAACTGTGTCTTCCATAGCAGAGAGGGAGTGAGAGCGAGCTCTCTGTGGTCTCTTTCTATAAGAGCATTAATTCTATCATGTCAAGAACCACCCTTATGATCTCATTTATTCAAGATTACGTCCATAATGGCCTGATCTCCAAATACAGGCATATTGGGTTTAAGGGCTTCAACACACAAATATTGGCAGGGCACAATTTAGTGCATAGTAACAACCAAAAGTTTTAAGAAATCAGAGAAATCAGTCATGTACATCATTAGAGATCAAATCAAAGGAATGATCGAAGACTATAGCACAGTACGATTCAAAGGCTGTCCTTGAACCAGAAATACTGTCATCACTTGGGAGGTTGTTAGAGACACAAAATCTCAGGCCCCCTCCTTAAACCTACAGATTCAGAATATGCATTTTAACAGGATCTCCAGGTGACTTGTCTGCACATTAAAGTTGAAAAACATGGTTACAGAACTAAGCAAGAGTTAATTTGTCCATTGTGTTGGAACCTCTCCATAACTGGAACTTGCAAAATTATTTATTGCAATAATGCTAATATTCTTAGGGGATGCTTGGTCAGAAAATTCATTAGCATTATTTTTGCAATTGTAGGCAAAAGTTATCTATTGACTGAATTTCATTTTGTGAATCAAACCTGTGATAGACCATTAGATTCCTTGCCCAGAAAGTTCAGAAAAAAAACTTCTTAGCCTGGACATAAACTAAAACTTTGGTTAATTGTACCATTAGCTTAAAAACATCTATTCATCTCTTACAAGTGCTCTGTGGTTAAAAAATGGCATTATTTTTGAAATAACACTTTAAGATATGTTTTCTATAACATAGGGAGTGCAACATCACTTATACTGGAATTTTCAATTATGTAGCATTTCAAAGCAACTTTAAAAAATTCATTACTTAATGTCAAAAATGTAGAATTATGCCCACAAAGCTTAATATTTTGGCACAGTCCTAGGAGTGTTTATAAATTAAAGGCCCTCTTATAACTGACATTTATAGGTCTCTACCATATATTTCCTTATTATTCTGCCTAAACACGAAAATGGATGAAATATGCAACAGATTACAATTTTCTTTGCCAATGAGACCTAAAAGATGCACCCTCCTCTATCATTCTTCAAAATATTAGCATTAAGAGAACACAGAAAATAAAATTAGATATTCTTTAGGTTATAGTTTAAGGTGAACAGCTACTAAAAGTACGATATTCTCCATGTAATAATTTACGATAATTTGAAGGAATATGTGTTAATGTTAGCATGTATTCTGAATTAATTTTACAGTAAAACATTCAGATTTATTCCTGAAATCTTAATGAATGCTTCTTGAAAAAATCTATGTAGATTAATAATGGTATGCCTTGCATAATTATTAGCTCAGCATCAACAAGTATACAGTCCATGTTGCTAAACCATGACTTTTTTCTTAATTGAACTATATTTTGGCTAGTTTGTTTTACATCTGAACTACAGTGCAGAGCTAGAGTAATTTGTATTTATAGGGATCATACAGAATATTGTATGTGATAAAGCATTAATACTATGTCATAGATCTGCTAGCTTATGTATAATATAGCTCTAAATAGGCAGATATTTTTGGAAGGGCTCATCGAGTCATTGAGCCATAGAGCTGTGTGGGGGAGGTGGCATCAACATGCCATCGTATACTTCAGGGGACTGTACAGCACAAAGCACAATGTCTAATCCCTCAGAAGTGTGATTATTTCATGAAAACCACACCTCACTGAGCTGCCTTATTGCTGTTATAAAAAATCTTTATTATAGGAAGCTCTTTTGTGCTGTAAGAAGATGAATTCCACCCTTTAGAATGTTAAACAGCAGTTTCAGCAGAGTTCTGTGGTTCACACAGATTAATCTACCCCTTTGGAATATTCATGATTCAATCAGAATGCTCTTTAAATCTCGGCAATTTTACCATTGTAAAATAAACTAGGTACATTCTGATGAAACAGCCTGTGCCTAGCAAATGCCTTCATTAATTTTTTTAAAAGTATTTTATGGATTCTGTTACTAGCAAAGAACATCTCTCTATGAAAGCAGACTCAATCCCACTAAAACAAAATTGGCATTATTGAAAAACTTGGTACTTGAGAAAAACAGGATAAAACCAAAACATTATGAGGCAAAGTGCATTGACAATGCAAATCAAATGCACATGGTTTAATTATAATTGTGTATTAACTGAAGAAGTGGGGATTATAAATGATGTGTCTCTAGTGAAGAGTTCGGCTGAATACATTACATATTCATTAGTTTTCCATTTTTATTCACTAAATGTCCAGTCTTCTCTCCTACACACCTGGCATTGTGCCTTCATGACTGAAATTAATGTTTTCAATTCAGAAAATCATATTTATATATATTAAAGGACAACAAAGTATTAAATATAACACATTTATTTCCACTAAGCTGAATATTTTCATCTGATTAGCAGATTGTGTTGGTTTTGTACAATGCCAGAACATTCTATGATGACTATTCAAAGATTAGATTTGGGAAGTGTTGAAGAATCAACCCTCAAGACTCTCAGTCTTGCAGATGAGGAAGTGTGTGTGTGAGGTAAGGGGGCGTCAGCCAGCTGTAGTCGGTGACTCCACCCTAGATCCCACCCTTAACTGTGATATAATCAGTAAGAGGCCTAGGCATATAACTTTTATTTCAGAAAACTTTACCGAAACCAGCAACTGATCAGTTTCAAAATAAAAAAAATCCTTGTAGTTATTGGACATTATATGTGTGGGGAAGGGAAGTAAGAAAGGGCGTTTCAGGTGAACTTTTCAGTTTTAAGTAGATGGTTCTCATTGTACAAACTATTTCTAATACATTAATTCTTATTTGGCACCGTCTTTCCAAAGACTGCTTCTGGTTTGGCTCAGTTATTGAAATTTAAGTATGGTTTGTATTTGTATCTCTGAAAGAGAAGTTGGAGATGGAGACAATAAAATTTCTCTGCTCTGGTTCAGATGTTCCAAAGTGAATATCTTCACAGTGAAAATTGGGGAATTTAAACTAAGTCATTACTATTGATTAAGATAGAGGTATTAATTATGATTATATTTATATTTCATTATGACTAAAAGCAACTGGATTATCTAATATATTACATTCATTAACAACTATTTTAACAAATATGTCATATATTTTCTAGGCTTACTTTGATATGTTTTTTAAAGAAAACTTGACATTGTTTTCTGAAATGAT
Source organism: Mirounga leonina (assembly GCF_011800145.1). Lineage (NCBI taxonomy): Eukaryota > Metazoa > Chordata > Mammalia > Carnivora > Phocidae > Mirounga > Mirounga leonina. Next base: position 11,429,932 of record NW_023270757.1, on the reverse strand, counting down.
AGTTTTCTAGAATGCTTAAGATCTTTCTTAAGCTAAAAAGTGATTATCCTTCACAAAAATGGAAAATCAAAGGATTCAAATTAATACATTTGGTAATTGCTAACCTCAATGTGCTGGTTATGAACTGAAATTCTTCAGACATTTCTTCACTAAAACCAGTTTGATAGATTTGATTGACTGCCTGTTAATTTTTTTTAAAAAGATTTTATTTATTTATTTGACAGAGAGAGACACAGCGAGAGAGGGAACACAAGCACGGGGAGTAGGAGGGGGAGAAGCAGGCTTCCTGCTGAGCAGGGAGCCAGATGCGGGGCTTGATCCCAGGACCCTGGGATCATGACCTGAGCCGAAGGCAGACGCTTAACGACTGAGCCACCCAGGTGCCCCGACTGCCTGTTAATTTAATACTGACTTGATCTGTTGAATCAGTTAAACCCCTTTATACATGTGTACTGAGATCTATGTTAACTCAAATGCACAGGGAATTATTTTTTGTGTTTGTTTTTCTTTTTTTCTAGGGAATGTTGTGATTAATATAATGAAACTTCTTGATATAAAATGCATAGTTTTATTAAACTATTATCAGACAGCAAAAGAAGGGGAAAACTGGACTGAAATGGAACTTTTTGGAACACTCCTAAGTGGTTTCACTTCTTATTTACGCCTGTGATTAGTTTATCTAACTTATTTACACATGAGCTTTAGAGAATGGTAAAAATGTCATGAGGGACTCCTGCAGAGAAATCACCTGACGAGATTAAGTAAATCACACTCTGGACTAGCCTTTGTACCCTATCAAAAACCAGCCACAGTAAGAAATATGGAGACTTTCTTACAAGGGACACCATTTAAGAGGATGAACAGGATTAGTGAAAAATCTCTCACATCTAGAAGAAAAACAACTCACGTTGGTTGCTTTATAGCAAATACAACAATGGAGGTGTTGGGTGACCTGTACCACTGATCCATGAGGGGCACACTTCGCCATACATCATCTAATGCTGTCAATTTCCTGCACTAAATGTGGTGTTTCCTTCAAATTAAAGCCCTTGTTGAGCTATCCCTAGCTCAGGAACTTACTTTGAGAAGCCATTTTCCTATTTAGGTGATAGAACAATTAAGAATTTTAAGTTCTGTGATTGGAAACATTTTCATGAAAAGAAGGTGGAAAAAAAGACAGACTGCAGGAAAATCAACAGAGAATTCTGTCCTATGAATGCAGATCACAAGAAGAAAAGGCAAGGAAAGAACTAGGTTTTAATTGTGTCTATTCCAGACAAAGACAGATTGCCTTGAGTATTTAGGAAAGCCACAATATAGCAGCATATTGGTGCGCCTCACTCAGGCTTGCCATCTTAAATGGGCATTAACACCTCCTCTCCTTCCCAGGCCTAGACAGTAGCAGGCACTCCTGACATTTCCTTCTACCTCAGGGGCTTGTTGCTGAGGAAAATTTATGGTTCCCTCTTCTGGAATTGTAGGATACTACACTACACAAGAAAATGATAAACCAATTGGGTAAAATTTATCTGTATATGAAAACAAATTGACATTAGTTCCCCAGTGTATTATTTGCATTTTAATGGCTACTTTATATGAGATAATTAAAGTGGGAAGGAATGCTGGTCATTTCAGGTACCTAAATAACTCTGTTCTGGGATTAGAACACATCTTCAGAAAAATCCAGTGGGCTGCTTGTCTGTACAAAGGGCCAGTCTGTTAGGAAATGCTTATTGGCCTCAGGTCAATGCTATGTTTTGGATGAAAAATCTAGTATCAGGGTATTAAGGCAAATTTTGCTTTAACTTAAGAGTATCTTTTTAGTATAGACATCTGTTTTGGAATCCGTAGCTGTTTCAGAAGACTCACCATTGCTTTATTGTTATTATTTGGCTCACAAATATTTACTCTTACATTATTGATGATATCAAATCAGTGAGGATGATAAAACTCAGCAAAGGGAATTAAGTGGGAAGTGGGGGGCACAGGAGAGGGGAGAGTTGAATAAGAAAGGGAGGCAAAATTGGAAAAAGTCTGGCAAAGAGGAGAGAATATTGTACAGTTTCTGGGCTTTGTCATCCATTTATAGTGAAGTAGTTAGGTCTTGGATTTTGCTTGAGGCCCTTGGAATGAGCCTCAGTTTTCCCATCTATGGAGATAATAAGTGCTTTGACAATATCATGGGGTTGTCTTATGGAACCACTAAAGAGTAAGCTCCATTATGGAAGGAGCCTTTTTATCTAATCAGTGTATCTTTCATTTAACATGGACTTCATATTTTAGGCACTTAATAAATGTTTAGTGACTTAAAGACACACTTCACAATCAAGTGAAGAGAGGGTTGTCAACTAGTTTGCACTGAGAACTACACCAGATAAGAAATATACCTAAATTTGCCTCCAAGATACTAAGAGGACTTAATTTCACAGTCACAAGAGTTTGACCCTCTCAGGTATATCTTATACTTCATATTTGTATACTATTATATTTTTTCTCAAAGATACATAATCATAATTTCCTTTTACTCTTATAAAAATCTCTTTGAAGTAAATTAGGAAACTGTTATCTCCACTTTACAGGAAATGAGGTGAAATAACTTGATAAAATACCTTCCTCTCCTCCCCACCCCCGTACAATGGTCATATGGCAGGCTTCCTTACATACTTACCAGGTTCTCGAATGATTTTTTTGAGTTCCTACTTTCATATGTGTTACAACCCATCTAAGATCCTGATTTTATGTAGTAGAGTCTGTAGTAACACTTGCATGGTATAGGAGAAGACTAAGTTTGGCTGTTGTTTAATTTTTCCTGTAATGTTAAAAACTCAGTCCCTAGCCTGGAGCTACAAATCCTGGTCTGAAATCCCATGACTCCCTGTCCCTAGCTTCCTCCTACTGATTTGGATTTTTCCTGTTTGTGGTGATTGTGGTGGTTTAAAAACATGATGTTCACATCTCTTTGATGCTCTTCCCTTCAGGAGATGGAGGCTTGAATATGGCTGAACTTAAGGACTTGCTTCTAATGAATAAAATAAAGCAAAATGATCATAGGGAATAGGTCATAAAAACATACTATGGCTTCCTGCTTGGTTACTCTGTCTCTCTCTCTTCAAATGCTTGCTTTTGGGGAAGCTAGCTTACCAATGAAGGGGTCAACATGACAAGATAATGAGGCCTCCTGCCAGTAGCCATGTGAGTGAGCCATCATGATAGTGGGTCCTCTAGCCTTATTCAAGCCTTCAGACTGGAACACAAGCCAATATTTGATTGCAACCTAATGAGAAACCCTGAGCCAGAATCACCTAGCTAAGTCATTCTCAAATTCCAGTGCCATGAGTTGATGAGAAAATCTTTGGTTGATAATTCATTACTCAGTAATAGACAGTCAATGCCATATTTTTTGAACATCTTTGTTTCTGTAGTGGGAGAACACAGGCTGTCAAAATCATTTAGTTATGCTGGTTGAAATTCTGGGCACAATAGAATACACAGTAAAATGCATGGGTCATAAATGTATAGCTGAATTCAATTTTACATACTCATACACACACACATATACATACAAGTGCCTATATTTCTAAAGTATCATTTGCTTATACCTTTGCTCAATTGTTTAAATAATTGCTACTCATATCATCCTGAATGCTTAAGAGAAGACACTGATTCTTCGTTTAAGGATATTCATAAGTATTGAATTCAATTAAATAGGATATGATCATGTTTCTTTCAAAGTGTCACTGGAGAAATTCCCAGATGGAATAAAAACCAAGAAAAAAAATTGCCCATTCTTTCTAAATGCCTTATTGAATTATCAAACTATACATTCATACACATATGTGCATATATGGAGATATATAGTGTGTGTATATGTGTGTGTTGTGCAATATGTGTGCATGTGTATATATCAACTATATGATATTGTAAAAACGTACTTCATCATTTCCATTTCTGTATTTGTAAAATGACTGCTATTATTACTACACCATAGAGTTATTATGAAGATGAAGATAAAAATGCCATTATGTATCTTCAATGCCAAGCATAGTGCCTTATTCATAGAAATCACTCATAAAGTATCAATTCCCTTTTCTCCTTTTCTATCTTTCTTTTTTGTTTCTCATTTATAGCTAATTAACACTATTGAACTAATTGAAAAGGGAGAGTTCTAATAGGCTCCACAAATAATAGTTGAAACACATGTGAAGTTTAGATAGTTTAGATAGTTTTATATGTGCATATTATCACAATTTTTTCTTTTTCAGGAGAAAGCAAGAAGGGTTTTATCTTTAAATGTAAAACTGGTCTTTAACCATATATTATATATTATTCCTCCTTGATAGAAATAGTTTTGTAATTTTTGTGGTCAAGCTTAGAAATGAAAAGTTAACATGGGTTAACTCTTCCTGTACCGTTCATATCCACACAATTGTTCCAGTAGAATCATACCACATTTCATTGGCTATGCTCTTGGTTTAAAAAGAGTTATTTTTAAAAAAATTGATAATATTCAACTTGAAGGGGCTGTTCTTTTATTTTTAAAAGTTATGTTTACTTACTCTGGATGCAGCAAAGGAACAGTCCTATAATTGATTAGTTTCTGGACTTCAGACAAGAGTCTCTCTGTCTTAAGCCCTTTGGCGAGTTATTGGAAGCCTACTGCAGGCTGAGACAATTAATGGAGCTAGGAGCTGAGAACAGGAAGAGCAGCAGCAGCTCATAGAAGAATAGCTGGTGAATCTGTTCCCACTGTAACAAATAATTTGTAATCTTTCCTTCTGTCTTTTTATTTTTTTATCTCTTACCCCAAATTTAAAGCCCAGTGAATAACATCTGATTGTCCAAGCTTAGGTCAGGTATCCTCTCTTGGCTGTACCAAAATGGTGACAGAAAAAGAATATGGCCCTGTGGCTGCTACAATGGTTGGCAAATACTTGAGTTTACTCTCACAACAAAATTATACCTACTGGAGAGAAACAATTCCCCCCAAAGCAAATGACACTACCTTAGGAAAGACAAAGGTAGGTGGTCTGGCAAAAATGACTAAGTTCTTTAGTCATATTTTGACAAACTAATTTGAAAGGAAGAGAACTTGTACATGACAATGAGGCTACAGAAATGGGGAGGGGACATGATAGGATGTGAGAGTAAAATTTTATAATTATATGGATATTAATATCTCATGTTTGGTTAAAACACTGATAATAACATTAAATATGCAAATTAGACACATTTTAAATTACAATAGAGAATGTGAACATAGAATAACGAGAAAATACTAAAATCTTTGTTGAAATTATGTTAATTTAAAAATATAATGTAAATAAAAACATTATTTAAGCAATAGCAGTGTACTTACTTTGCACATTAAATCATAATTAACTAAGAAATGCTATAATCAAGTGGCTGAAAATACTAAGGGGACAAAGGTATATCTTTTCTCTTAAAAAAAGATTATGACCTGAGAAATTCAGCCTGAGATTACCATCTTATGTTGGATAATCTAATTAAAAACAACCCACTCCCAAACAATTAATCCTGGGAGCTAAGGCAAACAGATTTTTATCACTTTATAGTGTTCAGCCCAAAATGAATACTTCAAATAGTCAATCTCACACTTGCTTAATCTACTAGGTGAGCTGAAGCTTGAAAATCCTTCTCTCCTTGATTCTTATCAATGAGGTGGGGGTGGTGATATAACAAGTTAAAAACAGTTAAAAATGCCTGGTTTTCTTGTTGTTTTGGTGACAGGCTTATATGTCTACTCTCTACTAATATAGGGAAGCAAATAAGTAATAAAAGATGATTTCAGTATAGATGCTAATTGTTTGTATTTAAACACACAAACAGAACTCTATCCTTCATTCCCCACAAAGCATTTTAACAAGCAGTAATTAAATTTATCTAGTTTTGTATCCTGAATTCTCTGGGTGGAGAGGGAAATTAGAAATATAATATTCTCTTATGAGTATATCATTGGAAAGTGGATTTCTGACATAACCAGGAATTTTACAAATGGAACTACTGGAAGTGATATGACAAATGGGAGAATAAAAAGCTAAACAAAATTTTATTTGGGCACTTATATATACAAATTATGTATTTTTCTTTGTATATTTATATATAAAATTATACAATTATACATAATTAAAATGGTAAGTCTTTCCATCTGAAGGTGCTTAGCATTTTTGAAATTATCTAATTTGCTAAGCAATACTACTCTGCGCAATATATGCCATTAGGTGTACCCACATTTGCTTTGTTTTTCCTGTAACTACTTTTGCTACTTGTTATCTCTATTAAGTTTCAAGAACAGTAACAGGTATGAAATTTAAATGATTAAGAAATACTTCTTCTACTAATCAGGCCATTACTTCTTTTTGCTATTTGTCACTGTCTCTGTCAAGAAAACTGGTGATATGCAGAATCACATGGGACTGTCCAAAGATGCATCTCATTTTTCATTATTTCACACTCTTTACAATTCTATTTCACATTTTTTTTAAAAAAGTATATTACCCTGGCAATGTCCACTATTGTGCAGTGGAAAAGATGTAGCTGTGTGGAATAATAGGTTGAGATCCTTTTGTATGCTGAGCTTGCAAGACTAAACTCTCTAGCACATAGGGTGCATTATGTCCATCTTGCCCTTTAAACTACTGAAAAGAGGTTTTAGTAGAGTTGCAAAAAATCAACTATTAAGAAAAAACTTGTGGAACATCAGCTATAGTCTCTGTATTATGTGCAATAAGGACTACTAAGTATTAGAACACTCAAGTAGCAGAGAACTATGAATTGTCTGCTATGTACCATCATTACAAACATTTCCATTCAAGCTAGTGATATTCAATTAGCTAATATGTAAATCTAGTTCAATTTTATTAAAGTAAACCAATTCGCTATAATGAAGCATACAATTACAGGTTTCTATCAATTGTCAAAATATTCTGTGGCAAAATATGAAATATCTTATTACTTTATGAGGTTTATTATGGAAGTTTCATAACACATGTCTTTTCTGAACAAATATATAGCATAGATATACTAACTGATAAATTACATTTTTCATGCTTGACTTTGTGTTTTCTTAATGCCTTTGTGTAGTTTTATATATTTGTTACAAATACAATTAGATCAACCTAAGTGTATTTCTAATTTTTTCCTATATATCGCTCCTCATCTTTCTGCCTGGAATGTCTTCTGTTCTAACGCTAATGGCAGAGTCCTCTCTAGTGTTAAGATCCAACTCAAAGCATGTCTCTTCTAGGAAGTGACATTGCTTGTCAGCTGGAACTCCTCTTACTGACACTTGAATCCCACCCAGTGGTGGTTTTCCACCATTGACTGAAAATACAAATGTTGGAGATGTATTCTAGATCTACTTAATCACAATCAATGAAGGTGGCTAAATATTTACAAGTTCCTAAAGTGGTTCTGATGTACATCAAAGTGTGAGAACCATGGGGTGCCTGGGTGGCTCAGTCGTTAAGCGTCTGCCTTCGGCTCAGGTCACAATCCCAGGGTCCTGGGATCTAGCTCCGCATTGGGCTCCCTGCTCCGTGGGAAGCCTGATTCTCCCTCTCCCACTCCCCCTGCTTGTGTTCCCTCTCTCGCTGTCTCTCTCTGTCAAATAAATAAAATCTTTAAAAAAAAAAAAGTGTGAGAACCATTGCTCTATGCTTTATTTGCATATCTGGTATCACACTTATTACTCTAGGCTTTGTTTTATAGTCATTTATATAATGTATCTTTGAATTTCTTAAAAGGAGCTTTTGAGGGTGGAATCCGGGTTTGTTATTCTCTTTATAGCTCTTGCAGTACACAGTAGGTGTTACATAATGTGTTGAATAAAGGTATTAAGTAAATGGAGAGATGAATGAGCTCCTGGGTGATTTTTAACTACATAAAAGTTGCAGTTCAGAATATTTTAAATTATCTTGTTAACAGTGATTTTGCAAATTGCTTAGAATTTTTAATGTTAAGGCCACAGGTAGTAAGCAATTGGAGAAATGTATTAGTTAACATCTACCTGATGGCCAATGGTACTGATATTTTAATTTGGTTCTAAAGCAGAGATAATAAGGAGAGTTCATCTTATGTTCATCTCTGATTATTAATGACTACTTGGTGCTCTGTTTTGAAAGAAAAAAATCTGAAGCTTTGTATAAATTTAGTATAAAGTAGTCCTGTGCACCATGATACGTGTGTATGGCTAAGGGAAAGAGAAGTCATGGTATGTATGCTGGAAATGTGTCATCCTTATCTTCTTTAAAAGATTAGAGTGTTGTAATAAAAAGGCACAATTCCATCAGACATCACAAATTCAAATGCCTGCAGGGACCATACAGGTAAATCCAAGTAAGTAAAGTAGCTCTGGAGCAGACTGGGCTAACTGTAGGGGATTTCTAAAGAACTATATCCAGCACTCAGCACTGGCTGGTCAATTGTATTCCCAATCTGTAGTTTACAAATTCACTGTTATTAGATAGTAGGAGCCCCAAAACAAGATTTCTCTGGGTAAATTTCCTAATTTCCAAATGTTGGTGACTAACTCAATTTATATATATATACATATATATATATGTATATATATATATATATATATATGCCAAATAGATAATGTTTGCTTTTGATACCTTATAAACTTACTTTGATACCTTATAAACGTACTTGGATCCTTGTCTGTCTGCCTACTTCTAGCTCTCTCTTTCTTTCTCTTTCCTGGATTTTCCAAATTGATTTGGACAGTTAGAATCAATCGCTAAAGATTCAATTCTTCATTCTTTATAAAGGGAGCCTCCATGGTGGACTCCTGACACTGTCTTTGTCCCAGAAAAGACAGCTTCAAACAGCCCTTTGTTGAATTCTTAATCGCAGGAAACAAACTGAGTGTTGTTGGAGTGGGGGGGGTGGGAGGGATGGGGGGACTGGGTGATAGACACTGGGGAGGGTATGTGCTCTGGTAAGCGCTGTGAATTGTGCAAGACTGTTGAATCTCAGATCTGTACCTCTGAAACAAATAATGCAATATATGTTAAGAAAAAAAAAAAGAAGAAGAAGAAGGTAGCGGGAGGGGAAGAATGAAGCGGGGGAAATCGGAGGGGTAGACGAACCATGAGAGACGATGGACTCTGAAAAACAAACAGGGTTTTAGAGGGGAGGGGGGTGGGAAGATGGGTTAGCCTGGTGGCGGGTATTGAGGAGGGCACATTCTGCATGGAGCACTGGGTGTTGTGCACAAACAATGAATCATGGAACACTTCATCTAAAACTAATGTTGTAATGTATGGGGATTAACCTAAGAATTAAAAAAAAAAGAAAAAAAAGAAAAAAAACAAACAGCCCTTTTTTGGCTATTTTGTTTGAAGACGGTGGATTGCCATACCTTATACAGACCTTCTTAAGGTGAATGAATGAACTGGAGAATCAAAAGAAAGGATCAAATATTCTTTTAAATTTTAAGAGTCTCAGCTAATGTAATTACAGTTCTTTTGAGGTTAAAACATGTTTTGTCTTAATAAAAGTAGAGAAACAAATAGGAAGAAATTGGGGAGAAATGCATATTAAAAACAAAAAAACAAAACCAAATAAACCCCCAAATGTTTTGGGTTCACTTTGAATTGGGTGCTATTTGAATTACTACAACCCAGTTAGGGGAAATCATTCTTATCATGACCAATATTTTGCCTTGCAGCTTGCCTTCTCCCAGAACTCCCAAGCACACTGTTAACAGCTGTATAAGCAAATTCTCTATTGCATGGTCACAATGCTGAGTTGACATCCTTACAATCACAGAAAGCTCTAGGGCTTTGGCTACAAGCATGTGCATGTGTGGCTTCCTATTTTTCTCTTCCTGAAGGGCTGTTTTCACCACTATGTACTAGTATTAATAGAGCTTGCTGACCCCAGAGCAAGAGTACTTCACCTGTGAAGGAGTGTAGGTGTTGCATGAATGGTTTGCATATCAATACTAATACCTGTCCAACCTTATTTAGCCCAGTAAATCTCTCAGAAGGTATAACTCAGGCAGTTGACCACAAGCTGTTATAATTAGGTCAGATGAGGAATGCAAACTCTTTGCCATTAACCATGTTTTGCAGCTCTCCAGATTTGAACAAATACCCCCAACTGACTGAAGGTTAACACTCTTGACCCAGCATCTCTTCAAACAGCAGGTGGAGACATGATTTTCATTTTCCTTGAGTTTATTTAAATCTCTCTGTATGCACTAAACTGGTAACATGATTTGCATTTCAATGTTGGAAAATTAGGCCTGCCTCTTGGATTGACTCAGGAGCCTCTGGGCTTTGGGGAAAAGGAAATCTACAAAACAGCACAAACAAAGCCAAAACCAAAAAGAAAAATAACAATAAAATCAACAAATACATCGCTGGCAATAAAATAAGTCCCCAAATGGGCATTTTCCTTGTGCATTCCCTACAAGCAGTCTTGCAAAGTCTATTTGTTTATGTGTTTATTTATTTATTTAAATCATTGATTTTTTTTTTTATTGGTGGATCACATGTGGATGCAAACTCAGCAGGGTCGGAAAAAAATCAGCCTTCCTGGTCAGAAGTGTGAATCAGTTTAAGAGATGAATTACATTCGAAATCAATCTCCTCTACTCCCTCACCATGTCCAAAGACCACTGATGTCCTATTTTATCCTGTATATTATTTGTGATAAGAAAATAAATGGAAATCCAGAATCAGAAAACCTACAGGCCAAATTTGGAGTTGGGGGCTAAAATGCAGGGGTATATCAGGAATGTGTCACAAGTGAGCCTGGGTGTTGTCAACCATGAATTCCAGGCTGTGATTCCATTTCTGGTCCATGCCAGGCAGCCCCGCTGAACATTGCTGTGTGAGGGATTGGCACCTGAACCCAGCAGCGTGTAAAAGGACCTGCAGTGGTTCTCTATTAACCACAGGATAAAGTTCGAGTTCTTCCATGATATAAAACTCTCTTATGACGTGACTTCTGCCCACTTGTCTAGCAATATCTTCCCTACTGTCCTTGTAAAGGGTTGCACACCCCCACACATGAGGTGTGCTACTCGTTGGCAAGTTTCACAGTTCTCTGCCTTTGCAAATGCTGTTCCTACTAACTAGGAATTCCCTCTCTTCCTTCTTTATTTTGAGAACTGCTACTGTTGATTTTCAAGAGCCAGCTCACAGATCCATTTCTCTGGAACTGAACTTTAGTTGGATGCATTTTCCTTTGGGCAAATATTGTATCTCTTGTGTATTCTAGATTTTAGATTTTGTCACACTATATTGCTGTATTTATTTTTCGTGTGTTTCTCGAGTTCTTTGAAGAAGTGTTCTCTTCATCTGTATCTTGGACAAACAGCATAATGGGGTACTTTACATATTTTAAAGTTCAAAAAAGTTAATTGTTGACTAAAATGTTTAAATAAATATTGTGGGAGGTAACTTTTCTAGAAATATTGTATGTAATGTCTTTGAGATATTTGTTAAATCTAGACACTGCTGCATTCTCAACCATACCTTGGGCCACTTTGAGGTCTTTCTTTGTCTTCTTTTCCCCAATGAAATACAAAGTTCTCAGAATGCCAGCACCAAAAACAATCAGTTGAACCTGCCCATTGCATTCACAAGCTATGCAATGCTTTTAGCCCTCTATTATTGTAGTTAAACTTTTTCCCTGGCAGCTAATTTTACCATAAGAGTCTTTGCTGCCTCTAAATCTAGATTTCAGGATATTTTATGGTGACACATTTCTCTTAGGGGACCCTGTTTTTTAGAAAGTGAATGACATAAACAAATCTGGAATCATTTAGAGAACAAATGTAAGGACATTAAACAAAATATTAGCAAATATGCCCAGCAAGCAAAATTGAATTTTGGGGACAGAAAATAAATAGAATAATAATAAAATTTCTGAAAAGGAACTATTGTGAGATTTCCAGAGTGAGACAGAGAGAGATTTGGGAATGTCTAGCAATGACATCCCAGAACTCAGACGTCTTATGTCAGTTTTTGAGGTACGCACAGATATACTGATACTCAGATGTGCACCCTTCCAGAGTAAATGCTTTTATTTATTTTATTATTTTTTTAAGATTTTATTTATTTATTTGACAGAGAGACACAGTGAGAGAGGGAACACAAGCAGGGGGAGTGGGAGAGGGAGAAGCAGTCTCCACGCCGAGCAGGGAGCCCAAAGCGGGGCTCAATCCCAGGAGCCTGGGATCATGACCTGAGCTGAAGGCAGATGCTTAACGACTGAGCCACCCAGGCGCCCCAAGTAAATGCTTTTAGAAAGCCAGGGTCATGGCATCTGATTTTTCCTCTAAGGATCTAAAGTACCTATGAATTCCACATGCAGTCAATATAAAATTATTAATTGATAAAAACTGAAATCTTTATTAGTTAATATTTCTTAAGTTCTAAATAGTTGGCATTGAGTTTAGAAATTATTGATGAAATGTTATTCTACTAATTAATACACAATAATTACTCTTGTTAAAATTAGTAACACAAGTTGGCATATGCATTATTTATTTTATTGGATCACATTTTTCAGCTTGATTGCATATACATATATTATATATATATATATACCCTTCTTTCTTTCCTTACTTAAATCCCTCAAACTGCCTCATTTTGAGTGATTATTATATGTTTGAAATTTCATTTAGGTTTAGAGTCTGCTGGAGTCCCAACTTATGCCAAAGCATAAGGAATAGTTTGAGTGATTTTGAATGAGGAACTGTAATTTTGATAGTACTCTTTCTTTTCGGTAAAATGGTCTTACTCTCGTTGAGCTTTAGTGATTGATGGAAGTCATGCTGTAACTGTTTCCCAGGATTGCCATAACAAATGAACACAAACTTGGTGCCTTATTAACAACAGAGATTATTAACTTGGTGCCTCACAATTCCAGAGGCCAGAAGTCAAAACCCACCGTTTAGAAGCAGGGTCACACTCCCTACAAGAGATATTGGGAGAATCTGGTCTGGGCCTCTTCCAATTTCTGGTGGTGGCCAGCTGCCTTGATTTGTGGAGACATCACTCTGATCCATGCCTCCCTTTTCACATTGCCTTCTCCTTTGTGTCTTTTATGAAGACACTTGTCATTGGGATGTGTCCAATCAATAGTCCACCTGGATAGTCCAGGATCATTTCCTCATCTAAAGATTTTTTATTTAATTACATCTGTAAAGATCCTTTTCTCAAACAAGGTAACATTCACAGGTTCCAGGGATTAGAATGTGGACATATCTTTCTGGGGGCAAGCTGCTATATGTCTTTCTTTAGGAATTCTGTAATTACTAAATCATATTTTTTGGATAAAATAAGTCTGCATATTTTTTTCCTTCCTATTTCTATTTGGCCTTTGTAGTTTTATTATGGGTATGCTTATTCAGAAATAAATTCATTTTAATGGGAAGCTCTTTATTGTTTTTTATTGTCTTCTTGGTTAGCTACCTAAGGAAGAATTACAGTTTTGTTTACAATTAATTGTATTATTTGTAGATAGATATGTTTTAACATGTAAGTATGATCCTAATGGAATATTCCTTTTCATTTCTGCCATAAATTATGTGTCAATTTATATAATATGTCTTTCAATAGTGAAAGGAAATAATCCCAAAGATGAAGAGGATTTGGAATTAGTTTCACTAACATCTGGATGATTAACATCTGGAAGCCTTAGAAGTGATTTAGGAGAAATATCAGTACATATTTCTTGTTGGCTAAATCTCAATGGGAGAGGCATACAAATATTTGAAAATAATTCACTGCTTACTTTTCTTCTTTACAGTCATGTAAAGCCCTGCACACTCTTACTCCTTCCACTCTTTGTTCTTTTATTCAATTCCTGGATTTGAATTCCTCCAATTACAAATTCCCAGGCCACCAAATATTCCTGAGACTATAACTTCCACACTTTCTTTGGTGGTTGTTAGAATATTTCTGATTTACTATGATTTTATATTTATTCTACAATATCCATTACTGAAAAACAGTTTGTAAAATTTTGACAAAGATCTCTTTCTGATGTTTCCATGATATAGATGAGCTTTTCTGACTCCATAAAGAAGGAAACACAAGTCAGTTAACTAACACAACTGCACTAAGTAAATAAACAAAGCTCAAGTAAATATAGATGAGGCTTTGCTGTGTGCCACCAGACCCAGAAGAAAAACAATGAACATCTGTAGTTCAATGCCACTGGAGTATTAATTTGCTTTTAGGTGTTCAAGAAGAATAAAAACATGTTTGGTTTGATTACAATGATGATTTTATTTAAATTTAGATCTCATTATTTCTGATTTATTTCCAATTGTCCTATAAACTGACTTAGCCTATATCAATCATTTCTCTTAAAAGCCATTTGCTTTTCTTTAAGCCGTTTGCTTTTTAAGCTGACCAGAAGATATTCAATTTTTCCCCTACTTATAGTTCAACTGAGGAGAGGTAAAGATAACAAAAATCTCTTTGCATATCCAAAAGATTAAGATCTATTTTTAATAACCAGGCAATGTTCCAACCCTAAAACTATCTCACTAACACTGGTAACTCACAATGTGATTCTAACAAAGAGAAAGTACCCAACATTGGACAACTGTCTCTCCTGCCCTATAAGCAATCACATAAATATAATGATTGGATCACATTGATGGGTTTATAAAGAGAAGGTAAAAATAGTTAGCCTGAGGGACTTTATTGACACACACACTAGAAAACATTGCAAACCACAACCAAATTACAGTTTTATAACAGGGAAAACATGATGGTTGATTATAAAATGTAATCCAATTAACCACTATTAGGAGAAAAATGCCACAAGGGCTAGAATTTTGTTCATGTTGTTTAATACTATATCCTCAGTACCTAGAAAAATTCCTGGCATATAGAAGATGCCCTTGAAATATTCATTAAATACATATTTAAAAGTGTCTCACAGGACAGTAATGAGATATACACATTTACTCTATAGTGAAAGTCATTGTTTTTGGAAGAGAGTAGACTGTTTCTCAAAAATAATTCAGCTTCCTATTAATAATCTTTAGAAAAGCTAACACTCTGTCTGGCCAAAACCTCCTTTGTCAAGCTTGAGCCCTTTGTTTGACTCCATGATCCAGAGAAAATGTCCAAGCCTCTGCTTCAAAAATCTTTATACTTTAGTAATGTCCAAGGAAGTTGTGCTTGGCTCCTTTAATCTTCGGACTGATTGTAAAACCTTGAAAATTTCTTGCCAGGAGCAAAATACTCCAAGGCAAAAACAGACCTTCCTTGAACTTTAGAGTAGGAAGAAATCTCAAACATCACCCAATTACATCTTCATTGTTGACAATGAGAAAAAAAACTGGATCAGAAGAAAGGCAATGTATGTCCAGTAGCCCTGGGAATGAGTGACAGAGACAGGACTAAAATCCAATTCCCTTGTTCCTTGGTTCTAAGACCATAAAGAAGA
The DNA here is from genome assembly GCF_011800145.1 of Mirounga leonina. Taxonomy (NCBI): domain Eukaryota; kingdom Metazoa; phylum Chordata; class Mammalia; order Carnivora; family Phocidae; genus Mirounga; species Mirounga leonina. The sequence goes on along the minus strand of NW_023270757.1, from coordinate 11,414,488 downwards.
GTGACGATGACATCATTGGCTTTTGAGATCATAGAGGAAAGAACTCAAGGCTTTCAGCCTCTGTGGCTGAACAAATGTTACTGAAGAATTCTTTGAAAGTATATCAAAACCTTATTATTCTTCCTTTAGACTTCCCTTACCTCCACCCTTTTTTTCTTTTCTAAAAACATCTGAATTCAGGCTCTTTCCTGTTTTCTTTTTTCTCTATTTTCTCCTCTTGATGATTGCAATGTTCTTGCCTAAGAGATTGACGATCTTCTAATACAATCCTAAACACTGACTTAATAAAACATCCTCATTTTTCTCAAGAGGACACTTGAGAATGAAAATGACTTGCCAAAATGTTTCAACCAATGATCGACAGATCTGGGACTAGAACCCAGATGTTGTGTGTCCTAGTCTAGGTTCTTTCTATTATAAGACAGTATGGGAGAAATGACAATGCCCTAATTAATTATCAGATTCCAAACGATGAATAAAATGATACTATCACGTTGTTATTCTTCTATATGGAAATTGACAATCTTTGGGTCCACTTCCCTTTCCCCGGCGTCTACAGGCCTTAGCTGCCTCTTCATTTATAGGATAAATCCCCAAATCCTTTTTGTCTAACTTTTGTTGACTTCTACATTCAGTGGGCTTTCTACATTTCCCTTTCAGGACCAAATTGTTTTATTTACCATCCCCAGAACAAACAAAGCTCCTTATTCTTGCTTAATCCCTGACTCCCCCAGATAACTTAATTTATCCTTTACCTTTCTCCCTCTCTCTTTCTCTCTCTCTCATAACATTTTGTGTATATAAAATATTCAATAAGAAATTTAATATTGAAAATGTGGACCACATGTTGTCCTACTGAAAAGGCATCTGGAGATGGTCTAGTAAAGTCTCCTCTTTTTATAGATTGAAAACAAAATTCTAGGAGCGTTAAGTGACTTTGTTAAGATTTCCAGGTGTTGCGAAGAGGTCCGAGGAGAAGGAAGATAAAGAAAGAGACTTATAGATAATATATAGCCGTATATCTGTTTTACATATTGAGCACATGGTAGTTATATAAACTATATGAGATATAACTTGAGAATGGAAGATTTGAGGGGTGACTGGGTGGCTCAGTTGGTTAACTGTCTGTCTTCAGCTCAACTCATAATCTCAGGGTCCTGGGATGGAGTCCCTGCACTGGGGGGTGGGTGGGGTGGGGATCCCTGTTCAGCAGGGAGTCTGCTTCTCCCTCTCTCTCTGCCCCTCCCCTCCCTGCTCCTGCTCTCTCCCTTTCTCTCAAATAAGTAAATAACATCTTTAAAAAGAAGAAAAAAGAATGGAAGTTTTGGTCTTAATTTCCCATGCCCAAAATCTTAATCACTAAATCCTCTGTTCTTTAATTTGAAGAGTGATAGAAAGCCCCTCCTCCCCCCCCCCCAAAAAAGAAAAGAAATAATAAGAGAAAAAAATCAGAAATTTTGTACAAGATATTTAAAAATCTCTGTGCCAGGGCAAATGTAATAAGATGTCAACTCTACTGAAACTAGCAGGGGCATTAAGAACAGGTGGCCTTGAGCACCTGGTTGGCTCAGTTGGTTAAGCAGCCAACTCTTGATTTTGGCTCAGGTCATGATCTCAGGGTTGTGAGATGAGACCCCCATCCTGCTCTGTGCTGGGCATGGAGCCTGCTTAAGATTCTCTCTCTCCCTCTCGCTCTGCCCCTCCAACACCCTCCTCTCTAACAAAACAAAACAAAACAAGAACAACAAAAACAAAAACAGGTCCTTTAAGAGTTTTTTTTCTGAAATGAACCTTTATGAAATAGAGGGACTTCTGTATTAAAAAGAGCACATGCAATGCTAGTACAGGAGCATTTATTCTTACATTAAAATAATTTGGCTTTTGGCAACAGTGATAATGAAAGAATTCAGAGTAAGACAGTATGAAATAAACTAATATATGTGTTTGTGTGTGTGTGCATGCACTCGTGTGTGTGTGTATATATATACGCACACGCATATACATGTGCGTATATATATATATTAAAAGTGATAGCTTCATCAAGCTTTTAGATAAACAAAACAGCCATAAAGATTACAATGCCTGACAGCTGCAAAAATAAGAACTGAAAGTGACAGTAGCCAATACTACACTAGGCTGAAGTATGTAATTTACATCTTAGTGAAATTAAACATACTAAAATAGCTTAGCTTCCAGGCAACAATACTATTAAGTTTGCAGTAGTAGTTTATGACATCATCTGAAACCCCAGGATACACATTTGAAGCTGACTATTATGGTTAGTAATCTGTATTGCTGTTCTGGTTAGTTTTTCATTTAATTCATTGCAGGCTTCTATTAAAAAAATAAAGACAAGTAGCAGCAGTTGAGGATGCTGTGTTTTATTAAAGCTGTTAAGCCTCAGGCTGCAGTGATGTCACATTTTAGAATCAGTAATAATAGCTTATATTTGGGAAGCATTAAGAGGTCAGAATTATATTGAAAATTATAATAATTTGAGCCTTTTTATGGTTAATAAGTATAATTTTAGAAGGTTTTCTAACTCACCTTTCTTTTCCAAAATATTTCTCAGCTAAGTAAGACTGTACAATGGTGGGGAATAACAATAAGATCTACTGCTTTTAGTAATGGGTTTTATGTTATACAGCAGCAATCTCAGCCAAATATATTGTAATAAGACCACTAGAAGTTCAGATTCTTGTGGAAAGGATGCTAAGTTAAAAATGTTTCCAATATTTTGTGTGTCAATGAATTTCTCTGGAGATGGGAGTTTATAACTCACATATATCTATGTGTATATATACACGTATATATTACACATGTATACATATGTATAATATACATATGTATTATGTATGTTATATATACATAATTTTTCAAAGGCCCCATTTTCCAAAACGTTTATAGACCTTCTTCATTATAACAGTGATTCTCAAAGGTTTGGAGAAGCTTTCTAGAATCTCTTGCAGTAGGTACAAGAAAGGACCCTAGGTTTGATTGTTCCCATGTTCTTGTCTAAGATATTTGTGCACCCAAACACTGAATTAAATCAAATTTCTCATTTATTGCAAGGGGGCACTTGAGGATTAGGGAGATGAAAATAACTTGGCAAAATTTCTCCAACCACTGATTGCCAGATCTGGGACTAAAACCCAGGCTTCTTGTCTCAGAGACCAAGTTCTTTCTATTATAAGAAGCCATGTGAGAAAGAGAAAGACCGTAGAGGTAATTCAAGTAGACACAGCAAAAGAAGACATCTGAAAATACAGGACTGAGGGCTATACAACTTTGTCTATAAGATGATTTAGACATGGACTTAACAGGATGTTTTTCTGGAGATTCTTTGCTTTTATAATGTACCCAGCTTTTTTTTTTTTTTTTTTTTTTTTGTCCCTCACTCAATGAATGTACGTGCAGGTATAAGTGTGAAGCCTTAGAAAACTGGAAGTTCAGGGTGCCTGGGTGGCTCAGTCAGTTAAGTGTCTGCCTTCAGCTCAGGTCATGATCCCAGGGTCCTCAGATCGAGCCCGGTATCGGGCTCCCTGCTCTGCGGGAAGCCTGCTTCTCCCTCTCCCACTCCCCCTGCTTGTGTTCCCTCTCTCGCTGTCTCTCTCTCTGTCAAATAAATAAATATAATCTTTAAAAAAAAAAGAAAACTGGAAGTTCAAGTGGAGATCTTGGATCATTTGTTCAGCGTTAGTCTGGCCTGAAATAGGTGACCGTTTACATGATCGAATTGATGGGGCTCCACTTGACCTCAAGTATCTCAAAAAATATAGAGTTCTGAAGTCCATAGGAAAGTGTCACCTACACTAGCCTTCTGGAAAACTTAATTGTTCCACCATTAGAGCTTCCTTCTTTGAGTCAATATATAAACTCCAGATGATTATCACCAATAAACACCCAGTAATAGTAAATTTAGATCGGGTGGAGAAGAGAAAAAAAGGTTTGGAGGACTTGGCTAACACAGGTGGGTTTTGGAAGGGGTTGGCCTCTGGATATAATGTCCCAAATGAAGGCAGTCAATTAGAGGTTACTAAGCGGCTAGGGAAGATAAACTTGTCAATGTGATCCGAGAAGTCTTTAAGGAAAAACACTACCAACCTTATAGGTTTGGCTAAAGTATGCCTTAGTGACTTTTGTAGAGTGAACAGGCCTCAAGTCACAAATGATCTCCCAGTACTTGCCCTAAATATTCAGAATTTAACAGACAGAGGATAGAACGAATACTAGAGGTGAAGTCTATGGCGAAAACTATTTTCTGAGCTTGAGATGACATGGTAAAATATATTGTATATAAATGCTATACATGCAAATTAAGTAAGTAGATAAAACCATCTGCTTCTTGACTTTCAAAAGTAAAAAAAAAAAAAAAGTAAAAGAGTAAAAACAAAAACAAAAACACATCTATTTAACCCAGAACATTGGGCTGAATAAAAGCAGATTCCATCAGCTAAAGCTCTGCCCTTGAAATATGGAAACATTAAGAAGATCTGAGTAAAGCATGTGGCCCCCACTTGAGAGACTGCTGTAAAGGGAATATATTGAAAATCATGATTCAAACAGAAAAAGAAAATCATGTTTACTAAAATTACCTATTTCTTTCTCTAGGAATGCAACTTCTTTTATCTCCTGCATGAGGGAAAAGGCAGTTTAGGACAGTTTAAGCCAGAAATGCCAATATGTTTATGAGCACTTCAGAGAAAACTCGTCATTTTAATGTTTCTAGGCTACATTCCCTGTCCTCATTCTCGTGAACTTTTCTTCTCTCCCCAAATTTTCTTGTTCCCCTATTTATATTTGACAGGATGAGGTGGGGAGGTGGGGTATGGTGCAAAAATATTGTTGGAAGTTGGAAAGATTTGGTTTAATGGCATTATGAAATACTGTCTCTAAATATTACAGTTTTAAAAAGATGATAGACAAAGGAAAACTTAGAAACATTAATGAAGAGAATAGACATAATTGGTGAAACTGGATGGTAGACTACATTTTCAAGTATTCTGTGACAATCACTTTTTCCCTGTTCTCCTTATCTTAGGATAAGCAGTGGAGAAATACTGAGCATGCCACTCATAAGTCTGTCCTCAAGGGGTTGATGGTTACAATGTCCATACTGCCATCAATAGAAACTCAGAAACAACCCACAGATGAATCACTTAGCTAATTCTTTGGTATTTTCTCACAATTCTCTTTTTCATGCAGAATTTATTCTTTAATAGCCATCGGTACTAAAACTTATGTTTACAAAAGCGAGTGAGTTGATTAATAGGTATTTTATACATCTGGTATTTTCTCATAAAAGACTGGAAAACTTATTTCAATTATCATACCACCAACAAGGATGCAATCTGTTCACAAGGCCTGTTTACGAGTGGCTGCTTTGGGTAATGGCTGTTTTCTTAGCACGAGAAATGAAATATAATATTATTAAGCAGAGAGATGCAGAATGAGGTGTCAACTTATCCATCTTCCTGATGTTTATAGGCTTCATTTTTTAGAATGTTTATTTTATTTTATGAGACTGCACGTTAAAATATCTCCTATTTGAAAAGATCTAATTTCTTTTATTCTGGTTTTAATGTCCTTGAATATTAACACTTTCAAACTTTTAAGCAATCAGCTAAGAAAACCTGTGGTAGGTACTATATTAATTCCATTTAGATAAATGTGCCATAATGAGAGAGACAATAAGAGTGAGCACTTTATCTTTGCAGGAGAAAAAGAATTGGTCTTTGCTAGAATGCTAAATGGTTTTTATTCTTAGAGACGACCTGTGATAATAGGGCAGGGGGGCACAGTGCTTGGTGGAAGACAAATCTCAAACAAGGAGTGTGTGTGTATGTGTGTGCGTGTGTTTCTGGAGGGAGGGGCATGAATTAAGTTACTGTAGTAAAAATAATATAACTCAGATTTGAAGGGTTTTACTAAAATCACTGGAAAAATCTAGATGTATCTATTTTCAGCCATGTGTGGCTCCTTTAATCGTTTTACTAACTTTCAGTTATGACTTTGAGGGGTGGAAATGAGAAAGAATAAACTTTTTGAGAAGGTTAATATCTCTGCTCATTAAATTATAATTATTTCTATTACTTTCCAGGAACACATGCTGCTAATAAGTGGACATTCTTTAGATAAAGGAGAGCAAAGGAACAACTTCCTTTAGTAAAGGAACAACTTGGAACAGTACAGACTATAGAACTTTACAAAGGCTTCTCAAAAAATGATATAAAATTTTCCTTACATTAGGAAAAGGAATATTAAAACTGGGAAGAGATACACTATGATATCCCATAGTATAATTTCTTACTTATGATTTAATGCATACTCAAGCAATGACTGGACCATGGAAATAATTTTAGGATAAGAAAAATCTGCTTCTTTTTTTTTTAAGATTTTATTTTTATTTATTTTAGAGAGGGAAGGTGACCAGTGGGGAGAAGCATAGGGGAAGCAAGAGGGAGGGGAAAAAATCTCGAGCAGACTCTGCCCTGAGCATGGAGCCCAATGTAGGGCTCAATCTGATGACCCTGAGATCATGACCTGTGCCGAAACTGAGAGTTGAACACTTAACTAATTTAACCACCCAGGCACCCCAAGAAAAATTTGCTTCTTAAGATATTGTCTAGTTCAGGGTTGTTGAGTAGAAATAATGAGTCAGAGATGTTAGTTAAAATTTCTAGTAGTCACATTAGAAAGAGTAAAATGATAGGACAGTTAATTTTAATGATATATTAAATTTATCCTATTATACCAAAAATAGTGTCAGTTTAACATCCAATCCAATATAAAAATTATTGATGTAATATTTTAAATATTTTTTATTATACTAAGTTTTTGAAATCTGGAATTTATTTTCCATTTATATCATATCTCAATTTGGGTCAGTCAAATTTAAAATATCCAATAGTCACATGTAGCTAGTAGCTATCATATTGGGCAGTGCAGCTCTAGATTTTCCAAAATATGCCTTTTTCTAGAGAAATGAACTGTGATATATACACCAATACTTATCAGTAAAAAACTGCCCTAATATAGAAATCAACAAACTCTTGGTGTTATCACTTACTTAGTCAATGATTTCTAGAGCCAAGCTCTATATGGAAAAATTAAAGAAAATTTATAACAGAATCTAAGTATTTGCTTGTTTTTAGTGGTATATTTCTTTTTCTTTTTTTTTTTTTTTAAGATTTTATTTATTTATTTGACAGAGAGAGACACAGCAAGAGAGGGAACACAAGCAGGGGGAATGGGAGGAGAAGCAGGCTTCCCGCGGAGCAGGATGCGGGACTCGATCCCAGGACCCTGGGATCATGACCTGAGCCGAAGGCAGACACTTAACGACTGAGTCACCCAGGCGCCCAGTGGTATATTTCTTATTTATATCTTATTACATACAAGGAGTGTGTGTGTATGTGTGTGTGTGTGTTTCTGTAACATAAAAAATACATTTTTTGGCCTTGAGCTACATAGTTACCCTCTTGAATTACTGAAATAATATTTGATTGATTTCTGCCTCCTGCATTGACATGATTATATTTTATAAAATTATCCAGCTTAGAGGTTTTAACAATTTTAGTCGCAGACTTAAAACTATTTCTCTTCTCCCTAGAAAATGCAAATACATGTGATATATATAAAATTGTATGTGTTAATTTCACTTTTTATATAATTTTGGGGGAATTACTAAAACTTAGATGCTCAGATTAAAAGAAATGATTTATCAAGAAGTATGTATGAAAGAAAAACAATTTTATCTGTTGAAGACTGAACTTAAAGTCGAAAGTTCTGTGGGCTCTCTTATATTTTGATGGGCTCATGAGATCATATTGTCTTAAATAACACCTCAAAATAATTTTAAGTATCATTAGAATTTCACCCTTCTCCCTTGTGTACTTTGATTCTGCATTATAGGTACATACTGTTTTCACTCTTTTTCTACTTTTTAAAAAATATGTTACCTTCCATGGGCGACTGGAAAGAAGGCACTATGTCTTTTTCCATTCCTCTCACTTCAAAAACATAACTCAACACCTCATTAATTTTCATGGATTGGGCCAATTATTGACTAGATGAATATAAAGGGATGATTATAATATTTTTCTCTGCTTTCAATCAATAGTTTAACATAATCATTTTTAATATATAATTGCCTATTCTATTCCCTAGTAAACCTTGGATAGCCTTTGTGTAGTTTTTTTTATATACTGTAACTTCATGAAAGCATTATATTCTTGATACTTAACATAGTGTCTGGCTCACAGTAAGCATTCCATTTTTAAAAATTAATTAATATGCATTACTCTTTGAATGTATTCATTTTTGTTTAAAGTTGTTATATTGAAATTCTCATCTACCAGTTTCTAGTACACTTTAATTGTCAAGAATTCATTCAACAGGGGCTGCTGGGTGGCTCAGTCAGTTAGGCATCCAACTCTTGAATTCGGCTGAGGTCATGATCTCAGGGTCCTGGGATTGAGCCCTGTGTCAAGCTCTGTACTCAGCATAGAGTCTGCTTGTCTTTCTCCCTCTGCTCCTTTCCCACTCACTCTCTCTCTCAAATAAATAAATAAAATCTTTAAAAAAAAAGAATTCATTCAACAAATATATACTTATTACCTACAATTTTTCTGTTTTTTAAAAGATTTTATTTATTTGTCAGAGAGAGAAAGAGAGAGAGAGCGCACAAGCAGGGGGAGAGCCAGGCAGAGGGAGGGAGAGGGAGAAGCAGGCTTCCCGCTGAGCAGGGAGCCCGATGTGGGACTTGATCCCAGGACCCTAGGATCATGACGTGAGCAGAAAGCGGATGCTTAACCGACTGAGCTACCTAGGCATCCCTACCTACAATTTTTCAATCTTTCTTTAGGTACTAGACATATAATGGTGAAATTGTCAGTTAAGGCTTCTGTCTTAAGGATATTTATATTCTAGTGGGAAAAGTAAATAAGTAAATAAGCAAACACAATAACTACAGACTGTCATAACTACTGTGAGGGAAAGAAGCCCTGAGGAGCTAGGGAGTAAGCAGAAAAAGGAAAATGAGAATATTTAGATAAGGATGTCAAGGAACACCTCTCTGAAAATGTGGTGTTTAAACAGAGGATTTGGGGGATAATAACAAACCAGCGCTGAAAAGAAGGGCAGGAAGAGTGTTTTAGGCTGTGAGAAGGGCAAATACAAAAGTCTTGAGGTGACAAAGAGCTTGAACATTCAAGGAGACAAAAGAAGGTCAGTGTGGCTGGAGTGTGGTGAACTACAGAGTATAATGTGCTGACATTGGAGAGTAAGGAAGAGCCAGGTCAGGGCAAGGACTGAGGGAAGAATTTGATTCTTTAAGAACAAAAGAAACCACAGAAGGGATTTAGGCTGGGGGACCAGGGTTATATGATCTAATATGCTACATAAAGATTTCTTTAGGGACTGGGTATAAGAATGGAATATAGAGAGATGTGGATTCAGAAAAACAATTTTAAGATGATTGTGTCTTGATATGATGGTGTCTTGGTGTAGGTAGATGGCAGAAAAGATGGAGAGAAGTTAAGAGATTTTAGATACATTTTGGAGGTAGAACCAACAGAATTTATTAGAATAGACAAAGGTGGTGAAGGAAATGAGAAATTAAAGAATATTCTTGGATTGAGTATTTGTATGGACATTGAAGTAATTTATTAACATAGGGAAGATTATGAGATAAAAGCTTTGAGGATTGAAGGGATAAAGATTCCATTTTGACGAATTGAGTTTAAGGTGTTTATGAGACTTTCAGGTGAAGAGTTAGTGAGGTTGTGGGCTACTAACAAATATTGATATAAAGCCCCAAACTGTAAATTGCTATTTACTGTAAACACATTAGAAATGAAAGGAAAGCCAATCTTCAAACATTAAACAAATGTCAATTTATAATAATAATTTACAGTAGTTTCTTGAGTACTTTAAGAGAACAGCTAGCAATTGCACTACTATATATTTACCCAAAGAACACAAAAATACTAAGTCAAAGAGATACATGCTGGGGCGCCTGGGTGGCTCAGTTTTTAGGTGTCTGCTTTTGGCTCGGATCGTGGTCCCGGAGTCCTGGGATCGAGCCCCACATTGGGCTCCCTGCTCGGTGTGGAGCCTGCTTCTCCCTCTCCCACTCCTCCTGCTTGTGTTCCCTCTCTCACTGAATCTCTCTCTGTCAAATAAATAAACAAAATCTTAAAAAAAAAAGAGATACATGCTGTTTATAGCAGCATTATCTACAATAGCCAAATTATGGAAACAGCCCAAATGTCCATTGACTGATGAATGGATAAGTATCTATATATAGATATATATACATATGCCATATATACACATATATACACATATGTGTATATATATTCATATATATATATATAATAGAATATTACCTATCCATCAAAAAGAATCAATCTTGCCATTTGCAACAACATGGATGGAGCTAGAGAGTATTTATGTTAAGCTAAATAAGTCAGAGAAAGACAAATACTATATGATCTCAATCATATGTGGAATTTAAGAAACAAAACAAGCAAAGGGACACAAAGAGAAAGAGACAAACCAAGAAACAGACTCTTAACTATAGAGAACAAACTGATGGTTACCAGAAGGGAGGTGGGTGGGGGTATGGGATAAACAGGTGATGGGGATTAAGGAGGGCACTTGTGATGAGCACCAGGTGTTGTATGGAAGTGTTGAATCACTAAATTGTACACATGAAACAAATATTACACTGTACGTTAACTAACTGGAATTTATTTTTATTTTTTAAAGATTTTATTTATTTGACAGAGAGACAGAGAGAGCAAAAGCAGGTGGAGGAGGAGAGGGAGAAGCAGGCTCCCTGCTGAGCAGGGAGCCCCATGCGGGGATAGATCCTAGGACCCTGGGATCATGACCTGAGCCGAAGGCAGACACTTACCCAACCAAGCCACCCAGGGGCCCCAACTAACTGGAATTTAAATTAAAAACTTAAAAAAAAAATTATAACAAAGAATTGAAGGAGAATTTTATTCTTCAAATTTATTTTCCTTATCTTCAAAACAAAAACAAAAAGGAAAAACCCCATTTGTGAACTTTTTCATTTCTCTCAACATTGTGTAATTTTATTTTATTTATTTTATTTATTTTTTTAAGATTTTATTTATTTGCGAGAGAGAGAATGAGAGACAGAGAACATGAGAGGGAGGAGGGTCAGAGGGAGAAGCAGACTCCCTGCTGAGCAGGGAGCCTGATGTGGGACTCGATCCCAGGCCTCCAGGATCATGACCTGAGCCGAAGGCAATCGCCCAACCAACTGAGCCACCCAGGCGCCCAACATTGTGTAATTTTAAAAGCATGTCCATTTTCTCCAAATTTCTAATTAACTCTTTCTTTTTCAGATTAGAAAACCAGTTATATGTACCCAAAAGGAATATATTTTCTGTTATGTTACTTCTGAATAGAAGATGAATATGGTTCATATTCTGAGTTGCACAGCAACATGTGAAAAAATCCTTTTAAAACATGCCATGAATTGAATTCATTAAATCTATTGGGTGCAGCAATTTAATGAAGCAAAAAATACTAATTAAATTATTAAAGTCCGGATAGCAAGTAGTAATTAAAAAGACTGTTGCTATGCAACTCAGATAATTTCTATAAACAGTCTGCAAAAATGTATGGGTTAAATATGCTGGTGTTTTTGCCTTGACCTTTTGTAATCAAACATTTCTTCATTCTGTGAAAATGTGTCTCTGAGACTAACATTAAATAGAATTCATAGATTAGAAAAAAGAGGACATTTAGGATTTGATTGGGTTATGATGTGATTAGGTTATGCCTCCAAAGGTTATGTGTGAGTTCAAAATTCCAAAAATGGAAATTATGGAATATACATGGAAGAATAGTAGCAGTTGCTTAAAGGCTTCACCACTACTAAATATGTTGATAAAAGCAGTGATTTGGCTTTATTATTTCTTTCGTGAGTGTAGTAGCACTTTATAACAGAGGCAGGTTAACACAGGATACAGTTTTTATAAAGTTAAAACTTCCTTTGCTATTAAATCTATTTTCCCAAACTGTCAAAGAATTAAAAGTTGGTCAAAGGTTTTATTTATTTTATTTTTTTTAAGACTTTATTTATTTATTTGAGAGAGAGAGCATGAGCAGGGGGAGGGACAGAGGGAGAAGCAGGCTCTCCGCCGAGCAGGGAGCCCGATGCGGGGCTCGATGCGGGGCTTGATCCCAGGACCCTGGGATCATGACCTGAGCTGAAGGCAGACGCCTAATAACTGAGCCACCCAGGGGCCCCAGTCAAAGGTTTTAAAAGTCTGCCATGTGCCCAAGAAAACTGTCCTTGGAACTGCATACCCCAGAAGGTAGTTTCTGTAAATGGAAGGAATGGATTTTTAAAAATTATTTTCATCAGACAGACACTGAAGGCAGTCATTAAGAGGCTGGTATGCAGGCAACACTTTAATTCCAAATGTTGTAGTGAGGACTAAAAAAAATTAACCTCTCATAGGACATATAAGGTGGAGGGTTAAATCTCCTGCACAATCCAAAATATTTCCAGTGTCTGAAATCTACTATTTAATTATAAGCAGTGTTGTTTGAGTACTAACTTAATATTACTAAGTACTCTTAATCAAAGATACCCTAATTCTGGTCATTGAGACTGACCTAAACTTGGTGGGGTAATAACAGTATTTAAAGGCAACCTTAAATAGGGGTGACAGGTGGTTGACCGATGACATCTGCTTTGCTGTAGTGGTCAGTGGGCGGAAAGTATTGCTTGAATGTATATGAGCTTTTTACTGTAACATTTTTGAGCTTCCATGTTACCTATCACAAGGCTGCCTCCTTTTATCACTGCCTGTTCACAAGTGATTTTCCTGTGCCTTGAAACACGTTATCCCTCCCATCCCAGTCATCATCTGCTGTTTTCATATCCTAGCCAGATGTTCAAAAGTAAGCATTATGATCATGTTCCCCAAACTGTGTGCCAAGACACCCTGTGGGACTGCAGTAGGCTCTCGGACGTGCCCTGAAATATTCAATATGTTCAAGAGAAGCACAGTAATCCTGAACAAACAAGCTGAAGCAGTTCACAGTCTCAACATTAGATAGCGCTATATGCCTTTTAATTATGTCAATATTTTTGTGAAGCTGGGTTTGTGATTACCATGGTAAAAGCAAACACTGCATGGAAATCAATGTGAAACAGGAACTATGAAGAGTGGTATTGACTTTGAGTCCCTGTTTTGTGCAATCCAAGATGTGCAATACCGAGATGTAGGTGCATACATCTCACTGGTAAGTTGATTGTGCTTATTTAAGAAAGAAATAGAAATATCATCCTGTCAATATGCAGGTATCATTTTTTGCAAATATCTTCCAAGCTTTCAGGAAAGTAAATACTTATAGACTTGTTGGTAAATGCAACTGTTTGGTGTTTGTCTGGCCCACGATGTTGTGACAGGATCACAGAGACACAAAGGAGCAATGTTTGGATCCTCTGCACTGTGGTATGGCAGAAAGAGCTGTGATTGAAATTATGCATCAGAGCTTTAACAACTTTGTGAGTTAGCTGTATGTATGTACATGCATATTTAGCAAAACTTTAAAAGATACAAACTACATTTTTATCTTTCCGGTATACTGCCCATTGGATGTAGAAGAGAAAACCGGCATCTCTTTACTATGCAAATGCAATTTTCTTTGAAGACAGAACTACGAAATCACTTTCATACTTTCATCCATGCAGCTATCAGAGCTCTTCAAAATATGTAGCATGCTATCAAGACCACCTACCCACGCTGATTCTATTCGATACAAATAAACTTTGTGTATAATACAGTGGCTAACACATCTCTTGAGTGACCTAGCAAGGACCCTCACTTGAGCTGCTTACTAATAACTTATACTGTGGGGAAATAAGACACTGTAATTCAGTTTCATTTTCCACTCTAGGTCTGATCAGGAGTTTGACCCACTGCTGTTCATATCTTCCTAAGTTTCCCAATTCTATTCCTTAGAACATTCTCCAAACCTTCAGAAGTTTGTCAATACCTATAAAGGGAATTTTGTGCTCTTTAATATGGTATTCAAGATTTTCCATGATCTGACATTAACCTATTTTCCATAACTTAAAACCTGCCACACACTCCCATGATCTTATAATCCAGTACAATGAAACTATTTCTTTTCCGAACAGGTCCTGCACCTCTCTCCCTATATATTATTTTTCTTAATTGTCTCTTCAATCTACTGTGCCCTTCTCTGCATGGCCTGCTTCTTCAAAACGTGCTCCAATCCTTTCACACAGTCTTTCCATTTTTCCTCTGTCAGGCTCTAAATCCCTTTTCATCCCCCCCCCTTGCACATGATATAGCATATTTACAGTCTGCGTCTTATTGTCTTGGCTTCACCGTGTGACTTTATCCACACTACTTCTTTGATGCTTTATGTTTGATTTTACCTTCTCAAACTTCACCAAATGTAGAATAACATAAACTCGTACATTCTGCCATCCTAACTTTAAACCATTTGTGGTAAATGTCTGTATAGAGTAGATGCTCAATCAATATCACAAGATCAAATTGCAACAGATTATGCTATACCCTAAGATGTTAACTTATAAAGACTTAAAATGTCAGATCTCTAAGAATAATTCTCATTCAATAGAGACCCTTTAAGAGCTTGTCTATTCATTGCAACTCTTGCTGTTATTATTATTTTCTTGAGATTTGGGGGATCCTCAAGAATGTCCAACTTTTCTTGTCACCCTCAGCCCCTAACTTAAAAAAAAACTTGAATAAATTATTAAATTGGAGACATTGCTCTTGATTTGAATCAGTAGTTTGGCTAAATAAATACATTGATGGTTGTCTGAAAAATACATATTCCTGGTTGCTAACTCAAGACATAGAATCTAAACCTTGTGAATCAATATTAATTGTTAATTAAACCAGCACTTCTCAATTCACCAGTCTTCAGGGAAATGCTCATACAATTTCTTAGATAGAAATTATTCTACTTTTATTTATTTATTTATTTATTTATTTATTTATTTTAAAGATTTTATTTATTTATTTGAGAGAGAGAATGAGATAGAGAGAGAGAGCATGAGAGGGGGGAGGGTCAGAGAGAGAAGCAGACTCCCTGCTGAGCAGGGAGCCCGATGCGGGACTCGATCCCGGGACTCCAGGATCATGACCTGAGCCGAAGGCAGTCGCTTAACCAACTGAGCCACCCAGGCGCCCGAAATTATTCTACTTTTAAATAATTTGAGAAATATTCACAATTTCCTATATTTCTTAGAGATTCAGAATTTATATAAACATATGAAAGAAATCTTCGAGAAGTTCTGCAATCTAACTTATTTCATTTGTTCAACTCAGACTTTCCTCAAACTAATAAAGCCCCTTTGTTTCCCCAAATATACCTATTTAAATTTCATGCTCAGCCGAATTGAATTTAGGAAGTATTAGAAGTGACCCTTCTTAATCATCAATTTTGCCAATTTTAAATAGTGAAAAAGGGTCAGTTGAAAGGCACTCTTGGGATAAAACCTCTATTGTAAAATGTAGGGTTTGTGTGTGTATTCCCCCTCAAGAACAGCTCAGAGTCACTGGCATTCATCAACAGAGGGACTATGAGATTGGAAATATCTCTGGACCCATACTGAGGAGGGTGATTTTCTGCTCTTATGTGTCCCAGCTTTGAAACCCTGGTCTGTTCTACATTAGCTTCCATTAACCAACACAGGCTGTGGAGAGCCTAGATTACCCTCCCTGGGCTGGAATGGGTTAGCTCACCAGCCCCAAAGGTAGAATGGATTTGGTCTCTAAGATAAGAGCTACTGCCTCTCTGGGAATACTCTCTTCCTACCTCTGGGTATGCTGCCATTTGAAGGGCAATTGTAACATGTAATCACATGACCCATCTGTGTCCTCTCTGGAGTGAGAATTAGTGCAGGCACCCATTACTCACCTCCCTCCCTTTAGAACAAATTGTTTTTGACAACAGTGAATGAAACAGCTGTGTGTATGTGTGTGTGTGTGTGTGTGTGTCTGTAGGTATGTGTGTATGTGTGTTTCTATAAAAGAAGGATTCTCCTACTACACTAGAGTGTCCCCAGGCCGTGAAGGAGATTGAGCTGTGTAAACCAACCGTGCCTTATGCTCTATGGGGAAAAATAGAAATGAGGAAGAGAACACCTCAACTGAATTTATTATAACAAATTTCTTGGGATAATAAAAGACATCAGCTCAGCCCTAGAGGGAAAGTAGGTTACAGCTCAGCTAAATGTCCTTGTCTAATGTTGCTTGACCCTAGCTAACATTTCAAGCCTAAGTAAAGTTTTGCCAGTGGTACGTTTTCACCTGTTTAGTGGTTTCATCAGGGGAATTGATTTAAATGTATTTTTTAATTTATCTGGTGAATCTTCACATGAGTCATTTTAAGATCACATGTCCCCAACATGCTGGTCTCCCTTTAATTTATGCTCTTTTCCATGGTGCAAGAGGAATAGGATATGTTCTCTTTAAATTCCTAATTCTGTATTTCACTAACTGGATATGGAATGAATCAGCCAAACCAATACTATATTGCCATAGTAAAGAAAAAGAGACACCTTGAAAGTTTCTGGATGTATAAAGCTGTGTCTCCACACATGCAGTTCCTTTTGTCCTGTGACAGTCTTCTTTCTTTTGCATATGTCAGAAGAGCACTTTCAGCATCTCTGCGTCTGTGGAGCTTTTATAATATCTAAGGAAAGTTGAACACCCTGTTTAAGCCACCATTGCACTTAGTATGTGCTTCTTTTACCTCACTCATCAAATATAAGTCAGTTTCTGGCCTGCATTCTACTTCCCCTTCTAAACTCTTATCTACATTTTACTTATTTTATATTTATTTTTAGTACCTATGACATTCCTGGCTTAACAGTAATATTCACAAATATTTGTCAAATTTAATTGAACTAATATGCAAATAACTGATACTAGATGTTGGTGAATGTTGTTTTTCTCTACCAAATAATTCAACATGACTGTCTCTTAAAATGCCAATTTGTAAGAACTTAACATTCTTTGGGAGTTAATATATTCAAGATGTTACATCTCAGGTATTAATGGAGTTGTCAAAGTAAAAGAAAAGAGTGTATAATTTTAAATAATGTATATCACATTTTCACCAATTGAAATAAAAAATGTACCTATTTCTGAATCATAACAATATATTTTTGTGTGAGATTTGGCTTCAGGAATGTCAGACTATCTATACATGGATAAATGTAGACTGTGAGTTTGTAAATTTAGACTTTACAGTTTATTATCCTTAAATGTTGTGAATTCTAATTAGATTGAGGTAGCAATTAAATAATACTAAAAATTAACTTTGCAAATAAAGGAAAAACTATGATGATTCAGACTCTTCAAATATACTGTTCTTTATTTTTATGTAATTGTATATATGCTTATATAGAAGGATCTCTTGAATGAATATTAAACAACCCTGTTGCTTTATTTATTATACACATCTATCTGCAACCCTCCCAAAATAAAACTATACCTATAATAAACCATGAAAAATGATGGGCGGTAATGAAAGTTTCCCATCTGGAAAAGACCCTGGTCCAGATGGATTTGCTAATGAATTTTATAAGATGTTTAACCAACCTTTGAAGAATATCCCAGACATGTTTGATTACTTCAAATTACCAACATTTTTGGAACTACCACTGTGGGTTCTCAAACTAATCTTTATAAACTGCCAAGAAATGCTAAAATTCAGAAATCTGTGTTTCTTAAGGACTTAACATCTTTCACACAAATGCTAAAAACACATTTCTTCTAAACTTGAGCCCATGGTAAGATGTTTTGAAAAGATATTTTTAGGTCAAACAGGTGGGGAGAATATCTTATCTCAAATTCATAACCTTAATTAGTATTAACTTTCACTATGTGTTAATAAAACTTTTTAACATTTATTTTGCTAGAGTTTGTGTCAATAAAGGTCATTCTATACTTTACTCAATTTGTCACAGAATTAGGTGTTTTATACAAATAGTAAATATATAAATGAAAATTAAAATCAAGTAGTAACAAATATACTATGATTCAAGGTCAGCCAAGTAAGATGTCCTAAATTATTTATCCAACCAGTTTGTTCTCATTACTGAAATCTTGCCATTAGATATTTATCCCTTTCAATAAGGCTTTGACATCTTTAGAATTTTGTTGTTATTATGGCTATTACATTGAATGGTATTACAATTTTAGAGATGCAGTTAACTTTATTTTTAAATATGGTGGTAAGTTCACTACACTGCCTGTTCCAATTTTAAGATGTTATGAGAAAGAAAATAACTCTAGAATGACAGAATGAGAAGATTATATCATTTATAAACTTCTTTCAGAAATTTACTAAAATTTAGTACCCAATAGGATATTGCACCAATTCAAGGATAGTGTATTTTAATATAGGATGATGAATTCAGGAAGTCAGGAATGGAAAAGCAGGACCCTATCAGGGGCAGAGAGATGGGATGTCAGTAGATAAGGGGCAGCATGAGGTTAGTGTTTGCTCCGCAGGATGCTGCTGATACAAAAATTATTAAGTATCATGAATGATCCAAACATTTTAGCTTGAATCAGACCTAGTTTTTCTGATTCCCATTTCCTCATCCATAATATGAAGATAACGTTTATCTTAAAGTGTTATCATAAAGATTAAATAACTTCCTGGGATGTGGAAAGTATATCTAATATTATTTTTTTCCTTTCTCACTTTTAGACACATACGCATACACACAGAGTTTTGATTAGAGCAGAGAAGGGTTTTGCAAAACAATCTTCCAGGTCAGATGACTTTTGCTACAGCTCTTTGCTCTCCTCATTGTTTGCATGAACACAAAATAAATTCCAGTTTGTATCTGAACAACAACATGGCAGATGAAATATATATTCACTCATATGTAGTCTAGGGGATATACCACACCAGATGGTTGCCTTGAAGTTAATGTTTAATGCAAAAGGTTACCTTTCGACCACATTTTTGAGCCATGATCATAAGGGGAGCTGAAAGTTCCATTTTCAAATAACAGGCTGGTATTAAGATCATTTTGTATATGTATACGATTAACTACACAGACATATGTATAGCTAGCAGCAGTGATTTATATGATACACATAATACATGGATATATATAGATTTGCTGTATTCCTTTGTAGCAATTGCATTTTTTTATTATGTTATGTTAATCACCATACATTACATCATTAGTTTTTGATGTAGTGTTCCATGATTCATTGTTTGCGTATAACACCCAGTACTCCATGCAGAACGTGCCCTCTTTAATACCCATCACTAAACTAACCCACCCTCCCACCCCCATCCCCTCTAGAACCCTCAGTTTGTTATTCAGAGTCCATCGTCTCTCATGGTTCGTATCCCCCTCCGATTCCCCCCCTTCATTCTGCATTTTTTTTTTTTATTTTGTGGATGCCCAAGGATTTAATTGGTTGGTTCTATATCAGTAGACTATTAGGTTGTATCCAATATGCCACCATTACAAACAATGCTTTAACATGGCAGGAGATCATTCAGAAAGGGTAATACTATAAGCTGCTGAGTGAGTAGAGGCACTCACTGGGAGTCTGAGGAAACTTGCAAAGAGGAAACATCCTCATGAGATTTATGAGTGTCAATTATTTCAGTAGGAATGAGGCTGAGCATTAAGTACAAAATCCATGTTGTGCAGACACATCCCAAGAGAGGGTGACTTACTGAGTAAGTGACTCTGGGACCCAACAAGCTACTTTCTGACACTGATTGGATCATATATATGAGAGGAATAAGGAATAGGGAAAGTTATAACTATTAAATAGAAGGACTAAAAATTATAATTAAGAAAATCTGAGCAAATAAACTAAAATTATGAACAAGAACAAAAACTTCCTAGAATGTATAACTGATTATAGCAAGTTTGCAGGATAAAATGGTAATGTAAATATTTTAATTGCTTTCCTATATACCATCACAGAACAAGTGGAATTTGAAATTGAAAACATACTACCATTTACATTTTCACCACCCCAAAGGAAATAGGTATCTAACAAAACATGTGCATCATGAGAAAAACTACAAAATGTTGATGACAATTAGAGAAAACCTAAACAAATGGAGAGATATTTCATGTTTATGGATAGGAAGACTCAATATTGTCAAGATGCCAGTTCCTCCCAGCTTGATCTATAGATTCAGTGCAATCCTAATCAAAATCCCAGCACATTATTTTGTGGATATTGGCAAACTAATTCTACATTTACATGGAAAGGCAAAAGACCCAGAATAACCAGTACAATATTAAAGGAAAAGAATAAGTTTGGAGTATTGATACTGCTCAACTTCAAGGCTTACTATAAAGCTACAGCCATCAAAACATTATGACATTGGTAACATAATAGACACATAGATCAGTAGGAGAGAATAGAGAGCACAGAAAATGCCCATATAAATATAATCAACTAATCTCTTATAAAGGAACAAAAGCAATACAATGGGGCAAAGATAATCTTTTCAACAAACGGTGCTAAAACAACTGGACATCCACATGCAAAGATAATAGCAATAAATCTAGACATAACTTACTCCTTTCAAAAATTTACTCAAAATGGATCAAAAACCTAAATGTAATACACAAAACTATAGAACTCTCAAAGGATAACACAGGAGCATCTCTAGGTGATGTTGGGTATGGCAATGACTTTTTAGATATAATGCCAAGGCAGGATCCATGAAGGAAATACTTGATAAGCTGTATTAATTAAAATTAAAAATGTCTGCTCTATGAAAGACAATGTGAAGAGAATGAGAGACAAGCCACAGAGTGGAAGACCTGTTTGCAGAAGACCTACTTGATAAAGAACTATTATCCAAAGTATGCAAAGAACTTTTCAAACTCAACCATAAGAAAACAAATAACCTAAATTTTAAAAATGGTCCAAAAGGATTCTGTGAAAATGGCAGAGTAGGAAGCACCAGGAACCAGTCTTCCCACCTCAACAACAATTACACTGGCAGAATCTGTCTGATATGACTATTTTGGAACTCAGTAGTCTACTGAAGGCATGCAACTTTCAGGGAAAGATTTGGATGGTAAATTGTGGTTAACTTTAGTAAATTTCAGCTCTTACCTAATCCCTACACCTAACCATGTGGTAGGCAGCTAAGCACATGTTCCTGGAGCAGCTTGCACACAACTTGCAGGAGCCAGAATGGGCTAAGAAGATCCTGAACTCCAAATATCAGGGCTCTGTGTTCTGATACTGATTACTGCTTCTTCCTCTTCTTTTTTTTAGAATATGAGTTTAAATACATTTTATTTTTTTTAATTTCTTTTAATTATTATGTTATGTTAATCACCATACATTACATCATTAGTTTTTGATGCAGTGTTCCGTGATTCATTGCTTGTGTTTAACACCCTGATTACTGCTTCTGATAATGAAGGTACAAAGAGATGGGCAACCATTGTTGCATCTCCCCCAGTTGTTGCAAGCTACTCCCCCCACAACTGAATTGACTTCCAGGCCAACACCCTTTTTTACCTGCTTCATTTCTCTCTTTTCCCTCTTACTTTAAAGATTAAAACTTTCAAAAATACCTGCACATATGGGTCAAACTAGACAAAGATCATATATGCTCAAGGAAAGACCCAGAAAAGACCTGAGAAGACCTTACATTTATAGCTTAGTGTGATCCTTGGCACAGAGACAGCCCTAGGCTGTTATAACAATTAAAAAAAAAAAAAAGCAAAAATAATAATTGATAAGCATTTCAACTTTTAGCTTTTATGGGCCTGGCTTCTGGTTCCCAGGGAAGTTACACTTTAACATTAACCAACGTCGAAATGAGTCAGCAAAACCTCATAGCATGGGCTCTATTTCTGCTTCATGCACACACTGTGTGTCTGCTATGTTAAAAATATAACCCAAAAGGAGCATTCCAAACATAAAGATAAGGAAAAAAACAAAACCCAAAACCTTCCTTGTTCCCATAAGATTAAAGTCATATAGCCTTAGACATATTAAAAACATAAGATAAAGTCTGTAACTGTCTGGAATGCCCTTCATTATGACTCTTCATGTAAAAACATATACAACCTTGTACCAAATGTTCTTTCCCTGAAGCATTCTCTTCTTTGTGAAGATTGTGTATTCCAGGCAGCTGTCATAACTTGGGCTTGAATAAAACTCTTTTCCTCTCTCTTTAAAAATTTTTAGAAAGGTGTGTTCATTTTGCATCAAAATAACAAACAAAGCAAACTCTGGGGGAGGGGAGAATCTGATTTCCAGAGATACCACATAATTAGATTCAAATGTCCAATGTTCATGAAAAAATCAAAATGTATGCAAAGAAACAAGAAAATATGGCCCATTCAAAGGAAAAAGAAACTACAGTAACTGTCCCTGAAAAAGTTCTGATGACAGATATACTAAAAGAAGACTTTAAAAGAACTTTCTTGAAATGCTCAAACAGCTAAAAGAAGATGTAAAGAAAGTCAAGAAAATAATGTATAAACAATGGAAATGGAAATATCAATACGCAGAGAGAAAAGGAACTAAAATAAAGTCTGGAGTTGAAAAATATGATAAATAAAATGAAAATCAATGAGGGGGATTCTTATACAGACATAAGAAGACAGAAGGAAGAATTGGTGAACTTGAAGATAGAACAATGGAAATTACCAAATCTAAGGAACAGAAAGAAAAAGAATTGAACAGAAGTGAACAGAGACTAAAGAACCTATGATAATACTGTCAAGTGGGTTGACATGCATCATAGTTGTCCTAGAAGAGGAACAGCGAGAAAAGAGAACAGAGAGAATATTTGAAGAAATGATCACTGAAAACTTCCCAAATTTGGTGAAAGACATGAATATAAACATCCAAGAAGCTCAGCAAAGTCTAAGTAAGATGAATTGAAAGAGACCCACACCATGGTGCATTATAACCAAACTTTCAAAAGACAAAGACAAAGAGAGCCTTTTGAAAGCAGCAGGAAAGAAACAAATTACCACAAAGAAGGTATTATCAGCAGATATCTCATCAGAAACTTTGGAGGCCAGAAGGCAATAGGTTGATACATTCAAAACATTAAAAGGGGGAAAAAAAATCAACCAAGAATCCTATACCTGACACAACTGTCCTCCAAAAGTCAAGGAGAAATTAAGCCATTCTCAGATATACAAAAACTGAGGCTGTTTGTTACCACTAAGCTTGCCCTGCAAGAAATACTCAAGGGAGTCCTGCAAGGCAAATTGATAGTAACTTGAAACCATGTAGAGGAATCAAAATCCCAGTAAAGGTAAATATATGGACAATTATAAAGGCTAATGTTATGTAATAATGGTTAGTGACTGTACTTTTTTGTTTTCTACATGATTTAAGACACTAATACATTTAAAGGCAAAAAATTATTAACCTAAACTACTGTTATTGTAATTTTGGTTTGTAACTCCAAATCTTGTGGGTTTTTTTTTTTTACAGAATTTAAGAGATTAATGCATTACAAATCATTAGTTTATATTTTTGTATATAAAATTATTAAAAAAACTGTAATTCTGTGAGATCAACATCCAAAAGGGTGGGGATAGAACTGTAAAGGAGCAGAGATTGTGTATGTTATTAAAATTAAGCTAGTATTAATTCAAATTAGAGCATTAACTTTAGGATGTTAAATGTAATACTGATAGAAATCACAAAGAAAATAGTTATAGAATATAAACAAAAGGAAATGAGAAAAGAATTTAAACATTTCACTACAAAAAATCAACTAAACACAAAACAAGATAGTAATGCAGAAAATAAGGGAGAAAGTAGCTATGACTACATGTACAAAATAAATGGCAAAATGACAAAAGGAAGCCTCTCCTTATTATTAATTACTTTAAAAGCAAATGAATTAAAGTCTCTAATCAAAAGACGGGATTGACAGAATGGATGAAAAAACATGACCCAAGTATATTCTATCTACAAGAATCTCACTTTAAGGGAACTTGGGTGGCTCAGTCAGTTAAGTGTTTGACTCTCGATCTCAGTTCAGGTTTTGATCTCAGAGTTGTGAGTTCAAGGCACATGTTGGGCTCCATGCTGGGTGTGGAGCCTACTTAAAAACAAAAAACAAAAAAAGAAAAAAGAAAAAATAACCTAGCTTTATATCCAAAGACACAAATAACTGAAAGTAAGA
Source organism: Mirounga leonina (assembly GCF_011800145.1). Lineage (NCBI taxonomy): Eukaryota > Metazoa > Chordata > Mammalia > Carnivora > Phocidae > Mirounga > Mirounga leonina. The sequence continues at coordinate 11,390,251 of NW_023270757.1, read as the reverse complement.
GGATGGAAAAAGATACTCCATGCAAATAGTACCCAAAAGAGATTAGTGGTGTGTATTTTAATATTAGACAAAGTAGACTTTAAATAAAAAATGTTTGTAAGAGGCAAAGAATGACATTATATATTAATAAAAGTTTTAACACAAGAAGATATAACAATTATAACATTTATGCACCTGATGACAGACCATCAAAATATAATAAGCAAAACTGACAGAATAGAAGAGAGAAACAGTTCTATAAAAACAGTTGGAGACTTAACTCACTCACAATAATGATCAATGGAAAAGAGAGAAGCAATAAAAAACTGAGTAAACTAACTAGATCTAATGAACATATACAAAACACCTTACACAACAAAATAGCATGTACATTTTTACCAAGTGAACACAGGACATTTTCAAGGATAGATCATATTTGGATTTAAAAAGATAGATATAACACACAGTATCTTCCCTGACTACAGTGGGATAAAATTAGAAATTAATAAAAAGAAAACTGAAAAATTCACAAATTTGTGGAAATTAAACAACACATTTTAAACAGCTATTAGATAAAAGAAGAAATTAGAAGGGAAATCAGAAAATACAGAAAAATGACAATGAAAACATATGAGATACACCAACATGGTGTTAAGGGGTAATTTATAGCTATAAATGTGTACATTAAAAAAAAGAAAAATCTCACTTCAAAACATAACTTTCCAACTTAAGGAACTAGAAAAAGAAGAAAAACTAAACCCAAAAGTAGGGAAAAAATAAATATTAGAGCAGAGATAAATAAAATAGAGAATAGAAAAATAATAGAGAAGACTAATAAAACTAAAAGTTGGTTCCTCAAAAAGATAAAAAAAAAATTGACAAACCTATAGCTAAATGGACTAAGAACAAAGACTCAAATTACTATAATGAGAAATGAAAATGAGACATTTCTACTAATTCTACAGAAATAAAAAGATTATAAGGGAGTACTATGAAAAATTATATGCCAAAAATTGGAAAACCTAGATAAAATGAGCAAAGTCCTAGAAATTTAAATCTTTCAAGATGAAATCATGATGAAATAGAAAATCTAAGTAGATCTGTAAGTAGTAAGGAGATTGAATCAGTAATCAAAAGTTTCCAAACAAAGAAAAGCCCTGGACCCAATGGATTTATTGCTAAATTCAACATTTAAAGAAGAACTAATACTAATTTTTCTCAACCTTTTCCAAAAGGTTGAAGAGGAGAGAATACTTCCTGGCTCATTCTATGAGGTCAGCATTTCCCTGACACCAAAGACAAAGACACTACAAGGAAGAAGCTCTTTGAATTTGCATCTGACAATGATTTCTTGGTTAGGACACCAAAGACATAGGTAACAAAAGAAAAACAGACACATTGGACTTCATAAAAATTAGAAAATTCTGTGCATCAAAAGATATTATCAACAGAGTAAAAAGACAATGCACAGAATGAGAAAACATTTGCAAGTCATAAAACTAATTGTATCAGTATCATTCAGCCTGAAAAAGGAGGTAAATCCTATAATATGCTACAAAATGGATGAACCTTGAGGATATTAAGCTAAATGAAATATACCAGTCATAAAGAGACAAATACTGTAAGATTTCACTTAAATGAGGTACATAGAGTAATCAAAAACATGGAGACAAATAGTAAAATGGTGGTTTGCAGGGAATGGGGAGTGATCGTTTAATGGGTATAGAGTTTCAGTTTTACAAGACAGGGATGAATGGTGGTAATTTTTGCACATTAGGCATGCATTTAATACCATTAAACCACACACTTAAAAACTGTTAAATGGGTATGGAACTGGAAAAAAAAATCATCTGCCTTATTTAATTTATTTTTCTCTTTGTAAAAGTTAGTTTTATACTGTTTGTATCTAATTATGTTTCTACTTTTTACCCTTTCTGATAGATACAGCAGACTAACCTGAAGAATTAAAGGTATATTTGTTATAAAATAAGTTCATTGTTTTTCTTTACTTAAGTCACAATCAATAAATAATTCACAATACTTTAAAAATGTTAAATGGTAAATTCCATGTTGTTTAATTTATCATAAGAAAAACAACTAAAATAAAACAGAACCAAAGACCTGAACTGATACCTCACTAGAGAAGATGTACAGATGGTAAATAAGCATATGAAAATATGTTCCACATCATATGTCATCAGGGAAATGCGAATTAAAACAATAAGACACTACTATATACCTATTAGAATGGCCCAAATCCGGAATACTGACAACACTAAATGCTGGTGAGAATGTGTAGCAACAGGAACTCTCATTTATTGCTGGTAGGAATGCAAAATGGTACAACCACGTGGGCAAGATAGTTTGGCAGTTTCTTACAAAACACATACTCTAATCATATGATCCAGCAATCACACTCCTTGAGATTTACCTAAATAACTTGAAAACTTAAATCCAAACAAAAACCTGCATGTGGATGTTTATAGGATCTTTATTCATAATTACCGAAAGTTGAAAGCAACAAAAATATCCTTCAGGAGGTAAATGGATAAATGAGCTGAGGTACATCCAGATGATGGAGTATTATTTAGCACTAGTAAGAAATGAGCTATTAGGCCATGAAAAGATGTGGAAGAAACTTAAATGCATATTACCAAATCAAAGAAGCCAATGTGAAAAGGCTACATATTGAATGATTCCAACCATATGACATTCCAGGAGGAAAAACTATAGAGACCATAAAAAAACAGTAGTTGCCAGAGATTGGGGAATGGGGGAAGGCATGGATAGGCAGAGCGCAGAGGACTTTTAGGACAGCAAAACCACCCTGTATTATAGTATAATGGTATATACAAGTCATTGTACTTTTGTCCAAATCCATATAATGTACAACTCAAAAGTGAACAGGAATATAAGCTCTGGACTTTGGATAATAATGATATCTCAATATAGGTTGATCAATGGTAACAAATGTACCATTTTGGTGTGCTTATTTTCCTCTGAAGCTATAACTTCTATAAGACATGAAGTCTAATAAAATAATTAAATAACAAAAATGATAATATAAAATTCAGAATTTTTTCTATTAGAAACTGAATCTTAGATAGTTGGAAACATTCAGGTGGTTTATGTTTTCCCATTCTTCTCTGATTATTTGAATTTGTATAAATTTGGGCACTGTATTTGATTCTGACTATATAAATGACCCCACAGTTTGTTCTTCTGAACATATGGTGCTGATTGTTTAAAATAATAACTTTCTCTCTAAACCCAATTCTAGCATTCTGATTAAACTAACTTACTACTTAGTTCAAAGAGATAATGATTATAACCAGTTGTTTGTTTTCTTTTAGAAATAGCTGTAGACTAAATGTTGATGTTGAATTTTGCAACCTTGATACAGTTAGCAATTATGGTTAAAGCCCAAATGTACTGTCCAAGATTAAGTAGCATACACATTCAAGTAAAGGCATTTCCAAATTTTCTGTTAGGAACACTTTCTAATTATTTGCCATTTTAGTAGAGGCAAGAAGTGTGAGTACTTTTCAACATTTTTGACTATACTATTCCATTCCAAAACTGGGTATGAAGAAACCTTCTTCCACAAGGGACAATATCTAGTCTCATCTGACTCTTCTCTTGAGGTTAGAATTAATGGGGTGAAAGTATCTCAATCTTCTAAACTTCGTGTGATATCCAAAAACACTTGTGTCATGGAAGAATACATAGGAAGGCTATTCCTTCTTTGCTTCATTTCCTCTTTATAATTGGACCTCTGGACAGTGAAATAAGACAGGATGGCTTGATCTATGCTTGCAATGTGAAGATGAGGTACAAAACTTCACTTTCTGCGAAGGTTATGCTAATTTTACTTCGGAGACCCTGATAATTCAGTTGTACAATTCATCTTCTGTAGTGAGCAATGTGGTAGATAACCCACATTCAGAATTAATTACCATAAATCAGAAGTATATTCATTGTATTGCTGTGAGATCTTTCATTTCCCAGGAGGAAATGTCCCATCTACAAATGAATTCTTTACAGGTTCAATTATGTCTTCTCATTTCTTTTCTCTTTCAGGCTTGGTATAACGTCTGTAATTTAGTTTTATATTTTCTTTTATACAGAAAGTATCCAACTGCTAGCAGTAAGCCCAATTATCACTAGTGATAGAAAAAATAGAAAAATGACAGTGTTCCCCAAAACTATCTGCTTAGTTATGTCTTCAGCTGCCTTTTCCTTATGACCATTTGGTTCAATTAAGCGAACATCATTTGAAATTCATTATTGAACAAAGAAAATAGTTAGATTGAAGCTGGAAAAAAATTAAAAATGGTTTCTCTTTACCATAAAATGAATCTTGTCTATGGCTATACATACATCTCTCTAATTGTACTATATTAATCATAGTGAATATACTAGAAGTATATTGACTCTGTGTGATAAATAGCCCACACTGAAGAACTCTGAATACCTCATGTTTCCTTGTTCAATATGCTTACATTGAGGAAAACTGATAAGCAAGCAATAATTATAATTTCCTTTACTCCAGTCAATCTTTCTTAAGTTTTGTGACTTTCCATAAACAACTAGGCCTTGTGTCTGGAAAAATCACTCAACCATAATGCAATCTTAACTGGCATGCCCTACCAGATTCTTTGGATTTTAAAATGAATGTATTATCTCTAACACTAGTCAATCTAAACATTGTTGTTGTTTTTACTTTGACCAGTAATACCAGGGATTAGTCAGAGGAACATAATATTCAATGTAAATATACCTAAAATATTCCTCTTCTTGGGGTTCCACTCTAACTTTCAGGTCTTACAGAAGCCTGTGGCTGATAGCTGGGTCCATGCTCGTCCTGCAGGGTCAGCTTAGCCACAGGACCATAGTCCACTTAATACAGCTTATTGATTCTAGTTGCCCATGAAGTCGATTTTGAAGACCTATGTAAAACTTTTTGATCCTAAGATGATTCTAGGGTCATAAATAGGCTCCTGCCATGGTTATAAGTTTTATTCTTACCTTTCCCTTACTAATGCCCTGGTTATTCTATAGTCAGATGCCTCTAGAACTAATTAGTCTGAAAGGGTTAATGAAACAATATTAACATTGACTGCCCAAATTTGCTAGTCCCCTGGTCCCACCAGTGTAGAAATGTTACAGATCCATTTCTCCAACATCTTTAATCATTTCTCCATCTGTCCAGTGATAAGTTTTTCATGATAAAAATCTTCAAGTGTTATTTTTAGTTATTCCTCATAAATATATTTTTTTCAAATTTTATTTAAAGGTAGTATTGAAAATGTAGACAGCCCTACCAGAGAAGTACCCTGGTATAATGGATAGCTCATAGATTCTAGTGATAGAATCTTGTTTCCATTATTAACTGGTTATGTGATCAATTAACGTTAACCCCCCTTAGATTTGATTTCATTTTCTACTAATGTGAACAACGCTTCTATCAAAGGGCTTTTGGAAAAAATGACAAACAGCATGTGGTGCTGCATAAGAGCTCATTTATCAGTTCTTTACCTGTTCTTTGTTACAACAAATATCTGACAACATCAAGCTAACATAGAACAATATCTGTCAAATCCAATTGCTATTATCCTTAGGCAGATGAGAAAATAAATGTTCACTGATAACCATAAAAACCATATTCCACATCCATTTCTCAGTACTTGAAGTTAAATGTAAAATCTTACATATTTGCCATTAGTAGTTTCAAATTCATATACTGAATAACATATATCATGATTTAGCTGTACTCTTTTAAAATGGAAACCTTTCAATGTTCCTAAAATACTCTCTGTCTTGTCACCTTCTCTCCAGTCTTAAAGAAAGACACGTCTCACTTTTCCACAAAGTTAAATCCCATCCCACTTGCCTCATTTTATTGCTCTATCAAATTTCTCTCTATTTCCTATAACACTAATAATTTCTTCTCCTCTGACTTCTCTTCAGTTTACAAAGAATAATCAAGGATCAACTATCTGCCACTTGTTACGATGAGCACTGGGTGTTGTATGCAAGTGATGAATTTACTGCTCCTGAAACCAATATTGTACTGTATGTTAACTAACTAGAATTTAAATAAAAATTTGGAAGAAAAAATATTTTTTTCAAACTACCACCCAATCTTTCTCCTTCTTTTTTTTAAAGATTTTATTTATTTATTTGACAGAGAGAGACACGAGAGAGGGAACACAAGTAGGGGGAGTGGGAGAAGGAGGAGCAGGCTTCCCGCGGAGCAGGGAGCCCAATGCTGGGCTCAATCCCAGGACCCTGGAATCATGACCTGAGCTGAAGGCAGATGCTTAATGACTGAGCCACCCAGGCGCCCCATCTTTCTTCTTTTCTTCATCATTAACTAACTGGAAGAGGAATCACTTGATGGTTCCATGTCCTTATTATTTCCAGACTTCCCTTAATGCCGGTGCCTTCTGACCTCTGCCCCAAACATTCTACTGCATCACCCTTGGTAAGTCACTAGTAACTGTGTAATTGCTAAATCCATTGGTCACTTTTATTCAGATCTTGCCTTGTTTATCTTGAAGCACTTAATTCTGTTGACTTCTTTAGTTCTTCCTATCTTGTCTTCCAAGACAGCATACTTTGCTAATTCTCCTTCTAACTCTGGTCATTCCCTCCCTGTCTTGATCACAGGCTTCTTCTCTTATGGAGAAATATTAAATATTAGTGCTCCTTATGAGACTAATTTTAGTTCTCTCTTTTCTCAAGATCTTCGTAAATGAGATGGGTGACCTCATCTACTTGCATGGCCTCAACTACTTTTTGGATGTGGATAGCTGCTATGAGAGTACTATCTCTGCAAATTAACCTCTCTTCTCAGTCCACAGTAGATTTTCAATTTCCTGGTCTACTAAAGGCATTTTATACTTAACATGCTCAAAATTGAACTCATTGTATAATCTCATTTCCATTCCCATTCCCCACTACTTCTCCTCCTACAAAATTGTCTATTTAAATAATGTTGTCACTATACATACATTCTCTGTGGTAAGTTCTTTTGAAACAGCCAGTATGTTCTCTCCTCCCTTCCTTCTCACTGCACATTTAGTTGGTCATATTACAATATCAATTCTACTTCAGATTATCTCCTGAATTTTCTATTTCTTTACCATCCCCACTGCTACTGACTCATGTCATTATTGGAACTATTGCAATAAATTCCCAAAGGGTTTTCTTTTATTTTAGTTCTCCTTTTTACTGCCATGTGAATTAGTAAAATAAATAAGCAAATCTTATTAGGTTCTTGCCCTACCTAAAACATTCTACTCTTTATTGTACATGAGCATATACTCTGGTGTGTTCGAAACAGTCTGGTGGTAATAAGCTTGTTGTCTCAGCTCTTATCAGATGAGTCTAGTTGGGTCATAAATTATCCCATTAACAATAGGGCAAAGACAAAACCCCTTAGCATCATCCACATGACCCTCCCTTCATAATTTTGCTACTACCAGCATCTTAATCTCATCTCTAGCTCTTCTCACTATATATCCCAAACTCTAGTCCTACTGGAATAATCACAGAACTCATAATACCCATTCACAATTCTGAGTCATTGTACATTACTTCCTCTGATGGATGTGTATATTCCTAATGATTTTTTTTTCCATTTCTCAATATCATTCAAATGAAACAGGTTCTTTAGAGCCTTCCTTGACTCCCCTAGGACAATTAAGTTGTTCACTTCTTTGTGTTGATTGGCTTCTTGTTCATTCTCTTATTTTAATCCTAATCACAATTTACTATATTTATCATTCTGAACATATACATCACCTACTGTACTGTGAAATTCTTAAGGACAGGGGCTGTGTTTCATTTATGTTTGATCTCTGTGCTTAGCACAGTGACTGGCAAATACATGCTCAAAAATTGTAAATGAATGGATGAATAAAGGCACTGACCACGGTCCTTGAAACTACCAAAAGTTTTCTGATATTTAAAAGCTTTTTAGTTTAGAAACTTTGGCTGAAATATTTATGTGCCATTTCCATGTAAAAATGACCCAGTCACCATGTGTTTATTTACTATTTCAACACCACCTTTTCCTCCTCAGAAATTACTACAATATTTATAATCAGCACGGTAAAATTTTAGTGTTAAATTATACAATGTGTCTCAAGTTTGCAGCTTGCCAGATTGTAGGCTACTTTATAATTTCTCTATCCAGCCAATGTTCATGAGGACTAGTTATATTGGACATACAGAAGGAAAGTATTCAGTGCATTATTATTTGTGGCAGAACTATATTTAAAACCCAAGCCTTTGAAAATGTTCAATTTTTTTCAAAGATTTTATTTATTTATTTGAGACAGAGAGAATGGGCAGGGGGTAGAGACAGAGGGAAAGGGAGAAGCAGGCTCCTTGCTGAGCAGGGAGCCAGATGTGGGGCTCAATCCCAGGACCCCAGGATCATGACCTGAACTGAAGGCAGACACTTAACCAACTGAGCCACCCAGGTGCCCCAAGAATTTTCAGTTATTTTTGAGTCTAACTGATCATGGAAAGATACAGTGGCTAAGCATAAATTATATTAATGAAATGGGTAATCAAAGGGCCATTGTGAAACAAATTTGTATTTAAAAGGATTTTTATCTACAGTAATTTTAAGAGTACCAATAAGATAATATGTAGTGTTGAAGATACTCCTAAGAAACATATTTGTATAAATCTGGTTTTTTTGCTTCAAGATGTGGGTAAAATAAGTATTTCACAATCAACCAGTAAACTAGAGTTTGGGAAACATCTTTGACATTTTACTCTAGTAAGAAGGTGTTAGTGTACCAGTAAAAATGAGTCCATTTATTTGTTCTCAGATGCCTTTGAAAGCATTGCTTTATTTTATTTTTTTTCTTCAATCTTAACTTTCCCATCTGCTTTCCAAATTCTGAAGCAAAATGTTAGGAGGCAAAGTGAGACTGCGTAGTAGGAACCTATAATGGTGAAATGCACACAAGATTTCCCATTAAGGGGTGCCTGGGTGGTTCAGTCGTTAAGCATTTGCCTTCCACTCAGGTCATGATCCCAGGGTCCTGGGATCCAGCCCCTCATCAGGCTCCCTGCTCAGCGGGAAGCCTGCTTCTCTCTCTCCCACTCCCCCTGCTTATATTCCCTCTCTCATTGTGTCTCTCTCTGTCAAATAAATAAACAAAATCTTAAAAAAAAATTCTCATTAAGATTTTATAGCTATTTCTCAGCAACTCTTAGCTTCATATGGACAAAACAATAAATGAAGATCTAGGTGAGAACAATTTGTTTCTTTTCACCCCAGTATTCTGTCTTATAAAAGGATCATTTGGAATGATTTCTTTTCTTTCTTTTTTTTTTTTTTTAAGATGTTATTTATTTATGTGACAGCGAGAGAGGGAACAGAAGCAGGGGGAGTGGGAGAGGGACAAGCAGGCTTCCTGCCGAGCAGGGAGCCCGATGCAGGGCTCGATCCCAGGACCCTGGGGTCATGACCTGAACCGAAGGCAGACGCTTAACAACTGAGCCACCCAGGCGCCCCTACAATACTACTCTTTAATAAATTTCTAAAAAGAAGACCTTTAGAAGTTCAAAAGAAAAATAGAAGAGAAGTAGAAGAGTACAAGCCTCAGTTTTCCCCTTTCTAAATTCAAGTAATGGGAAGTGACAATTTTTAAAGAGAAGCAGGCTCCCCGCTGAGTAGGGAGCTCAATGTGGGACTCAATCCCAGGATGCCAGGATCATGACCCGAGCTGAAGGCAGATGCTTAATGACTGAGCCACCCAGGCACCCCTGGAATGATTTTTAAACATACTTCAAACTTGTTTACACACTGTGATCTGAATTTTTCCATTGGTTTCTTTCACTGGTTTTCTAATTTATTTACTATAATTACCTTTCCCAAATGTTAGAAAATATTCTTTCTTTTGGAAAATTATAAATTTATAGATCTTTATAATATTCCCTATAGTCTTTATGTTTTTAGACTTCCATCTGGAAAAATCCTATCTTGAAGGAGAATGTATGTGTGTGTGTATAACTTAGATACATATGTAGTTACATTATATCATGCTATGCTATATTATATTATGCTATGCTCTGTTATGTTTATAATCACTTTACCCTTTCCCATTCTGGACTTTGTCCAGTCATAATATCCCTATTTTTATGCTTTCTTGAACATTTTCATATAAACTTTCCCAGTACAACTCTCATAATGAGTACTTTATATATATATATATTTTTTTTTTTTTCTAAAAGATTTATTTGAGAGAGAGAGAGAATGGGGGAGGGGCAGAGGGAGAAGGAGAGAGAGAATCTTCAGCAGACTCCCTGCTGAGTGAGGAGCCTGAGGATGCTTGATCCCAGGACCCAGAGATCATGACCTGAGCTAAAATAAAGAGTCTGAGGCTTAACTGACTGAGCCACTCAGGCACCCCTCATGATGAATACTTTTAAACCATGTTACCACATAAGCATCTCCACCTAAACTAGTTAGTTATTAACTAGCATTTAGTCTTTACCATGGTATATCTGTATAAGTCAGATAAAACTTGAAAAACTATGTATAAACAAGGAAATTATCAAAGAGTAAGATGGTTACACTTTCATTGTTAACTGTAATTGAATTAATGAGTCTTTAGGTAATTATTAAAATGATTGTCTGACATTAAGACATAATGCCATATGAGTTCATTCATCTGTGGAATTTAAGAAACAGAACAGATCGGGGCGCCTGGGTGGCTCAGTCATTGGGCGTCTGGTTCCGCTTGGGTCATGATCCCAGGGTCCTGGGATTGAGCCCCGCATCTGGCTCCTGCTCAGCAGGAGGCTTGCTTCTCCTCCCACTCCTCCTGCTTGTGTTACCTCTCTTGCTGTGTCTCTCTCTGTCAAATAAATAAATGAAAAAAGCTTGCTGTGTCTCTGTCTGTCAAATAAATAAATAAAAAATGCTCGCTGTGTCTCTATAGGGGAAGAGAAAAAATAGAGGGAAGCAACCCATAAGGGACTCTTTTAACTGTAGAGAACAAATTGAGGATTGATGGAGGGAAGGTAGGTGGGGGTTGGGCTAAATGGGAGATAAGTATTAAGGAGGGCACTTGAGATGAGCCCTGGGTATTGTATGTATGTGATGAAACCCTAAATTCTACTCCTGAAACCAGTATTACACTATATGTTAACTAAAATTTAAATAAAAATTTGGACAAAAAAAAAGACAATGTGCTTGAATTTCATCAGTACGTTAAATGGGTGTTTTGTATTTCCTGGTAGCATTGTCATGCAAGCATAGTTCACTGAAAAGTGCAGTGGGCTAGCAAACAGTTGCCCTCTAGAACCCAAATGCAAGTGGAATTTTCATTTTCAAATGATACATATTTCCTGTTAATGTCATGCAAATATATACCCAGATATATATGCATGGTAAAGATGATTTGGTTGATAAGACAAGTTAAGCAGTTAGCAATTTATTTTTTATGTATCAAACAGCAAAACCAGTAGATCTTTATTAACCATTTATTAATACTTAATCTTGATTAACTTCTTATTAACCACTTGCATTTTGTAATTATGCTTCATCATTACAAGTCTTAAATTTTCATGTTAGGGAGCCAAACTAAGTTAATGGTTTTGTATGAAAACTCCTTGAATGACAGCATAATTATTGGCATGAACAATAAAAGTTAATATTTGGAAGTGATTTATAAACATGGGAGATTAGGTTGATAACTTATTTTCCCAATGATGAAAATTATAACATTCATGTAGGCAGTCACGAAATTTTGTGTGCCAAGTACTCCTCTGTGCTGTAGCTACAAGACATAATCTTTGCCATCAGTGAGCTTACATCATAAAATTTAAAAATAAGAAGTGATCATAGAAATCTTCTAGTGCATTCTCTGTGTTTCACAGGTAGAAAAGTGAAAACCAAGAGGTCTTAGTTACCTAAGATCACACAAATAGTAGCAAAGATGACTCAATGGCACACGTTAGTGAGTGATTTGTTTAGCTACAAAATATGTTATTTCTTCCTAAAATTTGGTTAATACCACTTCCTTTAAAAAGGTGATATATACTGTCAATAATGTTTCTAAGGCATATGCATTAACTTTTGAATATATAATCACTTCTTATGGTGGTATTACCATAACACTAAATCACACGTAGTGGCAATTTTTCATATATAAGTATCTTTTAGGAAAGAAACTATTTTTTTTTCAAAATGTGGAGCCTTTTAGAAGATGGTCCTTTAAGTGGGAAATTTAAGTGACTGCTTTCCTTAAAATTAAATGCAGACATAAAGAAATTTCAGGATTTCATGTCCCTGAGGATAATGCCACCAACAGAGGTGCAAATAACTTGGTTCTTTGAATAATTGCTAGAAAACATCTTAACCTTCTGCTCTGGAAATTCATTAGAGATTTTGATTAGATTTTAACATATCAATAAAATAAATCAGTACTTCCTTGGAAGAACTACTTTTACAGTATGTTATTAGCTTATTAATATTATAAAATTTGAGATACACTGCCGTAAGCAATTATGAAGTATATAAATTATTTACACTTTCCATATTAACTCTTTCCCTGTTTTATCTCAAGCGTAATTTGGAATTGAAGTTTATCCATTACAGTGACCTTTTTCAGATATTGAAAAAATCTTTCTTCTTTGGGAATAATCATAAATTTAAAAGCTTTTATAATATTTATCCTTAATATTTACATTTTTAGTTTCCAATTGAAAAAAAATCCTATTTCAAAGTGGATTTTGTGTGTATGTACGTGTGAATATAATATATATACATATAAAATTAATCCACGTATCATAAATTTCTTGAATTTTATTTATTTTTATTTTTTAAATTTTTATTGTTATGTTAATCACCATACATTATATCATTAGTTTTTAATGTAGTGTTCCATGATTCATTGTTTGTGTATAACACCCAGTGCTCCATGCAGAAAATGCCCTCTTTAATACCCATCACCAGGCTAACCCATCCTCCCACCCCCCTCTCCTCTAGAACACTGTTTGTTTTTCAGAGTCCATCGTCTCTCATGGTTCATCTCCTCCTCCGATTTCCCCCATTTCATTCTTCCCCTCCTGCTATCTTCTTCTTTTTTTTTTTTTTTTAACATATATTGTATTATTTGTTTCAGAGGTACAGATATGTGATTGAACAGTCGTGCACAATTCACACTGCTCACCATACCACATACCCTCCCCAATGTCTATCACCTAGCCACCTCTTCCCTCCCAGCCCGCACCACACCAGCAACACTCAGTTTGTTTCCTGAGATTAAGAATTCCTCATTTCAGTGAGATCATATAATACATGTCTTTCTCTGATTGACTTATTTCGCTCAGCATAACACCCTCTAGTTCCAACCAAGTTGTTGGAAATGGCAAGATCTCATTCCTTTTGATGGTTACATAATATTCCATTGTAAACATATACCACTTCTTCTTTATCCATTCATCTGTCGATGGACATCTTGGCTCTTTCCATAGTTTGGCTATTGTGGACATTGCTGCTATAAACATCGGGGTGTACGTACCCCTTCAGATCCCTACATTTGTATCTTTGGGGTAAATACCCAGTAGTGCAATTGCTGAGTCATAGGGTAGCTCTATTTTCAAATTTTTGAGGAACCTCCATACTGTTTTCCAGAGTCACTGCACCAGCTTGTATTCCTACCAACAGTGTAGGAGGGTTCCCCTTTCTCCGCATCCCTGCCAACATCTGTTGTTTCCTGACTTGTTAATTTTGGCCATTCTGAATGGTGTGAGGTGATATCTCACTGAGGTTTTGATTTGGATTTCCCTGATGCCGAGCAATGTTGAGCACTTTTTCATGTATCTGTTGGCCATTTGGATGTCTTCTTTGGAAAAATGTCTGTTCATGTCTTCTGCCCATTTCTTGATTGGATCTTTTGTTCTTTGGGTGTTGAGTTTGAAAAGTTCTTTATAGATTTTGGATACTAGCCCTTTATATGATATGTAATTTGCAAATATCTTCTCCCATTCTGTCAGTTGTCTTTTGGTTTTGTGGACTGTTTTTTTCCTGTGCAAAAGCTTTTTATCTTGATGAGGTCCCCAAAGTTCATTTTTGCAATTGCTTCCCTTGTCTTTGGCGATATTTCTAGGTAGAAGTTGCTGTGACAGAGGTCAAAGACTTTGCTGCCTGTGATCTCCTTTAGGATTTTGTTGGACTCCTGTCTCATATTTAGGTCTTTCAACCATTTGGAGTCTATTTTTGTGTGTGGTGTAAGGAAATGGTCCAGTTTCATTCTTCTGCATGTGGCTGTCCAATTTTCCCAACACCATTTGTTGAAGAGACTGTCTTTTTTCCATTGGACATTCTTTCCTGCTTTGTCAAAGATTAGTTGACCATAGAGTTGAGGGTCCATTTCTGGGTTCTCTATTCTGTTCCATTGATCTATGAGTCTGTTTTTGTGGCAGTACCATACCATCTTGAAGATGACAGCTTTGTAATAGATTTTGAAGTCCAGAATTGTGATGCCGCCAGCTTTGCTTTTCTTTTTCAACATCCCTCTGGCTATTCAGGGTCTTTTTTGGTTCCATACAAATTTTAGGATTATTTGTTCCATTTCTTTGAAAAAAGTGGATGGTATTTTGATGGGATTGCATTGAATGTGTAGATTGCTCTAGGTAGCATTGACATCTTCACAATATTTGTTCTTCCAATCCATGAGCATGGAACGTTTTTCCCTTTCTTTGTGTCTTCCTCAATTTCTTTCATGAGTATTTTATAGTTTCTGAGTACAGATTCTTTGCCTCTTTTTTTTTTTTTCTTTGCCTCTTTGTTTAGATCTACTCCTAGGTATCTTATGGTTTTGGGTGCAATTGTAAATGGGATCGACTCCTTAATTTCTCTTTCTTCTGTCTTGTTGTTGGTGTATAGGAATGCCACTGATTTCTGTGCATTGATTTTATATCCTGTCACTTGACTGAATTCCTGTATGAGTTCTAGCAGTTTTGGGGTGGAGTCCTTTTGGTTTTCCACATACAGTATCATATAATCTGCAAAGAGTGAGAGTTTGACTTCTTCTGTGCTGATTTGGATGCCTTTGATTTCATTTTGTTGTCTGATGGCTGTGGCTAGGACTTCTAATACTACGTTGAATAGCAGTGGTGATATTGGACATCCCTGCTGTGTTCCTGATCTTAGGGGGAAAGCTCTCAGTTTTTCCCCATTGAGAATAATACTTGCTGTGGGTTTTTCATAGATGGTTTTTATGATATAGAGGTATGTACCCTCTATCCCTATACTCTGAAGAGTTTTAATCAAGAAAGAATGCTGTACTTTGTAAAATGCTTTTTCTGCATCTATTGAGAGGATCATATGATTCTTGTTCTTTCTTTTGTTAATGTATTGTATCACGTTGATTGATATGCAGCTGTTGACCCAACGTGCAGCCCAGGGATAAATCCCACTTGGTCGTGGTGAATAATCATTTTAATGTACTGTTGTATCTTATTGGCTAGTATTTTGGTGAGAATTTTTGCATCCATGTTCATCAATGATATTGGTCTGTAATTCTCCTTTTTTTTTTTTTTAAGATTTTATTTATTTATTTGAGAGAGAGAGAATGAGAGAGAGAGCACATGAGAGGGGGGATGGTCAGAGGGAGAAGCAGACTCCCTGCCGAGCAGGGAGCCCGATGTGGGACTCGATCCAGGGACTCCAGGATCATGACCTGAGCCGAAGGCAGTCACTTAACCAACTGAGCCACCCAGGCGCCCTGTAATTCTCCTTTCTAATGGGTGTTTTTCTGCCCTGAGGATCAAGGTAATTGTGGCCATATAAAATGAGTTTGGAAGTTTTCCTTCCATTTCTATTTTTTGGAACAGTTTCAGAAGAATAGGTACTAATTCTTCTTTAAATGTTTGGTAGAATTCCCCTGGGAAGGTTCAGTCGTTAAGTGTCTGCCTTCAGCTCAGGTCATGATCCCAGGGTCCTGGGATCGAGTCCCACATCGGGCTCCCTGCTCCTCAGGAAGTCTGCTTCTCCCTCTCCTACTCCCCCTGCTTCTGTTCCCCCTCTTGCTGTGTCTCTCTCTGTCAAATAAATAAATAAAATCTTAAAAAAAACAACAACAAAAAAAACCCGAATTCCCCTGGGAAGCCATCTGGCAATGGGCTTTTTTTTTTTTCTGGTAGATTTTTGATGACTGCTTCAATTTCCTTAGTGGTTATAGGTCTGTTCAGGTTTTCTATTTCTTCCTGGTTGTTTTGGTAGTTGATACATCTCTAGGAATGCATCCATTTCTTCCAGGTTATCTAATTTGCTGGCATAGAGTTGCTCATAATATGTTCTTATAATTGTATTTCTGTGGTGTTGGTTGTGATCTCTCCTCTTTCCTTCATGGTTTTGTTGATTTGGGTCCTTTCTCTTTTCTTTTTGATAAGTCTGGCCAGGGGTTTATCAATCTTGTTAATTCTTTCAAAGAACCAGCTCCCAGTTTCGTTGCTTTGTTCTACTGTTCTTTTGGTTTCTATTTCATGGATTTCTGTTCTGATCTTTATTATTTATCTTCTCCTGTTGGGTTTAGGCTTTACTTGCTGTTCTTTCTCCAGCTCCTTTAGGTGTAGGGTTAGGTTGTGTATTTGAGACCTTTCTTGTTTCTTGAGAAAGGCTTGTATTGCTATATACTTTCCTCTTAGGACTGCCTTTGTTGCATCCCAAAGGTTTTTAACGGTTGTGTTTTCATTTTCATTGGTTTCCATGAATATTTTTAATTCTTCTTTAATTTCCTGGTTGACCCATTCATTCTTTAGTAGGATGTTTTTTAGCCTCTATGTATTTGAATTCTTTCTGACTTTCCTCTTGTGATTGAGTTCTAGTTTCAAAGCATTGTGGTCTGAAAATATGCAGGGAATGATCCCAGTCTTTTGGTACTGGTTGAGACCTGATTTGTGACCTAGGATGTGAACTATTCTAGAGAATGTTCCATGGGCACTTGAGAAGAATTTGTATTCTGTTGCTTTGGGATGGAATGTTCTGAATATGTCTGTGAAGTCCTTTTGATCCAGTGTGTCATTTAAAGTCTCTATTTCCTTGTTGATCTTTTGCTTAGATGATCTGTCCATTTCAGTGAGGGGGCTGTTAAAGTCCCCCACTATTATTGTATTGTTGTTGATGTGTTTCTTTGCTTTTGTTATTATTTGCCTTATATAATTGGCTGCTCCCATGTTAGGGGCATTGATATTTACAATTATTAGATCTTCTTGTTGGATAGACCCTTTAAGTAGGATATAGTGTCGTTCCTCATCTCTTATTACAGTCTTTGGTTTAAAAACTAATTTGTCTGATATAAGGATTGCCACCCCAGCTTTCTTTTGGTGTCCGTTAGCATGGTAAATGGTTTTCCACCCCTTCACCCTCAACTCTAAAATGAGTCTCTTGCATACAGCATATTGCTGGGTCTTGTTTTTTAATCCAATCTGATACCCTGTGTCCTTTGATTGGGGGCATTTAGCCCATTTACAATCAGGGTAACTATTGAAAGGTATGAATTTAGTGCCATTGTACTACCTGTAAGGTGAATGTTATTGTATATTGTCTGTGTTCCTTTCTGGTCTATGTTACTTTTAGGCTCTCTCTTTGCTAAGAGGACCCCTTTCCAGATTTCTTGTAGGGTTGGTTTTGTGTTGGCAAATTCCTTTAGTTTTTGTTTGTCCTCGAAGCTTTTTATTTCTCCTTCTATTTTCAATGACAGCCTAGCTGGATAGAGTATTCTTGGCTGCATATTTTTCTCATTTAGTGCTCTGAATATATCCTGCCAGTCCTTTCTGGCCTGCCAGGTCTCTGGGGATAGATCTGTTGCCAATCTACTGTTTCTACCATTTTAGGTTCCAGATCTCTTCTTCTGAGATGCTTTCAGGATTTTCTCTTTGTCTCTGAGACAACTTACATATATATATGTATATATGACAACTTACATATATATATATGCCAAAAATAAGAGTAACTACTATGAAGGGATAGAATATGACTCTAAAAATGAAAAATAAAAATGTTTATTTAAAACAGGGATTGATAAGATGTTGGTTGAAAAAGGGGAAAAGAAGAATTAAGAAAAAAATACGGTTAAAAAAAATTAACTTTGAAAGACTAAAGAATCATGGTAAAAAAGCCATGAATTCTATGTGCAGTGTTCCCCTAGTGCTGGAGTTCTGCCGTTCTCATTTATCGGTAAACTTGGTCTTGGCTGGCTGTTCTTGCTGATCTTCTGGGGGAAGGGCCTGTTGCCATGGTTCCCAAATGTCTTTGCCAGAGGCAGAATTGCCCCGCCCTTGTCAGGTCTGGGCTAAGTAATCTGCTCCAGTTTGCTCTTGGTAGCTTTTTTTCCCTGCAAGCTTTCCATAGAGATTTGGAGGATGAGAGTGAAAATGGTGGCCTCCCAATCTCCAGCCCAGAGGAGCCGAGAACTCGGGGCCCCACTCCTCAGTGAGCCCCAGAGAAAAGCAGTCACCCCCATCTACCTGGTCTCTGGTCGCACTCTGTGCTCACCTGGCCTGAAACCAAGCATTTCTATTTCTGGCTCACGACACCATGTGGAGTCTCCAAACCCAGCAGATCCCTGGGTGTGCTCCCATGCCACTCCTCCTGGGGGAGGAAGGGGAGACTCCCCGGAACTGTCACTTGTTGGGTCCCTGCTGGAAGAACAGTGGCCCGACTGTGCCGCGGATCATGGTTTATGGCAACCCCGAGGTGAGAGCCTGCTCCTTGGCTCTGTCTCTGCAGCTTGCTCCCCTGCTCTGATCCCTGGGAGCTCTGCTGCACTCAGGCACCCCAGGTCTTTCTGTGACCCCAAGGGTCCTGAGACCACACTGTCCTGTGAGGGTTCCACCTCCCACGTAGCCACTGGAGCAACGTCCCTCAGAGGAGCGGACTTCTAAAAATTTCTATTTCATGCTCTGGGGCTCTATCACTTGCCAGAAGCGGGCAACGGAGGCCCTCTCCCCTGCCGTCTATCCTCCCGAATATCGCCTCGGAGTCACTTCTGTGCACGTCCTACCTTCCAGAAAGTGGTCGCTTTTCTTTTTTTATGGGTAATTGAATGTATTAATTGAATATACACATACTGGATTTTGAGACACACCTCCCCCACCCCCGCCCCCAAGTGCTCACTACTTATTTGGCTCTTAAGTCTGGTCTTTACCCAGAAGCAAGAGCTGGGGAGACACTGACTTTCTGAGACCTAAAATAACTTCCTCTGCAATTTCCTCAGTAAATGAGTGGTCGCTTTTCTGTTCAGAGAGTTGTTGCTATTCTTTGCTTTGATCTCCTGTTGAGTTTGTAGGTGTTCAGAATGGTTTGATCCCTATCCAGCTGAATTCCTGAGACCAGATGAAATCCTGGTCTTCTACTCCTCCACCATCTTGCTCCGCCCCCCAAATTTCTTGATTTTTAATTCAGTTACTTAACCTAATATATCTTCTATGATTACTTTCTATATTAACATGTGTTCTTTTCTGTAAAGCTTTTTCAATATACCAAGTGAAGTGAATAAAGTGGAACATGTGACTCCATCTCTATAGAAGATTCGTGAAGTTTTGCTTTACCTACAAGATGAGGGATCTATTCCTAGGCCCGGGCAGACTGAAGGAGCATAATGATATGGAAAGGTTTTTAAAAACATTTCTTTCTACTTAGATACTCAGGAATGATCACATAATATTTTTTTCTCTTTTCTACATCTTACCTGTCTCACTTAACACCAT
This sequence comes from Mirounga leonina, assembly GCF_011800145.1. Lineage (NCBI taxonomy): Eukaryota > Metazoa > Chordata > Mammalia > Carnivora > Phocidae > Mirounga > Mirounga leonina. Next base: position 11,370,523 of record NW_023270757.1, on the reverse strand, counting down.
CTTCTACACTTGAAATATCTCCAAGTTAATTGAGGCATGACTTGTTCATTATCCCTGTTCTGTACTAAGAGACTTCAATGTCAACAAATTAAAACTATTTGTCCAGAGTCAACTCTGCCACTTTCCCCAGGATGTAGAAAGCTTTAAAATTTATCATTAGGTGACTGAGAAGAAATAACATGTAACAGGTTTTCTTTCTTTTAGTTTACTGAGGGGGTATTTTTAAAATAACCTTTTAATTTAAGAGAAGTTTTAGATTTACAGGAAGATTATAAAGATAGTACAAAGAGTTCCTTTATATCCCATGTCCACTATCCCTTCATGTTATTATATTACATTGGTGTGTAAGTATAGTATACTTGTCACAATTAATAAACCAATGTTGATGCATTATTATCAACTAAAACCCATATTGTATCCAGATTGCTTTAGTTTTTACCTAACATCCTTTTTCTGTTCCAGGATTTCATCGAAGATACTATATTACATTTAGTAGTCTTATCTCCTTTGGTTCATTTTGGCTGCAACAGTTTCTCAGACTCATCTTGTTTTACAAGGCCTTGACAGTTTTGAAGAGTACTGATCAGATATAATGTAGATATCACTTTACTGGAATTTGTTAAAATTTTCCACTATAAAGTTACTCTTTTTTCTTCCTTTTACATAATGTACACTTTAGAAGGAAGTCACTATCCACAACCCACACTGAAGGAGTGGGGAGTTATGTTTCACTTTCTTGAAAGTGGAGTATATACATACTTATTTAGAATCCTTTTATATGGGAGATTTATCTATTCTTATTTATTTATTCATTCATTCATTCAATCATTTATTCATATTAGCATGGATTTATAAACATTTTATACTTTGGGTGATGAATTAATATTACATTATTTTGGTGAAAAAAATGTTCTAGGTTTGTCTATTGGGAGCTCTTTTAATTGGATCATTTGTTCCTTTTGCATACCCATTGTTATGGGTTTTTAAGCTCTCCTTTCTTTCTTAAACTTCAAAATGCTCTGGGTTCATCTTATATTTTTCCTGTCCTAGTCCTAGAGTCGCCCATTTCTCCAAGGAGAGCTTTTTATCAGAAAATGCTATTAGAAGCCAGACCCAGGAGGAAGGTATGGCCATTGCTACTAAGAGTTATTGTTTCTAGGCTGCCTCAGCTGACAGAGAAAGAAAATACGTATATTCCAGCCTGTGTATACACACACACCTATGATTATTTCTATATATAACCATCTGTGTCTATGTTAAACATGAGTTCATATTTGAAGAGGCAGTTTTTACATGTACCTCATGTTCTATTTGGTGAGTATATACTTAAAAATTATGATAAAATAAGGCAGTTATGAATCTGAACACTTTCAAATTTACTAAAAAAAGTTTGAAATGAAATATTAGTCATTAAATTAAAACTAAAGTCTAATTAGTTCACTATTTGTATCAGTGAAACTTGAGAGGGTAAATAATATATTATTCAGTTCTAATTTGATTTCTTTATTATCCTAACCCAAAACAGGAGTCAATAATTTTCTTTTGTCTAGAATTTTAATTCCCTAAACATGAGCTTTATGGTTCACAATGAAACACTGAGTAGGCAAGAAAAGAAAATATGTCCTTCAGAAGAGATATTTTAGGAAAGTTTCTAAATTTCATTTAAACAAATTAGACATGAGACTCTTATTCTAATTAACAGCTTCTATTGAAAACATGCATATCATTTTTTCATATTTATAGAGCTGAAGGTGAAATTTTGTCAGAATAATAATGTAAATTCTAATAACAACATAAGGGGTAAAATGGAAGAAGGTTTTAAGCTTAATCCCTTTTTTTTTTCTGTACTATTTTTTCCTGGAAATAAAATATAATTGTCATTTCTCTCACACAAGACTTTATCACTGTTACTTAAAGAAATATACAATGTAGTTTTAGGTATTTTAAAATGATAGCTCTTGAAGAGAAAACATTTGTTTCAGAAGTATATATACAACTAAATAACTATTTGAAATATATACCTTTATAAGAGGAGCTGTGCTCAAACAATAAAAGTCCGTATCAAGAGACTAATGAGGAATCTGTCGCTCTTGGATTCTTCTGAAGGGAAAAACTGTCTTTTTTCTAAGAGTAGTTATATTTTATTGTATAACCAGATGGTATTGTGTGTCATGAAATAAAATAGAAAAGCACAAGGTTTACTGTAGATGGAGGCTGATTCTTTGAAACATTTCCTCACCACCAGAGTTTGGAACACCAAGCTTGTGGGTGGCTTTCGTGCATGATAGGACTTTGATCATGGTTCCTCCAGAGGGTGATTCAAAGGTAATGTTCCACTCTAGGCCTTGCTGATAGCAACATTTTTATGTTGTCAAGCCTCTGTTATTAGCATATTAACATTTATGGCCTTACTACTCCTGAGATTGGATTGAGAGTCTGAAAATTAAATTTTAAAAAGCTTCTTAACATTAGATGGCACTTCATTTTCTGTTTTTTTTTTTTTTTTTGGGGGGGGGAGTGTTGTTTGTTTTTGTTTTGCTTTGTTTTGTTGGTAATAAGGACTCAGATGATCTCATTGGACACATACTCAGCTCTGAGTTCAATACCTAGAGTATTAGACTACCAATCATGGCCAGTTAATGGGGTCTAGAGTTATGAAACAAAATAAATTCTATGATTAACACAAGGGCTATAAAAATCTCTAGACTGTGGTTCTGCATCATGAACTTGGACTCATATTAGACTTCAGGTTTATATTCTGAGTTTACCATTTGACTTTATGTCTCCTTGGGACAAATGTTCTTGCATGACCTCTAATTATTGTACTGCCAGTGGAACCTAGGAAATGGACATCATTAGCTGTCTTGCCTGGATAATTAAGAAATAAGTTCAGAGGGATAATTGCTGCATCATTATTTCTCTTTACCTTCTGACAAATTAGATTTTTTTTATAATTGAGTTGACCATATGTTCAAATCTCTGCAATTAACAACACATTATTTTAATTTAAGAATTTATACACACATACAAACTATGATTTTTCATCATCCTACTCTTACACCTTGGGCAGGTGTTGAGGATGGGGTGAGTGGAGTTTAAGTCAGTTTCAGATCAGTGTTGTTGTTATCGTTTTTCCAATCACCTCCTGGGATTTATGTCTGTTTGTGAATAGAGAGAATGTGGAATGGAGAGGACCAAGGCTTCTAAATGTGGCTCTGAATGCTTTTGACATTTTAAATAAAGAAGTTTTTGTGTTATCCTACTGCTCCCTAACGGACTCATGTAAATGAATCAAGACAATACAGAAATGAATTTGAACAAATTTTACATTTCCTTTGATTGTCCTAGCAGGAGTCTTAAAGCAAATCCTACATTAAGTGATGCGGGAGGTTCTAGAAGATACTGAAGTGTGGTATGAGACAGCTCTATCTAAAGCAATTAGTGTTAAGATCTTAAATTGGTGGCAGGCTTTAAGACTTTTGTAAATGTTCAAACCTCTGCACCTTTAAGCAAACAAACTTTGAGAACGTATTTCTTCCTGAAATTGTTCTACAAGAGTTAAAATGTACTGCATGTTAGTAGCTCTTTCTGGCTTTAGACTGTAATGACACGGATATTAGTCAGCTGCCACTCTCTCCAAATTTCTCCAGAAGTTGACCCTTCACCTCCAGAGCCTCCAAGTCTCTTACCAAAGTTTCAAAAATTCACTGTTAATGGTAAGACCAAGATGTGTGATTGGGAAAAGATAATAAAAAAATTGTTTCCATCTTTTTGCCATCTTTACAGGAGAGAAAATGCAGAGACAGGCATATGGTTTGGGGTGTTATGAGCATAATGAAGAAGTAGAACAAGATGAATAAAAAATCAGAAGGGTGGCAAGGTCTTGCCTTCTCCCACTATCTCAGGATGAGCATTTTCAATCCACGACATGGGTCGAAAGGTAAAATAACAGATGTACAAAAATCCAAATACATGTAGCCAAAGCTAATCAAGTATTTGTGGTTATTATAGGGAACACTTACCAAAAAAGCTCATAGGATGGGAGACAGAGCTATTTCAGCCAGGTAAAAAATATTCATGATTGCAAACTATAAATCACCAGAATACTTCATTATCATAAAAGATAATAAAACTCAATATTGATGGCTGGGTAGGGAATTTTAGAAAGTTTCTTTTCATCGGTAAGTAGAATAAGAAGAAATATTGGGAAATTCAAAGTAAAGAGATGAAAATAAAGGATTAAAATAAGAGTTAGATTAGGGTTAACAAAAGGTGCTGGCAGTGGGATATTGAGCTAACTTCTGTTTTACAGAATTTAAGCACTACCTTAAGATTGTTATGGATCCTAGCACAATGCTTGGCACATAGTAGATGCTCAGTGATATGATTAAAGAAATTAGTTATTTAGAATGTGACCAACAATAGATGAGTAAGACAAGTCCAAGTGTTTAATCTTGGGGAATGGGGAGAGTAGCAATGTTACTGCCAGAAAGACTGCAGCAAGTTTGATCTTGGGAAATGAATAAATTTGGTATTGAACAAGCTGTTAATGTAAAGGGTACGGAAATACAGTTTAAAGAAAACCAAATGTGAGCAGAATTTTATCTTTTAATTATTTTGATTCTCCATGGCATCTCATAAAATGTTAAATATTCTTCATAGATGAGGAGATTGGGATATATGCTGATTACTGGGATTACTTCTTTCTAATCCTCAGAGACATATCTTTTCTTTATGACTTTTTTAAACCAGATTCAATTTCTTCTGTACATTTTAACTTTTATGGTGGATAGAACATACAGAGAAAAAGTCAAAAGTTGTAATAGGGCAAGATACTGGCTTAACTGGGACAGGGAAGCTAAAGGAATATTTATTGAAAGATGTCTAATAGCCATTTTCATTGACTTTTTTGGAAGGTTGCAGATGGAACTTAAAGTGTTTTGTGGTGCTGCAAACATTATGATAACCAAATCAGTAGAGGAACAATAAAGAAGCTGAAGCAGGAGAGAAAAGATAAGGATTACTGAAGGGAAGACATGAGCATTCAAAAAAAAAAAAATTCCCTTAGCAAGAAGCTGTCTATATTTAATCGTTTTCTTTCTCCAAATTGTCCTGAATTATTTACATATTGCATAATTAGAAGCCAAACCATTAGCTGTTCAATAGAAGTCCATTATAAATTTGTATATCATAAAAACTTATAAAATATTATTAGAAGGAAGGCAGTTATTAATCCTGCCAGCAATACCAGCTTAAAAAATGTTTCCATTACAATGAGCATGAAATAGAAGGATGTCTATTTTTCTTAATATAGAGGACTTAAATGTGTTTGCTAATTGACTAACCTTCACAGTTTCTGTGCCAATTCTATTATTAGCCTAATCATTTCAGGTTCTACTATAATTATAATCATGACTATTGGCAGATGAAGTTTATAGATGGTGAGAAAAACTAATTGTGTCTCCAGCAAATATAGGAAGGTGTGCAGTAAATCCAATTAGAATAGCAAATTGATTGAGCAAATGCATAATTTATTAATTTTGGTAATGGACACAGATTTTATTATTTCAGTATTAGTTAATGGCTAAAAAAAGCCTATATGCAGAAAGGCAGATTTACTTACAGCAGTTTTATCAACCAAAGTTGATTTTGCCCCCAGAGGGACTTTGTCAATGTCTGGAGACATTTTTGATTATTGTCATGATTTGGGAGATTGGGAGTTGCTACCAGCATCTAGTAGGTAGAGGCCTGGGTGCTGCTAAATATTTTACAATGTACAGGTCCACACTCATAACAAATAGTTATTCTGGCAAAAATGTGCTGGTGTTGAAAACTCTAATTTCCAGCATGTATTTCTTATGGTTGTTTGTATTTAAATTTTCCTTAGTTGGAATCATTTACATATTTCTATGGACTTCAGCAGATATAAGCTATTATAACCTTCAAAAGGACTCCTTCCTCTTTTTAAAGGTCATTTGGGCAAGACCATCCTTACATATGCTGAGCGAAATAAGTCAATCAGAGAAAGACATGTATCATATGACTTCACTGATATGAGGAATTCTTAATCTCAGGAAACAAACTGAGGGTTGCTGGAGTGGTGGGGTGGGAGGGATGGGGTGGCTGGGTGATAGACATTGGGGAGGGTATGTGCTATGGTGAGTGCTGTGAATTGTGCAAGACTGTTGAATCACATATCTGTACCTCTGAAACAAATAATACAATATATGTAAAAAAAAAAAAGAAGAAGAAGAAGATAGTGGGGGGGGAGAATGAAGGGAGGGAAATCGGAGGGGTAGACGAACCATGAGAGATGATGGACTCTGAAAAACAAACTGAGGATTCTAGAGGGGAGGGGGGTGGGAGGATGGGTTATCCTGGTGATGGGTATTAAAGAGGGCACGTTCTGCATGGAGCACTGGGTGTTATGCACAAACAATGAATCATGGAACACTACATCTAAAACTAATGATGTAATGCATGGGGATTAACATAAGAATAAAAAATTAAAAAAAAACATGTCTTTATCATGATAAAATGATGAGCACTGTGAATTGTGTAAGACTGTTGAAGCACAGACCTGTACCTCTGAAACAAATAATACATTATATTTTAAAAAAAGAAGAAGAAGAAGAAGAAGAAGAAGAAGAAGAAGAAGAAGAAGAAGAAGAAGAAGAAGAAGAAGAAGAAGGGGAGGAAGAGGAAGAAGAAGAAGAAGGTAGCAGGAGGGGAAAAATGAAGGGGGGGAAATTGGAGGGGGAGATGAACCGTGACGGACTATGGACTCTGAGAAATAAACTGAGGGTTCTAGAGGTTAGGGGTGGGGGGATGGGTTAGCCTGGTAATGGGTATTAAAGAGGGCACATTCTGCATGGAGCACTGGGTGTTATGCACAAACAATGAATCATGGAACACTACATCTAAAACTAATGATGTAATGTATGGTGATTAACATAACATAATAAAATAAAATAAAATAAAATAAAATAAAATAAAATAAAATGATGAGATCAGTGACATAATGACCAACATATTTTTGTTTAAAGACCAATTTCTACTAGTTTGACCTAATTACTTTCTCCAGTTCGTGTTTGCAAGAAGATAGGATGGTGTTTGGGAAAAGCACATAACATGTGGTGGGGACAACCTATTTCTCCAAGTCCTTTAGCAACAACTGTTCATTTGTCAACCTAACTGAAAACTCAAATATGAACCCTTTTTTTTCATTTCTATTTTATTTCAGAACTATAGGTCTAAATATTCCTCCACTATATATATTGTGTTCACAAATGATGTTTTTTTGCATGTAGTGCAAAGTGTAAAAAAAAAATGTCTTGTCTTTTTTTTTACTGACACACACTTTTATTTTTAGCTTAGCAGCATTTATTTATGAGTCTGTTCAATCTGTCCATCTCTATGGCCACTGTGTAACATAGTCTTAGAGTTGTTTCATCTCTTGCCTTCCTCAAATCCATGTTTCATATAGCACTTAGAATGACTTTTTTCAATTCCTGTGAATGTCACTCTCTGCTTAAATTCCTCAAATGATTCCCATTATACTTGGGATAAAATTCACAATACTTTTTTTTAAAATTTATTTTATTTTATTTTATTATAAAATTCACAATTCTTAAAATGACCTACAAGGAACCCAAATGATCTAACCCTTGCTTCTCTAGTGGTATTTTATGACTCAAGCTCCTTTTTCCTGGTCAATGTTCACTGATGACACTTTGTTCTCCCTGCATTAAAGGGTTTGAATATACTGAGTCCTCTTTCTAGACAGCTCTTCTCCATCATTATGGTCTCTGTCTAGATGTCATTTGCTCTACAAGCTTTCTCTGACTTTGATCATTTAAAATTAGGGGCCCCTGCATTAATCTCTCATTTTGTTGCTCATAGAACTTAGTCATAATGTCATTATCCATTTATTTTGTGAGCATTTGAATAATATACCTCTCTAACTAGACTTTAAACCCATCAAGGCACCAGCATTATGTCAATATCATACATCTATGTCTCAGTAGGGCCCAACCCAGTATCTGGAACAAAACAGGCATTCAATAAACACAGAATTCTTTAGTATAATTTAAGACTATTGTGATTAACTAATTAACCTCTGATAATTCACAGTAACTAATAAAATTACTAAATCTTATCATAAGCCCAATTTTATAAACATATTTAGAAGTAGAGTCTTAAAAAAATTTCCTTCAGACCATACAAGATTCAGTTTTTGAGGATATCCTGAATTTGGACAACAAATCAAGAGCTGTCAAAGTAAAAGTCTTACTTACATTTAGCCAGAGACTGCCAGTCTAGATGTATGCCAGCTTAAACGCTATCAGGCAATTCACTTACAGCATTAAGCTTGTTAGTGAGGAAACATATCCAACTATTCCATTACAACAAGATCCACTGTAAAGATGGTGGCACAGAACTAGATTGAACTAGAACTAATCAGTGAGAGTATAGTAGTGGGGATGCATTTTGTTACTTTGGAAATTTTGTGACACTGAATGAAATTGTTCATTCACATTCACCTATGGCTCTATATTTACAAAACTGGTCACTTCGAATCTTATGCTTGTCATTTTTCCATTGAAAATTGCCTTAATTAAATATTACTCTTGATTGAACATTAATATGTTTTTCTCAATTGCTTAATGCATTGAGAAACAGGGTTTGCTATAGATAGAACTTTCATTTAGTTATGACATTGTATTACTCTAATCTTGGATCAGTTATCTAGAAGAAAAGAACTGTTGTCATGGCCACTGTTATAACAAAACAGTCAAAATTTTGAGTAAAGTGATCAAGGTAACTTTTCAAAGAATATAATATTTGAACAAGGACTTGAAGGAAGTAAAGGAGTTGCCATTTGGATAATTCCTTAGAGGTCTTGTACTTTGTGCATTTGCTACTTTTATTCACTGTTTTTCCTAATCTAGGCTTCCCTTAAATATCTGTTGATTCTTTTTATTTTTTAAAGATTTTATTTATTTATTTGACAGAGAGAGACATAGCGAGAGCATGAACACAAGCAGAGGGAGTGGGAGAGGGAGAAGCAGGCTTCCCGCAGAGCAGGGAGCCCGATGTGGGACTCGATCCCAGGACCCTGGGATCATGACCTGAGCCGAAGGCAGACGCTTAACGACTGAGCCACCCAGGCGCCCAAATATCTGTTGATTCTTGAAGATACATTTGGATTTAAGAGTAAAGAACTTAAAGCATTTTATATGCTCTGTGTACATGGATAGGGCTTGTTGGTTGGTAGAATTCATTTTAGGGTGATAAAGCAGCAAATCATTATTCTATTGGAAAGCACCGTATTAGCATCTTTTTATTTTCTCTATGGTAGTTCAGTTTCTCCAGAGAAAAAAATATCGGTCTATATATTCCCTTGCTCTTGAGAAAAAGCATGGCTCTTGGCCTTCTAATGGACTAGGGAACAGAGCTGAGAATCATTCACACTTTTATTTAATCTCCACCCTACATTATTCTGATGCATTAAACCACCCTTCATCATTAAACCATCCTTCATCATTCTGATGGATTAAACCATCAGATCAAAACCTGGGGGCATATCCTGGTGTCCTTGTATCCAGGGACTTTGCCAACAATCTCTCCATGAGGGGAAGAGAGAATCTCTGTCTCTTGCAGATCTGGGTTGGGCTTGTCACATGTCTGCATAGGATAGAACTATGGATGCTAGGAGTTTAAGTGTATCTTAAACAGATTTTTCTACTAGTTCACTTGTTTTCAGGCCTATACTTTACTCAAACCTTCCAGGATCTTTGGTCCCTTCAATTCCTGAGTCTTTCTGGTAATCTCCTGAAAAATCAACTTCCTTGCCATCGTTAGCTTCTCTTGCTGCACATTTCAGTTTCTCTGTTTTACTAATTCAGTTAACACAGCTGAGACCAAGTTCTGTCTTCCAAAATTGTGTTCATATCTCTAATCCAATTTCATTTTCTATTCTGTTATTATAGATATTTACATTAAAAAAAGTCTCTTATAGTAATGTTGATAATGTTCCCCAAGAGAATAGCAATAGACATATGTTCATCTGCCATGTTTAACCTAAAGTCAGTACAATGAATTTAAAAATTTAGTGTGAGGCACTGTGCAAGGTGTTACTGGGAAGACACAATTTATTATAACATGATATCTATGCTGCAAAGGTTCAGAGTTTAGTGTGAGAAAAACACACTCTCACATAACCCTAACTCAGATCAAGTTGATAAATACCATGTACTGGGTTGAATAGACCTTCCAAACTCCATGTCTACCCAGAATCTAAATATATGGTCTTATTTGGAAATAGAATCTTAGGAGAAGTAATCAAGTTAAAATGAGGTCACTGTAGATTAGGATGGGCCCTAAATCCAATGACTGGTGTCTTTATAAGAGAAAGTAGAGAGAGATTTGGATATAGAGACACAAAGGGGGGACATGGAGGAAAAGGCCATGTGATGATAAAGTCAGAGATTGAAGTAATACAGTTGCAAAACAAGGAACTTCTGAGGCAGCAGAAGCTGGAAGAAGCAAGGGAGGATACTTTTCTAGAGTCTTCAGAGGGAGTATGGCCTTGCTGAGACCTTGATTTTGGACTTCTAGCCTCTAGGATTTGAGAGAATAATTCTCTGTTATTTTAAGCCACCCATTTTTTGGTACTTTGTTATGGCAGTCTTAGGAAACTAGTATGTGTTATTACACCAGTATAAAGTGAAAGTGTGATAGCAGAACACAAGTAGAACACAGCTCACCATATATAAACATAGGAAAGAGCAAAGCCTCTGCATTTACCTTTGGTAGAGTGGAAATTCTACAAGTAAAAATGTATTTGACGTCATTAAACTACACTACTATCCTGATTATTTAAGGACTGTTTTCAGTGATAATTGCTAAAGCTGTGTTTAAGTGTTAAAGGATTTGAGCACATCTACACATTCATATTTTAAATCACATATTTTCTCAAAAATAGTCACTTAATATCTTCTGGACATATTTGAGGAAATGAAAGCATATACATTTAACAACATATAATCATTATTTCGAAAGAAAGTTGAATGCTATCGCAAGACATTCTTGGCTCATGAATTTTCTTCATATCAATAGACATGTCCTCATTACTTTTAGGCTAACTTCCTGCTGACTTCCTAACTTCATTAACATTGAGAGTAAGTTCTAAAGAAGTACTCTATTTTAGTATATAATCCAAATTGTTACCAAGATTATTTTAGTTAAAGCAGGAGTAATGGGTTTTGAATGTCTTGGAAGAGGAGTTGAATGTTTAAGAAATTGAAGTCTAGAAAGAGATAAATTTTGTTTGACAAATTCTAAAGACATTTTGAAGGTGAAAAGTTCTGGTGATGTAAGACTCAAATTGTGAACATTCGTTCAGCAGTTACATATGAATTAACCAACCTGTCAATATAGAATTGATGCTCCTGAGATATTTCAAGTGTTTTGCAATCTGATTTTTAAAGTTAATCAAAATCTTTAGGGAAGTTAAACTGGTGAAACCAACTGTAGTTGCAAACACAAGACAGTTAGCTGAAAACTATTTGGATAGAAAAGAAAATGACTTCATTCATCACTTTTAAGATCAAACATTTCCACTTGAGTAACTCACAATATATAATAAAACAGTTTGTGTCAGTTTTTCTCTTAGAGGCCAAGTGCATACTAGCAATAGTTTCTCAAGCTTTTGAAATGTCTATCTTTTGTTTTCTTCTAAAATCCTACACCCTCATCCCAAACTAAACTTTAGCTTGCCTAAAGTCCATGCCTCCTCCTATATTCCCTTTCTTGATAAACTGAACTATGCAATTTAAAAAATAGAAAACTGAAAGACTTCCATAGCTATCATTCATGCCTAATGTCCAATCAGTCACTGAGCCCTTAAACCACTCATGCATTCACCTTTTCTCTATTCTAACTACTGCTGCTCTAGGTAGGATCCCATTACCCTAGTGGTCTCCGAAGTGATCCTTCCCAGACAATTCTGTACACTGCTGCCAGAGTGATCTTTCTGAGTTACAAATCTGGTCAAGTTAACCCTTGCTTAAAAATCCTTTAGTGCTCTCCATAACTTTCAGGATAAAATTCACACTCCTTAGCCTAGTAACAAAAGCCAATTATGATATAGTGTTTGTTATAGTTCAGCATTATTTCCCAAGACCTAATCATAGTCTTGTTTCTCTAATTGCATTAAGCCATCAGATCAAAACCTGGGGGCATGTTCTGTTGGTCTCCACCATGTCTTCACTCATGCTCTCCCCTTAAAGTAGGGTTACCTTTCTCCATCATGTATAATAAGTTGGCAATAAGTTTTCCTACAAAATTCCATTCCCATGTCACCTCCTCGGTGGGTTTGTCAGCTGTCTAGTTTAGTCTAGCCAGGTAGCCAGCTAATATTTGAGCTTTTAGGTTGGAACAAATGAAGAAATTTGGAACTTTATGACTGGTAATTTTAAGTAAATTTAATTCTTACCATATATGATTTAATTTGTGTTAGACTATTTTTAATGCAATCCCTAATGCATAGTAGTTAAGAATAGTGTTTAGGAGCATGGCCTCTGGAATCAGTCATCTTGTGTTCAAATCCCACCATTTGCTAGCTGTGTGATTTGGAGAAAATATTTCTCTAAGAATCAGAGTGCAATAAACTAACATCACCAACTGATGGCTCAGAGCTCATATTCATTTTCAAATCATTCATGATTTTATGATGAAAATCCTAGAAATGTATTTTAAAGGGAAAGGTTAATATGTACTTATAGATAGATCCTAACTGATGAGAACTGAGAGAATATTGCTGTTAATTGTAAATATCTGCTACGCCAGCCCTACCTTGGATGGCCAAAATGCTAATAGGACTCAGCACAGCCTAATGTTATGTTGCTTAGTGAAGCATCATTTCTTGAGAACAAATCATTGGAAAGAGGAACAGGAAATGGACTCTGTGTGAGATTCTCTTTTTGTCATTCCTCACCTGCTCTCACCAGGAATAGAGCCAATCTGTAGACGTATTTGCTACCTAAGCTTGCTATTTACTGTCTTAGCTTTATCAGTGGAAAGGATCCAAAGAATGAATTGAGGGTAGTTTTATCTTCTATGTAACTGCATCTGATTAAAATACACATATAATTAGAAGTTTATTTTGTAGATTAAAGAGTTATTAAAATGGATATTTGATGCTATTTAAAGCATAATATATTCTACAGATGAAATAATATTTTGTGTTGAACTTTTATCACATGAATTTATTTAAACTACAAAATTCTCAAACACTGAAGCATACTGGGTTAATTAGCATTAGAGAGCAAAAATATCATTACATGTTATTTAAAGTAGAGCTTTCAAACTATTTTGGTAAGACTTATGTACTAGCACATTTTCTAGAAATATCATTTAATAGTGCTACATAATATAAATGATATAAATTAAGCTGAATCATGAAATAAAACACTTATTTTTCTTCTAAGCCTTTCTGAAAAGCACAAGTGAAAAGAAAGATGCAGTAATTTATTTGAATGTTTTTTCTCTTTCTTAAACAAGTGATATTATCTTTATTATTTTCTCATGAAGTTCATGTTTTTGAGATGCTGCCCTACGATGAGTTGGTGCCCTCTTCCTGCCTGACCTATAAGTTTGTATCTCTGCTGTCCTTTTTTCCCTGCTCCCCCACACCCCAAACACAACACAAACACTCCACTTTCCCAAAATGTGTGAATGAACCCTCAACAAATTATTGTTGGACTGCTTTAAAAAAACACAACAACTTGTAGCAGAACATCAGCTTGCAGAAGAAGGTCACAAGACAACATTAGGTGGTATCCATAAAGCAAAATTACCAGCTGCTACAATTATATACTTTATTTCACAGATCCACATTCCTGCCTCACAAGGTATGTTCTATTATTGATAGTTTATCCCTTGACCTACCTTTCATCAGGCTCCCCAGAGCCCTCTGTTGAATTAGGCCTGACTTTGGGCTTTCCCCTCTGTATTTATAGAATCCGGATTGAGCAAGAATCCTAAGTAAGCTAATGAAAACCCCTATTCTTGGCATCTGACCATCCTAGATATCTGATTGAATTCCTCACCCCCAACCCTCAATATCTTATCACTGTGGCCTGTCTTTAGCAATTCTGTTGAGTGTAACAGACAGGAATCTCCTTTACTCCTGATGCTTCCTCTTAATAACTTCTCATCCACTAACCCCCAGCCTGCTCACCCAGCCTTATAAATCCCCACTTGTCCTTGTTGGAGTTGACTCCAATCTCTATCCCCTAAGTAGCTTCCCTTGAATACAATCTGCCTTACCATCTTTAACAAGTGTCATGAAACATTTATTTCTTTAACAAGACCAAACATTTCTTCTTTACTGGTCTCACACAGTCAGAACATATTGCTTTAATGCTACAGAATTATAGAAAACTCCTCTCTTAGCACATCAAAGAGGGCCTTTGAAAGAACACAATTACACCACAAAGTAGAATCTCTGACACTTCATTTTGTCTATGCTTTTTCATAAATTTTTTACAGAGAATCTTTGAAGACAAAACATGACACTATGCTATTCAATACATCTACCCAGTCATTGATACTGCCATGTTATCTTATATAACAAGTGATCAAAAATATTGATTGAATGAATTTCAGTAGTAAATTTGTAAAAAATAGGATTGCCCATCTTATCATTTTCTCTCACCTGGGAATTGTAGTTTCTATTTTTAATTCAGCTCAAGTATAATATGGAGTGATTTAAATAGGAATCTGTCTGCTTGAGAGGGATCATGGATTTCCCTCTTAAAATGGAAAGATGTTTTTATCCTACAGAGAATTTAATTTAGACTCATATTATGGGGTTTGGATGTGTATCTAAAAACTTTCCCTATTATTGTAGCATTCTGCAAATGGATTGGGAAAACAAAATATTATTGTGAAAAGTAACTATCATCTGGGATTCCTTGTAAGTTTCATTTCTCCCAAACTGCATATACCAAAGCAGCATCTTTACACAGGTGGCTACTTTTTTTTTTTTTTTTTTTTTTTTTGGTTCTGCTGATTGTTTGAATTAGTGCTTGGAGAGAAAGTAAGAGGACAGAGAAATATTTGGGTTTTAATAACAAAGCATAGTGGGATCTGCTGTAGTGAGGGCAGTCAAAATAGCATGACTGCAGATACACACCTTGTAGTACTGGGACCCTTATCTGGTTTTCACACCTGCTCTACCACCAAGCTACAGACGCAGCATGAAGCCTTGCCTTTTGCTTCTCTTCTTGTTCCTGACTTATTTTCCCTTCTTTGGCCTGTATTTGCAAATGAAATGTGCCAAAGGTAACTGATAATCTGTAGGCCACCTTCCTTCAAAAGAAATCAACAAACTTGATTTAACAAATATGTCTTTAGCAGAAAAGGAAAAAAAAGAAAAAAGTCCTCATTTGAAGTCTACTTAATGGACAGTTATTGCACATCTACTATGTGTATAGCATTTTCACATATTGTATCGCATTCAACTCTGGGCGGAAGGCCCATGTTTGATATAAAAAATAATACCAAGAGAGTAAATAATTTAGTAACCTTAGCAAATAAACATCACTACTCAGATTCAAACACTTGTCAATTTGAGTCCAAGTTTGCACAGAGCAAAATAGGAAAAGGCAAATGCCAGGAATTACTAGCATTTATTACATGTTTTAGCTGCTTTTGTTAAATTATCTCAAAACAACACTAAGAAGTGGATGTTTTCACTTCTAGTCTCCAAACGCCCAAATAAATAAATAAATTAATTAAAAATCCCACACCAAACAAACAACACAACTAAAAGTGCAGAGAGATTAAATCACAAGGCCAAGAAGTAGTTGAGCAAACAAACATTTAATCCTAAATCAAACACTAAATCATTATGTTATGTTGCTATATAACAAAAGATGCTTAGATCCGCAGGGGAGGTCTGAATATTATTTACAACTACAAGCATGTTAACAACAAAACCAGCACTGGACAAAATCACCCAAAGACTTTGGAAACAAAGCAGTCACTCCAGTGTCTTCCTATTTGCTTAGTTTGGGATGTTCTCTAGTCTTGACTTATATTAAAAAGATACTCCCAAAAACCTCTGTGGCAGAGAAAATAAGTAAAGATTATCATTTTACTTAAAGAGAATTTAGTAGGATGCTCTTTCTTGTATGTGATTTTCTAAACTTACCCACCATAATTAGCTGTAAAAGTGAGATTGGAAACTCTATCTCTGACAACCAAATCGTTTCTTAATGTAAGCTGTAATCATTATAGAAATTTAAGGCTTGGAGATCCACCATTGTTTTCAATAGAATGCACAATCAAAACTCTCATTCTTCATTTGACAGATCACTGAGACCCACTGACCTGTACTTTGCAAATGATTGTGTTCATTGACTGTATCCTAGGTAGATAAAAATAGAATGTATAAAGCAGTTAATTAAACTATAATCAGTAAACAATAATCCTAACCTTGCCCATTAACTTTTTATCCCAGCATCAATAATAAGTTTAAAAACACATTATGAATTGCTGGTAACTGTAGTAAAATAAATTGCAATTTTAATTTGCCAGCTCTGTGTATTTCCAACAAAGGAAGTATATAAGTGTAATACCCTGAGAATGTGTTTTACAATTAAAATTTTTAAAATCCCTTACATTTAATTAGTCTTCATATCACAAATATTAAATTTGATATCATCTGGATCAAAAATTTTATTTGATCCTAAAAACAGGATCAGTGAAATGTGAAGGACCACCTTTACTGTGGGCATTTAAAAATTGAAGGCATTGAGGATGAGAGTGTTTAAATAATCCAGCTAGGATATTAAAGCATCTGGGATTGCAACTGAAGTCTAACTCCAAAGCCATGTGGATTCAATGCATAAGAGCAAGAAAATTTCAGATTACAGAGAATTTTAGAAGTTGCTTAGTCATCACAGAGATTGGTCTCTACATTGTACTTGAGAGTAGAAAAATAAGATCTTTTAATAGAAATGTATATAGATGATGTCTATGTTGGAGCACTTGAGGGTAGAGATAAAGCAAATTCAGAAGAAAATCCTTCTAGGAGGTTGTACAATTGTACCTATGAAATAGGTCTTATACGTGGAAATAAAGCATTAATATGAGTAGTAGGTACAGAACAGGAAACCTGAACTCTGGTTTTTCACAGCAAAAGGTTGAGAGACTTTGCAGGATCAGTCTAATGATGTAATCTATTCTTTGCCTGCTTCTACTTCTAGTGGTGTTAGAGATATTCCTAAATCCAGCTGCTCAGTGCACAATGCAACCTTCTTAAGTCTCTCTTAAGAAGAGAAGGGATAGGCACGTACCTAGAGTAGGAATCAGGAAATAAGCGCTTTGATGAGAGCAGGGTAGGCCTAGGACATATTTTGATTACTTATCTCTGAGAGGCCCTCCAATAAAAATTTACTCAAACTGGTGCTTCAATCCAATGAGAACAACAATGGAATGTCAGCTGATTATCAATTCAAATAGTGCTATGACAGTGTAGGAAAATTTCTGTATCTCTTTAATACTCACACAAAATTTGTTAAGATTTGATTTTATTTGTTTTCTCTGTGTGTGGAGGCACAAACATGAAAGCATGGAAACATGACACATATCAATATCTCTATAGCCTTTTCCTTTGTACTTAGTAGATTAGAGTGTTCAATATCTGGATGTTGTTTAGCTAGTTAAATGAGCAAAGAAGCTGTCTTACTCTAACAAATAAGAAGAAAATAGTTTATTTTTCAATAACTTTCCTAACCATTGTCAGTACTAGCCTAATTTTACCATTATTTGTTTGTTTGAAGATGGTGGAGATATTGGCATGTGCATTATTAAGATAGTCTGAATATGGTAATTTTCATAATGAGATTTATTGTATATGTCTCCTGGAATAAGAAAGGGACTGTTCTATTCTAAAGCATTTAAATGGCTGTAGGATAGGGAGATTCGATTATTTTTAATGGAAAAAAAATTGTATTCTGAGTTCATTAAAATGCTGACTGGTTTGAAGAAACAACTTCTGTTCTTACATCACTCATGTAATGAGATGGTATATAAAAAATTCAGTTTTGTGGTGTCCAACACATGGACAGAATTTAAATGAATATAAATTAATAGCAGATGCCCCATCAAAGAATGCAGGTGATTTTATTTTTCCCCTGGTTTTTGGTAGTTCATGATTTCATGGCACATGTCCCAGCTTGACACAATTTCATCAAATAAATGTAGAGCAGCAGCTAACTTTCGAGAGATTTAAACAGCTTCTCATTTTTCACTCACTTCAGCAGTGCCTAGTGTAGTGTTTTGCTTATGGTAGAAATATAATAAATGCCTGTTCATTTAAAGCAGAAGAATTTAAAATGTAATGGGATTGATTTACAATCTGACTGAACAATTTGTTCATAAACTCTGAACCAGTGTCAAAATGAATGGTTTTTATTTTCATTTTCTAACTTACCAAAATGAATCTAAAATATCTCTAGGGCAATTTACTCTGTTTTCTTTATTTATTTTTAAATATGTTTGAAATAACTGATGAGATACAATAAGCACAAGGGATCATGACTGTCTTCTACTTTGGTCTTTGGTTCTCCAGATACCAATTGCATTTATTACAGTGATTTACTTTGTCAATCTCAGCTTCCTGATCTTTTCCCTCATTCCACCTCTATGTACAAGCTCACCACTAAATATTTATAACACAGCTCATCTAGATTTTATATATTTTTACAATCAAATTTTAGCTAAGGCTGACTAAACTTCAGTTGACTTTCAGAGTATTGTTGACCTTAATTTCACATTATCCTACAGTGAACATGGTGTTTAACTTTTCTTCTTTGTATTTCTTTTTAGCAGCAAAAAATTATAGAGGCTGGGCTTCATCAAGCTTGCCTAATTGTAAGATTTAGGTCCTGAAACTTCTTGCATCATTACCCACAGTATTTTATGCATCTAGATATACAACTAAAATAGAAGAGAAGGTATAATTTAATTCTACTATACCAAAGCAATTATATCTATATGTATCTATTATTACACATACACATATTTCACAATATCTCTGTGACTAATTCCTTGGTATTACTATCCTAGGAAATCAAATTATGTTAAATACTTATCTAGGATCACTAGGTTTTAAAAAACATAAAACAGAATTTTAGGAGCTTTCCCATCCAACTCCAAAGTCTGTGTTCTTTCTACCATATCAAGATAGTAACTCAAAATATGGTTTTGAAATAAGGCTGAGCGGAAATCTAATCTGGCAAAATCCATTTTTTGGTCAGTGCATTTTTGATTCCTCAAAAACACTGATTTTGTTGATTTATAGGTAATACTAGATATATTTCCCTTCTATATTGTTAAAGTCATAAACATATTTATTACTGTAGAATATTCTTTCCCAGTCCTAAACTGTCTAAAAACAAAGGAAGAAAAAACTCTAAGAACAAACCGAACCTGAAGTAGAATCCTTGTGCTATTCATGCTTCTTCAGATAATTTTCTATATGATAGTAACAGGCACCTTTGGTGTTACATGTGAACTACTGAAAGTCACAATAACAGTCAAAACACACACATATAACTTTTCTTGTGAATTTTTGGAAAAGATATTCCAATTAATTGACATGTATATATACATGTGTGTGTGTGTGTGTGTGTGTCCAGGTGACTCTTATGGATACTGATATAAACAAAATACGGTTTACCAGTAAACAGTTTATACCACAAAACTTTGTGTTTGGCACACACTCCTAGGTCTATAATGATCCTGAAAGAAACTTTATATATTGACGGTTATATATTGACGGTCAAGATTTGTTTACTTAGAAATACCCTACATTTATAATTTTACACCCCATGAGGCATATTTTTGCATAAAATTTTCAGTCCATGAGATTCTTACACTAATAAAGGGCCCCCACCTTCATCTCTGATATTTACTGATTTACCCGAGTATAACATCTGACAAGCAAACACTTCCCTCAAACATCAACCAATTGGATTGCTGATACATTTTTTCAGGTTAAAAATCTTCAAAACTCTGCTATTAGAAAATCTTATTTATAATATATGTAGAGCTTCTAAAACAAAATTAACTTCAAGTTGAAAATAAGACTTTTGTTAAGGTGATCCACAGACAAGTTAAACAAGACATCACTTGATCCCCCCCAAAAAAGAACATTATTAGCCAAATAATTTTTTTTTTTTAAGATTTCGTTTATTTATTTGACAGAGAGAGACACAGCAAGAGCAGGAACACAAGCAGGGGGAGTGGGAGAGGGAGAAGCAGGCTTCCCGCAGAACATGGAGCCCGATGCGGGGCTCGATCCCAGGACCCTGGGATCATGACCTGAGCTGAAGGCAGACGCTTAACGACTGAGCCACCCAGGCGCCCCTAGCCAAATAATTTTTTGAGACATGTACAGACAAAGCAAGTTTTTACCTTTGCATTAATCTTCCAGTGTGGTTTTATAGGGGAGGAATATATTAATAGTAAAATTACAGACCCAACTATGCTAGTTATCTCCCAAGAACAATAGCATGAATTTAAGTGAGCAAAGTTGGGTGCATGGAATTATGTTCAGCCTACTATCTACATAAAATAGCATTAAATAAAATGACATAATAAATCATAGATATATTTACCAAATTACAGTCACAATAAGGTCAACAAAGCCCCAGGGCTGTCAGGGATAACACAACAATCCTTTTATGAATTTTTTGTGAGTGACCTCTGTGATTCTGCAAATATTCTTGTCTCTTATTTTACTGAGCATATTGAGGTCATCAAGAATAAACTGCCTGTAAAATTACACTCATTTAATCTGAATCTGCCTTCAGCTCCTTGTCTAAAGTGTTGACAAAACAGATGGCCCTTCTCTCTTTAAGACAAATTGCTCCACTGCTCTTGGTCTCTCCTCATTCACATATGTTAATCTAGAACCTTCATCCAATGTTTATTTTCTCTATCAGTAATAATTTCACCACCTTCCTCTTTACTAA
This sequence comes from Mirounga leonina, assembly GCF_011800145.1. Classification (NCBI taxonomy): domain Eukaryota; kingdom Metazoa; phylum Chordata; class Mammalia; order Carnivora; family Phocidae; genus Mirounga; species Mirounga leonina. Next base: position 11,349,470 of record NW_023270757.1, on the reverse strand, counting down.
GCCATTTCTTTCTTTAATATCTAAGATTTCGTACTCCTTCAAAATTGGTATTCTTCCAGTTTCTGTCTTCTGCTCACTCCACAGACTTTCCAAGGATGGCATCATGCATGCCATGTTTCAACCTATGCCTCTATACTGATAGCTTGCAGTCCAGTAGCTTCAGTCAACTTAGCAGTCAACCACCTGCTAAGTATCTCCTTTCTCTTGAAGACTCATAGGCATGTCAAACTCAGTATATACAAAACACAACTTATTATTTTTCCTTAAAACCCCTGTTTTTCCTTTTGAAATTGGAAAATACAGTCCCCCTTCTGAAATTGGGAAATACAGTCCCTCAAGCTTTAAACAAGGAGTAAATCCTCATGTGTCTCTTTCTTTTACCCCCTTTCCATAATCAGGAATGAAATTCTGTTCATCCCACTGACTAAGCTTCACATCTGTTTTCCCCTCAAAACCTACTGCTATCACCTTTATCATTTGCACTAATTAGTCTTCTGATTGGTATTTCTACATCCAGTCTTGACTCTTTAGACTTTTTGTTCCACATTGCTGATAATGTTATATTTAGGAAAATTGCAATTCTGATATCTTTTTCCCCCATCCTTTTTTTAAAAGATTTTATTTATTTATTTGAGAGAGAGACAGATAGTGACAGAGATAGCGAGAGAGAGCACAAGTGGGGAGGAGAGGGAGAAGCATGCTCCCACTGAGCAGGGAGCCTGATGAGGGCCTCAGTCCCAGGACCCTGGGATCATGACCTGAGCCGAAAGCAGACACTTAACCAACTGAGCCACCCACACATCCCCTTTTCCCCATTCTTAAACTCCTTGATACCACCTCATTTTCTGTAGAATAAAAGGTAAACTTACTCATTTAATGCACAAGTCTCTATATAATTGGCCTCTGCCTTAGCCTCAGTCTTATTTTTTAAGAATGACTTGTAGATCCTCAAGATCCAAGCTATTTCATGTCTTCATGCTATTTTCCTAATGATCCTTGGCACAAAATACATTCAACCAACATTCATAAAGCCAAACACTGTAACTGAAGAAAATGTGGCAGAAACAGCATATTGCCTACCAAAATGTGTGCTTTCTCTTCCCTAGTACACAGTTATCATTAGATAATCACCTTGCATCTTGCATTTAATGTGATCAGATCACAGTTCTCAGCAGTGGGTTGGAAGTGAAATTGGCATCTGTCACTTTTGAGTCAAGTTACTAAAGGATCATTATGCTTTCTTTATGTCCTTTCTCTTTCTCCTCCAGTTGGCCAGTTGCAGAGAACAAGGAGTTTCTAGGGTAAAGCAAAGTCATAAGATGAAAGAAGCCTGAATTCCTGAGACTCTGCATAGAGAAAAGCTGTCTGCCAATAAGGATCACCCACATTGAACAGTTAATTGAGGAAGACATAAACTTGTATTGTGCTAGACTACTAAAATTTTGGGCTATATGTATTACGATAGCCAGTGTAATCCTAACTAATACAAGAGACAAAAATGACTCAAGTAAAATGGAATCCCTGTCATTTAGAAGCTTTCAATCTAGTTGTGTTATGAAGATCTTTCTATAATGTAGTCAGTATAATTTTTAATGGCTGCATAACATTACACATAGAGTATAGAACATCATTTATTCATTCTCTTATTATCAGGCATTCCATTTCTAATTTTTCAGTGACACAAAGCAGTGATTAATAGCTTAGGATATATAATTTGTTTCCTGTTCTATATTATTTCCATAGTCTAACTCCTTTGGATAGCATTGTTGATCATGTTAGAAGATTTAAATGAATATTGCCTCTATTGGTTGATCCACTACAAAAACTTGACTTATAAACATATCTCTGAGTTGGAAGATTGGCTGATTCTAGGAGATTGGCTTTTAAAATTATGACATTGATACACAACAGTGCAGACACATTTTTATTTAATTAAATGAAGATAATTTATGGCATAATTTTCTAATGATATCTTAAAAATACCTCCTATTTACTGAAACAGACCCAAGTCATTTTCATAATAATCATCTTTCAGGTTAGAAAAAATGATTAAGTTCACAAATCATCTTGATCAGTTACATGTTATATCTGAGGTAATCCATAGTTCGGGGTTAAAAAAGGTAACTTTGCCTTAATATTTGTTAAAAGAGGTTTGCCACAATCAAAATATATAAATATTAAATAGCTTTCCAATGTGTCATTTAGAAGATGGGGGTAGAAGACTTCCTTGTAATAGGTGAATTTACTACAATATTTGATAATGTAAAATAAAGCTGACAAGTGAGATTCTAAAACCTCAAAAAATAATCATAGTTTGGTGAAGTAACATAATTTCATCTCTTCTCACCTCCAAGCACTAATTTGTACAAAGAGACCAAATATTACAGAAATGTAATAACGCTAGTATGCAAATATTTCAGATCTGTCTTGTAAAACACTGCATTTTCATTTAAATTTTTTTTCTGGCAATAGAATAACTTTTCCCTTTTATAAATACAGACTTAAATTCAAGATTTCATTAAAAATATTTGGATTTCTGATTATGGTCTACTCTTTTAATGCAACACTGACAGTACTCAGTTTTTATTTTTTATCTCATTTACTCTATCACTATATAAGAAAAATCATGCATAACTGTTACATGTATGCAAGAGTTCATGATGGAGGTGAGCACCTCCTTGACATTCAAATGCAAAGATAATCAAGGTGGATAAACTCTCAGCTTTTCATTCCACCTGCAGTCTTCTAGAGTCATGTGTTGATTTATGCCAGCTCAATCTTCTGATTTTTCATCAAGATGTTCAATATACAGTGCCTTCATTATGAACTATAGTTTTCTCTGTCATTATAAGAAACACAAGTTAAATAAGCTTTCCTCAAACATCAGTGATTGCTTTCAAGTTCCTGAACATGCTGCAGTAGGCTTGACGAGAGGGATTGATTTATCACTTTTTAAATAGATTCTTAATCTGCAAATCAATAAAAATGTTTCACTTCAGCAGTGGCACAGGGTGAATGACTCACCCTTGAAAGCAGAATGAACTAATGCTGCCTTTCTTCCTTTCTTTAATACACTCAGATTGCAATTGTGCTTTTTCTTTGTTCAGATTACTTGATAAACTCTAGTGTTTGAGAGGGTCTGGTATTTCAGCCTGTTTTCTCCATCAATCAACCAGGGATTCAATGTTAATCTGCTATGATTGATATTTTAACTCTGTTGTTCTCTTCATCATGTAACAAAAAGGTTAAAACTAAAACTTTCTTTAGCTGGCTAAAATAAAAAGGTAAGAATACACAAGACATGGGTACCACCTCAGCAAGAAAAATGTGAAGAACATTTTGTACCAAAGTGACACACAGTCTTGTTGGATTCAGAATTAGTAGAAATTTTGGAATTCAGATATTGGGCAATTAGCTTGATAAAGTCTACCAATGAGTCAAATTAAAACATATAGGATCAATTCTCTATTCTTCATACCTTACTAGGAGTACAGTAGATTCTAAATACCTCTTCTTGTGGCAGCCTCTTAGGTAGTTCCAAAAAGAAGGCACATGAACCTTATAATCATCAAAGGCATTTAAAACTTTTTCTAGCATCAGTGAAAATTAAGACAAGAAAACCCAAAAAACCCCCATAATATCTTGATATGAGCTTTTGTGATCATTCATATTTAATTTTACAAAGTCTGTAAAAATTTATTTTTTTCTGAACAATCTGAATTAAGTAACTGCATGGTTTTGTAAAGTCCTTAAAAAATAGTAGTGGCATTTTCACTTCAATTATATCACTGACACTAAAAAGGAAACTTCCTAAAATATATGACAAGTCTAATTTTTTAAAAGTTTTGAGAAAGTGACCTCATTTTTTTAGCCAAATAGTTTTATTTAAAGAACAGTTTAGAAATGGGCTCAACTTTAGGTAAATAAATGTTTTTATTTAATCTTCATTTAATTGTAATTTTTTAACTTAAAAATGTTTTATTTAGGCTGGATTTAAGAAAGCCATATTTTCTTTTCCTTTTTTTCTTCCTTTTGTTCTTATTTTTTACCAGTCTTAATAAAAAGACCACTTCTTGATAATATACTCTTCTTCACCCATGTATCAGCATCCATGGACAATGTGGCAAAGAAAGGAGGTGAGGTTGAGTATTGGGTTTTTATTTAAAGGCTGTACGGTGAGAGCCCCACCCAGTGGGTCTAAAACTTATATTTAAAGAGATAAATCTATTTATGAGAACCCCCATTAAAATATATCACCCACAACGTTATTGAAATAAAATAGGGAAGAAAGTAGGAGAGGAAATCAAACATGCTACAAATGTTTGGTTAGTCTTCCTAGTTCTGACCACACTTCAGTGACATCTCTAGGACACACTCGTTCTTTATACCTGCCCTCTGAGTGACCCCATCTCATTCACTTATCTTGCATGATCTTCCTCATCTTATTTTATAATTTTTATTTTTGTTAAAGGTTTTATTTATTTGACAGAGAGAGAGACAGAGCACAAGCAGCGGGAGGAGCTGAGGGAAAGGGAGAAGCAGGCTCCCCGCTGAGGAGGAAGCCCAATGTGGGGCTTGATCCCAGGACCCTGGGATCATGACCTGAGCTGAAGGCAGATGCTTCACCAACTGAGCCACCCAGGCGCCCCTTCCTCATCTTATTATACTGCATGACTTGGGTAGATCTTCCTGGTGGCCAATGAGCAAGATCATATGTGATTCATCCTTGTATACGCATGCTGGTGGATATGTGGTGATTATTATATATAGGGCTTTTAAGTAAACTCATAAACCAAAATCTTTATTGACAATATTTTCCAAGTGGAGAGTCAAGGTTCATATACATGCACGTAGTACATGGGTTTGAAGATATGCCACAAAGACCTTACCATAAGGCTTTTGAAGGAAGCTTCCTATTTCTCTTCAACTATTTTATTTTAATTAGAGAAAAAATTTATTTTTTTCAAAAGCCAGAAATATTCCGAATAAGACTTTTGTTCATCTGATTACCTGAAGAGGCTTCTTGCTTAACCAAGAAAGTGAAAAGACACTGATTGCCTTCAATACCAGTTAGTAAATGATATGGGTCATGAATATTCAAGAAATTTAGCCAATGATCATAGTGTCAGTGAAAAGTATTTAATGAGAATTCCTAAGAGTCCAGCATTGAGTTACAAATTGACATCACCTCATAAATTAGATATCTTCTTATAAGATCTAAGTATGATATGAAAGTATAAAATTCAAACTATATTATATTTGTTTTTTCCTCGTGATTCTAACTCTATGTGGCACATACACTATTCTGACCCTAAAAAAATATAAAACATATTTGTAAAACCCAGAAGTCATTGAAATGAAGATTCTGCATTTTTGTTAAAATGCAGTATATCAGTATTTGATTCTTATATAAAATCATAGTTAGAAATAAAATATAGTGGTTTAAAATCTTTAGCTTCAGAGAGTGACTATTTTCATTCACATTCCAGTTTTCCAGTATTCACTGGCTATGTAATGATAGCAAAGTAATTTATTTTCTCTTTCTTGGTTTATTCATTTGTACAATGGGAATGATAGCAGGGTCTGTCTCATATGGTTGTTGAGAAAATTAAATGAGATCATTCATGTAAGGTGCTTAGCACACAGTAAATGCTTAATATATGTCATCTATTTTACTAACTTTATGGTAATAGCTAATTAACTTGATTTTGATTGAGGCACTTTATTGCCCTCATTAAAATATACATTAATCCATCATCTAATATTTATTGGCAAGGCACTCTGGTAAGTATTACAGTCTTAAAAGTATTTGCCATAAATAATCACTAAATCATAGGAAATTCTGACTTCTTGAGGCTTGAATAGCTAAGCAGTTATTCTAATTATGCAAAGCTTTAGGTGTTCAGGTGAACTCATGACCTGGAAAATGGACATGCTTCAGAGTTCAGTCAACAAAATGGTATGAAAGATACTATAGCTGAAAGATGTTTTTAAATATTGCACAGCAGTAAAGAGTCTTATGACTTTTAACAATGAAATCTATTGCCCTCATATCCTACTAAAATTCAAAATGATATTATTGGGTGTTTACTTTGGACCAGGGATCATGCTAATGCTTTATGTACATGGCTGCATTGAATTCACAATTTTCCTATCAGAAGAGTATAACTATCATCTTGCAAATGAGAAAGCTAAAGTCCAGAGAATCTAAATATGTTTCCAAGTTACATAGCTAGAGCAAAAGCTGGAGTTTGATCACAGTTTACACTGTATCATGCCACCTCTCAAATATCTATTCCGTATTTAAGAGACCTTTTTGGTGTCATCTTACACAACTGGTGTATGCATATAGCAGCAAATGTCTTGGAGTAACACCCATGTACAGCAGGACCTCAGCCATATCATTTTGATCACTTCTCCGTCTTATTAAATGAGTAAATCAGTGTAAAGTTAAATAAATACAGTAGGTCCTTGGTTTGAAAGAATTTAGCATTTATAGTTTAAACCATTTTGTAGAGATTTCAAGGTCCATGGACACTAATGATTTGCAATTTTGTTGAGGTGAAAATTAAAAAATGTACCACTCTACTGGTATGTAAGAATGAGTCACAGAGAAAGTGAGGACACTTAACTAAAATAGCATCTGCATTTTGATATATTATTCTACAGTGTTTCTGTGCACAGATACTTGGATCAAGTGATTTCTAACAATTTCTATTATTTTAAGTTTTCTTTTTTAAAAAAATGTTATTTATTTATTTATTTATTTATTTAATTTATTTATTTATTTTAGAGAGAGGGCATAAGCAGGGGGAGGGGCAGAAGGGAAGCATCAGAGAGGGAGGAAGAGGGAGAGAATCTCAAGCAGACACCCTGCTGAGCTTAGAGCCCCAAACAGGGCTTAATCTCACAACCCAAGATCATGACCTGAGCCAAAACGAACAGTCGGATGCTCAACTGACTGAGCCACCCAAATGCCCCTTAAGTTTTCTTTTTCTAATAGAAAATAAATTACTGAAGTTGGTCCAAAAGTTACTCTTTACTGAACTTTTTTGAAAGTTAAATTGAAATATTTTGAGTGTAACAGAAAGGATCATCCTGTGAAACTGCTATGGTACTGTAGATCAAGATCTGAGTAAGATTTTCCTCATTATGCCACTCAATAGTTACTACGTGCATTAACAAATGAGAAAAGCCAATCTGCTTTATTGAAAAAAAAAAAAAAGGAAGAGAAAACTTTATATGGTTAGTCAGATCAATAATAATAATGTTTACAAACTGCACTGAGATTTACTGTTTGCCCAAATATCATTCATTTATCATTTAATTTCATTCTTGAAACAACCCTATGAAGTAAGTAGAATTAGAATTCTCCTAATTTTCAAGGTGAGAAAATTGAGACTCAACAAAATAACATGCTCAGTACTAATAAATTAAATCTGATTCAGATGGGGTCACTTAACTCCAAAATCTGTGTTTCCATTTTAACAATTTACTTTGCTAAGAATTGTTTTAAAGTTTTTAACTAATATTGATATCTCAAACCAAGTCAAGAATCATTATATTACTGTTCCCCAGCCCCCTCCCCACAACCAAATCTATTTCTTTCATACTAATTATAGTGATCATGAGGCTATCTGATTTCATTTTGACAAGCCCATACTCACTTTCTTAAGTGAACTCACAATAACTGTAAGTAACTCACTCAAAGAATCTCTTTATTCATAATAATAATATCTAATAATTAGTCTGGATAACAGACAATGGGAAATTAGAAAGTTATTTATGCATTGAGAGGTCATTCTGTCAAGAGGGTACCAAATAAAAATAAACCCTTAAAATATAATGAAATCTTTAAAACAATAAAATTTGTCATGCATACAGCTCTTGCTTTATGCTCATTTCATCAATTAGGAAACTGACATTTGGAGGATTCAATGATTTTCCTAAAATTGTAAGGCTAATAAGAAAGGGGAAAAAATCAAAATTAAACACCAGATATTTGGATATCTTCTAAATATCTTCTAAATATCTTCTAAATATAAAGTCGAGAGAAACAATAAAATGGATATGAATTATTGTAGAAGCAATGTTTAAATAAAAAGAGAAAACATTAAAGCACTAGAAATATTTTTTAAAAAAGTGAGAAGGTAAGATAAAGACAACATGAATCCTGAAATAAAGTAAATTGAAAAAGAAATGCCAGGAGAGAAAGTAGGACAACGTAAAAGAGAAATAAGCAGACATCCCAAAAGGTAAAGAAAATAAACAAATTTTTTTTTTTCATAAATGACTTATTCAAAGATACCATTTCATCTTATAATGACATAAATGCATTCAGCCTTCAGTTTAGAAGGAGTTAATCGCCATGAGCACCCCACCTCTCTTGTCACAGAAGCTAATCACTTTTGCATCAAGGCCTGTCACCAAGTAGCAGTGGCTTAGTGACTATTAGGGTGGGAGAGGTACATGGCTTTGAAAATTAATCACAGTTTAACACACAAAGTAAAAGGGACTGGGCTTGTGTTTACTGAAGAGGTCAATTGATTTCAAAGCATGAAGCTGTTCTACAGTTTAGCAAGAACAATCTCACACAGAATCCCTGGCAGAAAATGCTACCATTTACTGAAATTCATGGTAAATTATTAAACACTTGGCACAGACTCATTTATATTGAGTAGAAGCAAGAAAATTAAAAAAAGAAGTCCCACATGTAAACAGCAAGAATGTAAATTAAATCTGCCTCTAGCAGTCCATCAATGCTGCCACTTCCTTTGGAATATTCCCTGTTCTGGTCTATTTTTCCTGATAAGCAATCAAAGTATTAAATATGCTTGCTGCAGAATCTAAAGTAATCAAAATGGAAACAGTTATTTGACTTTTGCTCCAGTAGTTTTTTTCCCATCTTGCATTTTCTCATTACAGAATTTACATTCATAGGACAACCCAATACACTAAATGGTAAATCTATGGATGTTTTAATAGAAATTTGGAAGAACTACATGAAAATATATGAAGCAAAGCTCAGAATATGAAAGAAAACACTTTAAAATAGCCATATCCATGGTAAATCATTGTATTATCTTGAATTTATTCAAATTTTGTTCCTACTACAACAGGCTTATCATTTTTTTTTTTTTAAGGCAGAAAATGAGGAACTTCAGCAATAATAATTAATGAGGAGTGCCTGGGTGGCTCAGTAGGTTAAGTATCTGATTTCAGCTCAGGTCATGATCTCAGGATCCTGGGATTGAGCCCCATGTCAGGCTCCCAATTCAGCAGGGAGTCGGTTTGTCCCTCTCCCTCTGCCCCTTCCCTCACTGTGTGTTCTCTCTCTCTCTCAAATGAATGAATAAAATCTTTAAAAAATAATAATAATTAACAATTAATAATAATACTCCCATATGGTTTTGTAACTGAGGAATAGAGTTAGAGTACTTTTATATTCACCAGATACTATATTTCAGTTAAGTGTATATACAGCATAGAAAGTATGCTAGTATGTACATAGTGTTTATATTTTGTTGAGTGAAAATATGTCTTTTTTGATGAACCCATTTAATATTAATCTAAAGCCTATGAATGTTAGGTGAGTGTATGTGATTCCAATGTGACCAATTAAAAATGAAGTTAGAAAAAAATAGTTGAGTTTTAAAACTTAATTTTTATATTCTATTATTAGAGTTAATTATAAATAAATTGAATGATGAAATTTTGGAGGGAAAGATGTTGCCAAGAGGATGGAGGATCACATACACTGAAGTCTTCCATATGAAGAGGGGGAGAAGAATGATGTTCCACTTGCATAATCCATTCTTAGATATATTTTGTGTCTATTTTTCATCAGGCTCTTTAGAGTAGATCTACCTTAATGTAGTTTAATATAAAAAGAAAAGATACCCATTCCATCCTCTGATTGTGTTTTTAAACAAAATTTCTGTTCTATATTCCTGATGCTTCAACATGTCATTAGCTTTATATCTGCCAATTTAGCATATGTGTTCATATTGAAATATCAGGGAACCTGTAAGCAAAGCTCTTCAAATTTCTTCTTCATCGCAGTGAATCCAAGGCCATATTTGGGAAAATAGGTGGTGGGGGATGTCAGCCCCTACTGGCAAGTGATAGAGCAGCAGAGCACAAAATCGGAACTTTTAGAAGTCAGCTCTGCTGAGGGACATCGCTCCAGTGGCTAAACGGAGGGTGAAACCATCGCTGGGACAGTGTGGTCTCAGTACCGTCAGGGTCACAGAAAGACGGGGGGTGCGTGAGTGCGGCAGAGCTCCCAGGTATCGGAGCGGGGAAGCTGGCTGTAGAAACAGAGGCAAGGAGTGGGCTCTCAGCTCGGGGTTGCCCTAAACCGTGATCTGTGGCACAGTCGGGCCACTGCTCCTCTAGCAGGGACCCAACAAGTGGCAGATCCGGGGAGACTCCCCTTCCTCCCCTGAAAGGAGCGGCACAGGAGTGCACCACAGGGATCTGCTGGGTATGGAGACTCCACACGGGGTTGTGTGCCAGAGGTAGAGACGCTCGGTCACAGGCCAGGTGAGCTCAGAGTACAGCCAGAGACCGGGGAGATGGGAGTGATTGACTGCTTTTCTCTGGGGGCTCACTGAGGAGTGGGGCCCTGAGATCTCGGCTCCTCCAGGGCAGAGATTGGGAGGCTGCCATTTTCACTCTTGTCCTCCAAAGCTGTACTGAAAGCTTGCAGGGAACAAAAGCTCCTGAGAGCAAATCCAAGCAGATTAATTAGCCTGGACTGGAAAGGGTGGGGCAATTCTGCCTCTGGCAAAGACATTTGAGAACCACGGCAATAGGCCCCTCCCCCAGAAGATCAGCAAGAACAACCAGCCAAGACCAAGTTTACCAATTAAGGAGAATGGCAGAACTCCAGCACCAGGGGAACACTACACATAGAATTCATGGCTTTTTTCCTCTGATTCTTTAGTGTTTCAAAGTTAATTTTTTTAACTTTTTCTTTTTCAGTTTTTGGAATTTTTTCTTTTTCCCCTTTTCAATAAACATTTTATCAATCCCTTTTTTAAAAAATCTTTTTTATTTTTCATTTTCAGAGAAACTTCTCTAGTAACGAACTATAGAAATGAAGAAAGCCTATGAAAGTATAGTCTTTAGAGTCATATTCTATACCTTCATAGTAGTTACCCTTATTTTTGGTATATATATATATGCATATATATATATATATCTTAAAATTTTGAGATACAGTTTCTTTTAACAGACAAAAATATACCCTAAACCTCTAGTATATGGCTTTGTTCTAGTCTCCTGCCTGATCACATTCTCTCCCTTTTTTTTAATCCTCATTTCTTTTCTCAACCAAGTTCTTATCTTATCAATTCCTTTTATAAAATCTTTGATAATTTTCATCTTTACAGTCATATTCCATCCCTTCATCATATTGACCCTTATTTTGGTACATATATAAGTTTTTCATTCTTTAAAATTTTGGGAGGCACTTTCTTCAACCAGACCAAAATATGCCAAAATCTAGTGTGTGGCACTGATCTATGCACCAGCCTGATCATATTTGATCATATTCTGGTTTTTTTTGTTTGTTTGTTTGTTTATATCTTTTTCTTTTTCTTTTTCTTTCTTTCTTTCCCTTTCTTTTCCCTCACGTTCGGGTCTCTTCTGATTTGTTTAGTTTATATTTTTCGGGGGTCATTGTTACCCTGTTAGCATTTTGTTCTCTCATTCATCTATTCTCCTCTGGATGAAATGCCAAGATGGAAAAAATCACCTCAAAAAAAAGAACAAACGGCAGTATTGACTGCCAGGGACCTAATCAATATGGACATTAGTATGATGTCAGAAGTAGAGTTCCGGTTGACGATTTTAAAGATACTAGCTGGGCTTGAAAAATGCATGGAAGATATTAGAGAAACCCTTTCTGAAGAAATAAAAGAACTAAAATCTAACCAAGTCAATATCAAAAAGGCTATTAATGAGGTGCAATCAAAATAGAACCTCTAACAGCTAGGATAAATGAGGCAGAAGAGAGAAGTAGTGATATAGAAGACCAAATGATGGAAAATAAAGATGCTGAGAAAACGAGAGATAAACAACTGGATCACGAGGGCAGACTTCAAGAGATAAGCTATACCATAAGACAAAACAGTATTAGAATAATTGGGATCCCAGAAGAAGAAGAGAGAGAGAGAGGGGCAGAAGGTATACTGGAGCAAATTATAGCAGAGAACTTCCCTAATTTGGGGAAGGAAACAGGCATCAAATTCCAGGAGGCACAGAGAACCTCCCTCAAAATCAATAACAATAGGTCAACACCCCGACATCAAATAGTAAAACTTACAAGTCTCAGAGACAAAGAGAAAATCCTGAAAGCAGCTCCGGAGAAGAGATCTGTAACCTACAATAGTAGAAACATTAGATTGGCAACAGACCTACCCACAGAGACCTGGCAGGCCAGAAAGGACTGGCAGGATATATTCAGAGCACTAAATGAGAAAAATATGCAACCAAGAATACTATATCCAGCTAGAGTGTCATTGAAAATACAAGGAGAGATAAAAAGCTTCCAGGACAAACAAAAACTAAAGGAATTTGCAAACACAAAACCAGCCCTATAAGAAATCTTGAAAGGGGTCCTCTAAGCAAAGAGAGAGCCTAAAAGTAACATACACCAGAAAGGAACACAGACAATATACAGTAACAGTCACCTTCCAGGCAATACAATGGCACTAAATTCATACCTTTCAATAGTTACCCTGAATGTAAATGGGCTAAATGCCCCAATCAAAGGACACAGGCTATCAGATTGGATTAAAAAACAAGACCCATTGATATGCTGTCTGCAAGAGACTCATTTTAGACCCAGAGACACCCCCAGATTGAAAGTGAGGGGGTGGAAAACCATTTACCATGCTAACGGACACCAAAAGAAAGCTGGGGTGGCAATCCTTATATCAGACAAATTAGATTTTAAACCAAAGACTGTAATAAGAGATGAGGAAGGACACTATATCCTACTTAAAGGGTCTATCCAACAAGAAGATCTAACAATTGTAAATATCTATGCCCCTAACGTGGGAGCAGCCAATTATATAAGGCAATTAATAACAAAAGCAAAGAAACACATTGACAACAATACAATAATAGTGGGGGACTTTAACAACGTCCTCACTGAAATGGACAGATCATCTAAGCAAAAGATGAAGGAAATAAAGACTTTAAATGACACACTGGACCAAATGGACTTCACAGATATATTCAGAACATTCCATCCCAAAGCAACAGAATACACATTCTTCTTGAGTGCCCATGGAACATTCTCCAGAATAGATCATATCCTAGTCACAAATCAGGCTTCAATTGGTACCAAAAGATTGAGATTATTCCCTGCATATTTTTAGACCACAACGCTTTGAAACTAGAACTCAATTACAAGAGTGAAGTCGGAAAGAACTCAAATACATGGAGGCTAAAGAGCATCCTACACAAGGCTGAATGGGTCAACCAGGAAATTAAAGAAGAATTAAAAAAATTCATGGAAATAAATGAAAATGATAACAGAACTGTTAAAAATCTTTGGGATCGGGGCGCCTGGGTGGCTCAGTTGGTTAAGCGACTGCCTTCGGCTCGGGTCATGATCCTGGAGTCCCGGGATCGAGTCCCACATCGGGCTCCCTGCTCAGCGGGGGGTCTGCTTCTCCCTCTGCCCTCTTCCCTCTCGTGCTCTCTGTCTCTCATTCTCTCTCTCAAATAAATAAATAAAATCTTTAATATATATATATATATATTTGGGATGCAGCAAAGGCAGTCCTAAGAGGAAAGGATATAGCAATACAAGCCTTTCTCCAAGAAAAAATAAAGGTCTCAAATATACAACCTAACCCTACACCTAAAGGAGCTGGAGAAAGAACAGCATATAAAGCCTCAGCTGGGCAGGAGAACAGAAATAATAAAGATCAGACCAGAAATCAATGAAATAGAAACAAAAACAACAGTAGAAAAGATCCACAGAACTAGGAGATTGCTCTTTGAAAGAATTGACAAGATTGATAAACCCCTGGCCAGATTAACAAAAATAAAAGAGAAATAACCCAAATAAATAAATCATGAATGAAAGAGGAGAGATCAGAATCAACACCATAGAAATACAAACAATGATAAAAACATATTATGAGCAACTCTATGCCCACAAATTAGATAACCTGGAAGAAATGGAGGCATTCCTAAAGATGTATCAACTACCAAAACTGAACCTGGAAGAAATAGAAAACCTGAACAGACCTATAACCACTAAGGAAATTGAAGCAGTCATCAAAAATCTCCCAACAAACAAAAGCCCAGGGCCAGATGGCTTCCCAGGGGAATTCTACCAAACATTTCAAGAAGAATTAATACCTATTCTTCTGAAACTGTTCCAAAAAAAGAAATGGAAGAAAACTTTCAAACTCGTTTTATGAGGCCACCATTACCTTGATCTCCAAACCAAAGAAAGACCCCATCAAAAAGGAGAACTACAGACCAATATCCTTGATGAATATGGATGCAAAAATTCTCACCAAAATATTAGTCAATAGGATCCAACAGTACATTAAAAGGAATTATTCACCACAACCAAGTGGGATTTATCCTTGGGCTGCAAGGTTCGTTCAACATCCACAAATCAATCAATGTCATACAATACATTAATAAAAGAAAGAACAAGAACCAAATGATCCTCTCAATAGTTGCAGAAAAAAACATTTGACGAAGTACAGCATCCTTTCTTGAACAAAACTCTTCAGAGTATAAGGACAGAGGGTACATACCTCAGTATCATATCATAAAAGCTGTGAAAAACCCACAGCGAATATCATTCTCAATGGGGAAAAACTGAGAGCTTTCCCCCTAAGGTCAGGAACATGGCAGGGATGTCCACTATCACCACTGCTATTCAACATAGTACTAGAAGTTCTTGCCACAGCAATCAAACAAGAAAAAGAAATAAAAGGCATTCAAACCGGCAAAGAAGAAGTCAAACTCTCACTCTTTGCAGATGATATGATACTTTATGTGGGAAACCCAAAAGACTCCACTCCAAAACTTCTAGAACTCATACAGGAGTTCAGGAAAGTGACAGGATATAAAATCAATGCACAGAAATCAGTGGCATTCCTATACACCAACAACAAGACAGAAAAAAGAGAAATTAAGGAGTCGATCCCATTTGCAATTGCACCTAAAACCATAAGATACCTAGGAATATATCTAACCAAAGAGGCAAAGAATCTGTACTCAGAAAACTATAAAATACTCATGAAAGAAATTGAGGAAGACACAAAGAAACCGAAAAACGTTTCTTGCTCATGGGTTGGAAGAACAAATATTGTGAAGATGTCAATGCTACCTAGAGCAATCTACACATTCAATGCAATCCCTATCAAAATACCATCCACTTTTTTCAAAGAAATGGATCAAATAATCCTAAAATTTGTATGGAACCAAAAAAGACCCGGAATAGCCAGAGGGATGCTGAAAAAGAAAAGCAAAGCTGGTAGCATCACAATTCCGGACTTCCAGCTCTATTACAAAGCTGTCATCATCAAGACAGTATGGTACTGGCACAAAAACAGACACACAGATCAATGGAACAGAATAGAGAGCCCAGAAATGGACCCTCAACTCTATGGTCAACTAATGTTCAACAAAGCAAGAAAGAATGTCCAATGGAAAAAAGACAGTCTCTTCAACAAATAGAGTTAGGAATATTGGACAGCCACATGCAGAAGAATGAAACTGGACCATTTCCTTACACCACACACAAAAATAGACTCCAAATGGTTGAAAGACCTCAATGTGAGACAGGAGTCCATCAACATCCTAAAGGAGAACAGAGGCAGCAACCTCTTCGACCTCAGCTGCAGCAACTTCTTCTTAGAAACATCGCCAAAGGCAAGGGAAGCAAGGGCAAAAATGAACAATTGGGACTTCATCAAGATAAAAGGCTTTTGCACAGCAAAAGAAACAGTTAACAAAACCAAAAGACAACTGACAGAATGGGAGAAGTATTTGCAAATGACATATCAGATAAAGGACTAGTATCCAAAATCTATAAAGAACTTCTTAAATTTGGGGCACCTGGGTGGCTCAGTTTGTTAAACAACTGCCTTCGGCTCAGATCATGATCCTGGAGTCCCGGGATTGAGTCCCGCATCGGGCTCCCTGCTCAGCGAGGAGCCTGCTTCTCCCTCTGACCCTCCCCCCTCTCATGTACTCTCTCTCATTCTCGCTCTCTCAAATGAATAAATAAATCTTAAAAAAAAAAAAAGAAGTCCTTAAATTCAACACTGAAAGAACAAATGATCCAATCAAGAAATGGGCAGAAGACATGAACAGACATTTTTCCAAAGAGCCATCCAAATGGCCACAGACACATGAAAAAGTGCTCAACATCGCTCGGCATCAGGGAAATCCAAATCAAAACCTCAATGAGATATCACCTCACACCAGTCAGAATGGCCAAAATTAACATGTCAGAAAATGATAGATGTTGGCAGGGCTGTGGAGAAATGGCAATCCTCCTACACTGTTGGTGGGAATGCAGGCTGGCACAGCCACTCTGGAAAACAGTATGGATCTTCCTTAAAAAGTTGAAAATAGAGCTACCATATGATCCAGCAATTGCACTACTGGGTATTTACCCCAAAGATACAAATGTAGGGATCTGAAGGGGTACTTGCACCCCAAAGTTTATAGCAAAAATGTCCACAATAGCCAAACTATGGAAAGGGCCATGATGTCCATTGACAGATGAATGGATAAAGAAGAAATGGTATATATATACAGTGGAATATTATGCAGCCATCAAAAGGAATAAAATCTTGTCATTTACAACAATGAGGCTGGAACTGTAGGCTATTATGCTGAGTGACATAAATCAATTAGAGAAATATATGTATCATATGACCTCACTGATATGAGGAATTCTTAATCTCAGGAAACAAATTGAGGGTTGCTGGAGTGGTGGGGGGTGGGAGGGATGGGATGACTGGGTGAAAGACATTGGGGAGGGTATATGCTATGATGAGCACTGTGAATTGTGTAGGACTGTTGAATCATAGACCTGTACCTCTGAAACAAGTAATACATTATATGTTAATAAAAAAAATAATAAAGAAGATAGCAGGAAGGGAAAAATGAAGCAGGGGAAATCGGAGGGAGAGATGAACCATGAGAGACTATGGACTCTGAGAAATAAACGGAGCATTCTAGAGGGGAGGGGGGGCATTGCTTCTCCTGGTGATGGGTATTAAAGAGGGCACGTACCGAATGGAGCACTGGGTGTTATATGCAAACAATGTATAATGGAACACTACATCAAAAACTAATGATGTAATATATGGTGATTAACATAACATAAAAAAAAATTCTTCTTCATCGCTTTGACTAAAATGATGAAGTGAGTTTTTAAGGACAGGGTACCAGTTGACATTATGAGGGCAACTTTTCTTTTTTTCTTTCCCCCCTTTTTTTTTTTTTTTCCTGAGGCCATCCCTCAGATAATAATGAATGACGGCTGTGGCAAAATTCAGCCGTCCTCTTCGCAAAAGCTCATCCAATTGTGGAAGAAAAATCTCTTAGCAAAACCTGATAATAAGAGGAAGAGTTCTCTCAGTTGGAATCAGAGGTAGGGTAATATGGCTGACTATTTTTTGTTTGTAAGTAAATGCCAAGAAAAATATGTGCAAAAATCTGTATTTCCCCCCCAAAATGATTCAGTCATTGATGACAGTCTATGCTACCTCATTTCATCTTTTCATACCCATGAGGTTTTTTTTTTTTTTTTAACTTTATTAATGCTAGGAGAACATAGATTTCATGCCCTTCACTCTGAAATAACAATAGATAGATTATATCCTTAAAAAGCATTTTTCATGATGACATTGGGATTTAACTAAAATAAGTTAAATATGATTATGATCATTGTTATTCTCTGGCTGGATATATACAAGCCAAGAAATAGGGATGATTTCTCTCTCAGCCCAAACTCCACAACCTGTTATCAACTTAAAACCAAACTAACAATCTTTTATATTTTGTTGGAGAATAAGCAAGAAGGCAGCAAGAGAGTATGACAGAATGATCATGATAATGGTTACATGATTTCTATAATACACAGCATAAACATCCAGTATCCCACTATGATTTAGAGGCTTGGTCCCTGGTTATTGGTTTCGCCTTCAAAGAAGACTTCATATTTAAGACTAAAGATGTATTAATACAAATGGATTATTTGGTAAGTTTCTTTTGGCCTCTGAAATTTAAACACAATTTTTGAATCCACTTATTCATGTCCTGTATAAACCAATTCCTTCACCGACAAATCCGGAGGACCCAAGTCACTTTTAGCTACTAATTCCTGTTAAAGGAAATAGGAATGTGGCTTTTCCTTGATTTTTCCACCAATTCTCACAAGGAGCATTTGTGTATTAAGCAGACTTTACTGAAAATTTAGGATGATGGAATGGGTTTACACCATGAGAACAGAAAAAAATTAAAAATGAACATCAGATTTCCATGTGACTAAAACCCTTTAGCTGTAATGCTATTTGGAATTATTCATTTGCCTCAAGTTGCCATGCTCCTGCCACAAAATCTTGCTACATTGTGTGACTTCTTTCTCCATTTTCTTTTCTTCTTTTCCTTGAGCTCCTGACACTCAAAATATATGTTCATTCCTTACACAGATCAGTTTTCTTATTGTCTCCATCCAAACCACTTGCTCAATAACTACCTTCTATTCTCCAACTATTTTTCTTAAAAAAAAAAAAGAAAGTTCAATTTTGAAGAGGAACTCTTGATAGTAGCTGTATAAATATATATAATATATATATATATATATATATATATATATATATATATATTTCTCCTCCCCACCTTCTACAACTTTTTCAAAAAAGGCTTCCTTCAATGAAATCAGGTAGAGTAGCCTTTTGTGATTTATATTCTATATATGTAATTGGAATTATGACTTCACATCAAATAATTTTAATATATGGCCTTATTAAGGAGGAAACATGTATTCAGTATGAAAACCAATAGTCAAATAGTAAATACAATATAATGTTATTAAAAATCTGGTCAGTACATCTTTACTCTTTAATTGTACAAATGTATGATGAGGCTATTAATAATACACATTGATCCATTTTTATTAAACTTTGACAAAGAATTAATTTTGCCCTAGTATAATCAATACCCCTAAACAGAACCAAACTCATATACGGTATTGATTTCTAGGGAGGGAATAGTCATTATGTTTTTGCTTAGGGGAAAAAGCTCAACTATCCATAACCTGAATTTTAAAAAAATACTAATTCACTTTTTTCTAGAAAGAGACATGGGGAATTTCTCGTAATATTGATCTATAGAAAATCTCATACAAGAGCATTTTTGGGGGGGAGAGAAACTTTAAAATAATCTTTGATTTCTTTGTAGCAATTAGGGGAAAGCTTTACCTGTACCAGGTGCTAAATGAATGCTAGTGAAAGGAAAACATTGGGTCATTTGGTTGCATGGAGTAGATAACCTGGCCAACCTAGCTAAGCAACAGTCTAAGAAAACACCAAGACCAGGATTTGGGCTGGAATACTGTCATGCTTGAGAGAGCTCCAGTAACAAACTACCTTGTCTATCTTTTTCAGGGGACACATGATATTTCCTCACATGTGTTCTGTTTCTTTCTAAAACCAGCTTCCATACACTTATCACACCTTTCTAGCTGTAGTTTACATAAGGCTTAGATTTGCTACCATCTTGCAGGCTCTATATCTTATAGCAATTTTGATGTGTTCTGCTCTCTTCTGCCCCTGCTTCCAACGGACTGAGTTTTTCTGTTTTCTAATTAAAGGTTTCTTCAATGGTAAATTGACTTTTTGTTTTTGTTTTGGCAATTCATGGGTCATACATCATTGGCAGGACTATGTATAGACTGATTTTCTTGCATTAAATGCCTGTCTGATCCCACCAGTTGAAACTGGAGGAGTAGATCATGTGTTTTGTCAGATTTCCCTTAAAAGAGAGTGTTGTCAGAACAGTCAGTATGACATCTCTCAGGAGAGCAAATTACTATGGATTGATCTCTGATCAATAAAAGCGGTATGTTATACCAACCAGAAACCAGAGGACATTGCCTTGTTCAGATTTTTAAATTGAACCAAATAACCATGGCTATCTAACACATATGGATAACATTCACAAATAGAATTCTCTTCTTGTTCCCTACCTCCCACCTCTTTCACACCTACTGTCAGTCACTGAATCAAATCATCTCAAGTAAGTAGGTGCAGTGACACAGCAGAAGAGGGGCATGTACAACAGGGGCTGTGCTGGGGTTGGAGAGCTCATCCATCAGGCTGCACATGCATAATAATCAGTTCATTTTGATATGCCTGACATCATAGCAACATCTCCTGAGGAAACCAGAGGGGGAGTTTGGGGAAAATTAATATGACCTTTAATTGATGCCTAGAGAATACCTCCCCTTCTTTTTCTCTGTCAATGGAGGGGATAAAAGACTATGTTAATTATATATTTGGGGTTCCCTCTCTGTGGAGTTTGCATGACAGCAAGTCTGTTCACATGTAGAGATCAGGAGGTCTACTAAGGAAAATGACAGAGAGCAATTATGCAGAGGATAAGTTCATGCTGAAAACACTAACTGGTAAGAGCGTGGATATCTGAAATATATGTTTGTATCAGTCATATATTTGATTTTCTTTCTCTAAGATAGTGAAATTCAATTGGTCAGGTGGGGAGAGGGTGAGTATAATTAATTCCAGAAAGGGCAGGTAAAGCATGCATATTTGTTTTTCATATTCACACAACACACAAAGCAGATGGCTTGAAGAAGTATTTATTCCTCAAGCAGATTGATCTGTATGCCACTTAGTATATGTCCTTTTATCTAGTAGCTATCATTAACTAAAAAGCAACCACATAATATATTCAAATAAGCATGAAAAACAAATACCTACTATTACCAAATATAGAAAATGAATGCAATAGTAGAGGAAAGAAAGTGTGTCTCATCTGTGCTGGATATGAAAACAACAACAACAAAAGAAAACCAGAAATAAGAAAAAAACTTCTTTGTACTGAGCTTGGGAGTCTCTCCCCAGGACTAAGCTCAACATTTTCTAGCGATGCTAAGGATAGAAACAACCAGCTCTTGAACTTTGAAGTAATTGGTTCACAGCTGTGCTTATACTGAGATGGAAATATGGAAATACATTTGTACAGAGGAAGGCTTTATTTTTTTTTTTGGTAGTTGTAATGAGAAAGTTGTCAAATTAAACCCAACTGCTGTAAGTAAAATAAATTACATGTGGAAATTCAATTTCTGATATTTGCATTGCACGGGTACATGTACCATGATATTTCTAAAAAGAATTCTTTTGTTATTCAAAAGTTTAGTTTTAAGGAAGCAAAAGTGACCTAAAGTAAGTTGTAGATATTTTTGTACCATAAAAACGTAAGACATCATACCAATGCAACATGGCTCACTTCAGCATTTCTTAAATGCACGCGTTCCTGGAGGGACACAAAAGGAGGCCACATTTCTAGCTACCAAAGTGTTTGAAATATACTTAAGGAGGCATGATTAGCACTTCTGAAAGAGGGACATAATAGAATACATAGATAATCAGAAGAGAAAGATCAGTGGGGCTGAAATAATAAGAAAAGTCTTTGTTGGGAAGTTAAGGGCTTAAGACAATGGATATAGAGTTAATACAAAGGCAGAAGGAAGATCTTTTAGGAATATATCATATAAAGTCCATGCAGCAAAAACTGAACATGTGTGTAAGAAGAGAAGAGGATGAAGTCTAGACAGAGGGAGCATGGCTCTTTAAGGGGACTAGTAAGAAGCTGGAGCAGATAGAAACTGAGGTATACATTGGACTGTGTTCAGTGAGAGCTGCAGAGAGCTTTGGTTCTATATGGGCTCCAGAGAAATCAGGAGGTATTTATAAACTTCAACAATGCAATCATAAGTGGACACGTGTTGTGGAGGGGCCAGGACTTGTCATAAAGTAAAAAAAGCTCTAGCCTGGAAATGTGACAAAGGTCCGTAACGTGATTCCAGCTTTCTGACTAACATGCTGTATGATCTTGAACATGCTCCTTGGTTACTTAGCTCACAGACAGTTGGTGGAAACTTTCAATTCTAATCTTTACATCTATTTTACTATATACTCTCAGGATGTCCAAAACAAAAGAAAAACACTAACTTGTTATGTGCCTAGAAAATGATTACAGTGACTAAGATAATTAGGAAATTCTAATTTTTGGCATCTATAGCTTTCAAGAGAAATTGCACATATTTTAGTACCTGAGTATCTAATGGTGAAGGAGAGGAAGTGTTGATGAACTAGAATATTTCAAAGTCCTTTCAATCCTCAATTGGGCATTCCGCCAGATTAGAGGGAGGAGCTGTGATTAAACTAGTCTAGGGCCCAGTAGTACCTGGCCCACAGAAAGTGCTTCACTTGCTATGTGTTGAAAGAATTTGCCTAAATGCATATGTCCATAATGTATACTTTAATTTAGGCTTCTTTATTTATTTTTTTAATTTATTAAAATCTCATTCCAAGATGATAATTCAATAATAGTTGCTTTGAAAATAAAACTCACATACTCTCAATTGTGTCTGTACTTCAGGAATTTACAATTAAGACACCTCAATATGAATTAAACAAATAACACAAAAAGACACTGAAAGAGCCAATAAAATATGTGTTTATGTTGGGTACAAGTGATAATCCAGGACTCAGACCAGAGGGATCCTGCAGCAGTGCTTATGTGCCTGCTGAGGACTGTGCCTGTGTTTGGTAGTTTTATGGGTCCAATGGGCACACGCACATTGGCTTTCAGAGCAAGATGTTTTGGGCACCCACCCCATCCATGGGTTGGGGTCCTAAAATTTGGGGTGCTAAATGTGGGGTTCAAACTCTTGACTTTTTAGGGAGAAGCTGGGACTTGGGAGTTCCCTCCCAATTGTATGGCACTGTGTTGAAGGTGAGCTTTATGGCAAGCATGTGTCTCAGCCTTTCCTACCTATCTTGCTGTAGGTATTTTCGCGTGTGCCCACTATAGAGAAGTCACCAAGCTGGTATCAGGATTTCTTTCAGAGATCCAGGCATAGCTGTACATTTGGTGAGTCTGTGGAAGGAGTGGAGTTCAGGAAGCTCCTATGTTGCCACCTTGCTTGACCTCTTCTGGATAAGTTTCTTTATCTCTCCGTGCTTCTGTTTACTCAGTCTGTAAAATGGATCTGATCATGGTACCTTCCTAATGGACAGGTATAAAAGATAATACATGCAAATCTCTAAGCATACTGCCTGGCACACAGAAAATATTCAAAACATAATAGCTTCGATGATGATGATGATGATGATGGTGATGAGGATGAGTACTATGACTACTACTATTCTCATCCCATGTTCAGAATTGCAGAGAAAACATAAATTTGTTCAGAATTGGAGTGAAAACGTGCACTCTCCAAGGTATCTTTAAGGATGAATACATGATACTACTTATGGTGAGAAATCAGCATTAGATACCTACCAATATGGGCATAGAAGTCAAAAAGGTCGTGATAATAATTTTAAAACAAACCCTTGTGTAGGTACAGTAATTGGAAATGTAATCTTATGTTTCAGTTTACATGTTGTGTAACAGGCATCTATTTCAAAAGCAATGGCTCACTAGTCTATACGCTTTTAATATGTGCTCATCTTTCAGTCAAATGCAGTTCCTAGACTAATATTAATATTCCCCAAAAGACAAAATTGTGTCAATTGGAAACTTGGTTTCTGCCTGATATTCTGTGTTAGTTTTGCTATTTTAGACTCAAATAAGCAGTTTGAAAAAGCCTTAAAAATTCATTGTCATTCCTGATTGCAGTTCATATTGCATTACCTGTAGAATTTCATCCCCAGTTGAATTACTCATCACCAATCTGATCATTCTTCCATAATTAGACTCTTTTGGTGAAGGATAAACTCTGAATATTAATACCAGAAAACTAGATTTAGAACAAAGAACAGGATGGAAGCCAATTTTGGAATCTATCATTAGGGTTTTTAGCTTTATAGTCATAGAAATTATTCCTCACTATGTGCTTTTAGTGGGTAAACAGTGTATAATAGATAGCAACAAACTCATATTTTCACTTATATTCAATTATGACATTTTCCTACTAAGACTTCTTGAATTGGTCTTCCCTGGAATAGTCTTTTGAATGTGGCATTTATTTTAAACTAAATAGTCAATGTAGAGGCTCTAGGAATTTAACATCGTTAAAGTAAATAATAAATGATTTTGACCAAATATTAAGCATAGCAACCACTTATTCAATCTTTCTCTTTCTTTCTTTTTCTTTCTTTCTTTCTTTCTTTCTTTCTTTCTTTCTTTCTTTCTTTCTTTCTTTCTTTCTTTCTTTCTTTCTTTCTTTCTTTCTTTCTTCTTTCCTTCCTTCCTTCCTTCCTTCCTTCCTTCCTTCCTTCCTTCCTTCCTTCCTTTTTCTTTCTTTCTTTTTCTTTTTCTAAGATTTTATTTATTTGCAGAGAGAGACACACAGAGAGAGAGAACACAAGCAGGGGGAGTGGGAGAAGGAGAAGCAGGCTTCCCGCTGAGCAGGGAGCCCAATGCAGGTCTCCATCCAAGACCCTGGGATCATGACCTGAATGGAAGGCAGACGCTTAACGACTGAGCCACCCAGGCGCCTGCCTGCCTGCCTGCCTTCCTTCCTTCCTTCCTTCCTTCTTCTTTCTTTCTTTTTCTTTTTCTAAGATTTTATTTATTTGCAGAGAGAGACACACAGAGAGAGAGAACACAAGCAGGGGGAGTGGGAGAAGGAGAAGCAGGCTTCCCGCTGAGCAGGGAGCCCAATGCAGGTCTCCATCCAAGACCCTGGGATTATGACCTGAATGGAAGGCAGACGCTTAACGACTGAGCCACCCAGGCGCCTTTCTTTCTTTCTTTCTTTTTCTTTCTTTCTTTCTTTCTTTCTTTCTTTCTTTCTTTCTTTCTTTCTTTCTTTCTTTCTT
>NW_023270757.1:11276134-11324384 GCF_011800145.1 Mirounga leonina | reverse complement strand
TCCCTCCCTCCCTCCCTCCCTCCCTCCTTTCCTTCCTTCCTTCCTTCCTTCCTTCCTTCCTTCCTTCCTTCTTTCTTTCTTTCTTTCTTTCTTTCTTTCTTTCTTTCTTTCTTTCTTTCTTTCTTTCTTTCTTTCCTTCCTTCCTTCCTTCCTTTCTTTCTTCTTTTCTTTCTTTCTTTTTCTTTCTCTTTCTTTCTTTCTTTCTTTCTTTCTCTTTCTTTCTTTCTTTCTTTCTTTTTTCTTTCTTCTTTCCTTCCTTCCTTCCTTCTTTCCTTCCCTCTTTTCTTCCTTCCTTCCTTCCTGTCTGTTTTGATTTTTACTTCTTATCTCTTTCTCCTTCCTTTTTAGCAAAAGCATAGAAGTGAATTGGACCTTGGAGACAACTTAATTCGATCTTCTCTTTTTTACAAATGAAGCAACAGAAACTTGGGAAAAAAAAAAAAGGATCCTTAATTTGCCTTGAAGGCAAATTGGATTTTTGTTACAAAAGATACAGTTTAGTGTCCAATAAAATTGAATGTGTCCAAATCTATATTGGCAAGAGTGTGATAACATAACACTTGAATACAATAGGGGGTTCTATAAATGTGGATAAAATTTCTTTCATAAAAAGAAAGTATTTGGAACTTTGGAAAGCAGAAAATGCACAAACTCAAAAACAAGATACTATAGCGAAGTTTCCTACAAATTTAACTCTAAGGGGCTGCTTGGAATCTAGTTTGAAATTTAAAAGTTTAAAGTGAACTACAGAAAAGGTAAAAATGTGACAGTAAGTTTATTTTCTAAGCTTTTAGTAGGAGAATGTATATATAAAAAAAACAAAAAAGATAAAACACACACATACGTCTTCTGTGACTTTCATTATCTTAGGAGAAATGTAAAGATATAACCTCTGTAGCCTCTTTGCAAGGAAAACTAAGTAAGGATTTTGATATATGTTTTTAAATCTACTTCCTCCAGTTAGATTTACAAAAGTTTGGCTTTTATGCCTTTCTGAAAAGAATGTGAGGGTGCGGTTATACAGACATGAGAATAACACAAATTTTTCAAGAGCAGAATCCTTTTCCCACCTGTTTTGTTACTTAGGGAAGGCTGTTACTCTATCAACTTAAGCACTTCTAACTAGGAAGTGTCAGTTATAAAGTTTTCCTGGGGAATATGGCCTGAGTTGTTGCACATTGAACTTGGTGTCCAACTAGGTAATGATGGTGGACGGGCTGCCTGAATATTTTTTTTTTTTTAAGATTTTATTTATTTATTTGAGACAGAGAGAATGAGAGAGACAGAGAGCACATGAGAGGGGGGAGGGTCAGAGGGAGAAGCAGGCTCCCTGCCGAGCAGGGAGCCCGATGCGGGACTCGATCCCGGGACCCCAGGATCATGACCTGAGCCGAAGGCAGCCGCCCAACCAACTGAGCCACCCAGGCGCCCTGCCTGAATAGTTCTTTACTACAGTACCAATTTCTATGCCTTCTCCAATCTTACAGAATAAAGATAATTGTTTCAGCCTGTAGTAAGCAACCTGTACTATACACTGGTAGGCAGTTAACGACTGTTAGTAGATGAGGATAATCGTGTTGTATACACTGACAGGATATTTGGTCCATATAGAAATATGTCAACCTTTTTAAAAATAATAAATATTTGGAAAATAATACAATAATACATAATAATTGCTTTACCTTATATTTGCCTGGTAATTATTTATTTATTTATATGCTTTTATTTATTTATTTATTAAGATTTTATTTATTTGAGAGAGAGAGAATGAGAGACAGATAGAAAGAGAGGGAAGGAGGTCAGAGGGAGAAGCAGACCCCCCACTGAGCAGGGAGCCCGATGTGGGACTCGATCCCCGGACTCCAGGATCATGACCTGAGCCGAAGGCAGTCGCTTAACCAACTGAGCCACCCAGGCGCCCTATTTATTTATTTATGAGAGTGCGTGAGCTGGGGTGGGACGCAGAGGGAGAGGGAGAGAGAGAACCTTAAGCAGGCTATATGCTCAGCGTGGAGCTGGACACAGGGCTCAATCTCCCAAACCTTGAGATGATGACCTGAGCCAAAATCAAGAGTGAGATGCTTAACTGATTGAGCCATCCTTTGGCCCTTGCCTGGTAATTTTTAAAAGTAAGCTCTCTTTTAAAATGACTCTGAAATGTACATTTTAACAATTGTTATGTCATAAATTATGATTAAGTTACTTGACTATGAACCTTATCTTTAGGATAGTTTGTTTTAGTGAAATATTTTTCAGTGATAGTTTCCTGTTATGAACTACTATAGCTATTATTATATTGCTCATTGATATTTAGGTTACATTATAATAGACCTTTTTTATAGATATCCTTAATAAACTAATAATCTTTTTTCATAGAAAGATCTATTTATAAGTCATATTGTTAATTTTTTTTAACAAAATACACTGCAAAAAAAAATCTATCAAATGTAATATAGTAGGCAGTCCTGGGGGTCACTGGCACTTTTCCCTTATCTCTCTCCTAAAGAACTTGGAAATAGGGACAGAAAAATGTTTTCAAAGAATGAAACTATTGAAGTAAATAAATAAGGGATTGGGACAGAAATATGTGATACCATCACTGAGTTACAAAATATGACATCACCCCCCAACCAAGGTAAACTATAGAAACAATGTATCATTTATCAAAATTTGGTCCCCAGCAATAGTGGAGAAAAGGGGAAAATCCCAGGCAGGTCTTGGCAGTGCATTTCCTTCTCCCAGTAACAGTTCCCTTCCCATATATCCAGGGAAGTTTTCCTTATAGTTCTATTTCTCATTTCTCATGCTCATAAAGTAATAAAGTATTGGTTTTATACAGTTTCTGTGAATTTGTTTAATATGAATCTACCTATAACTGATAGACTCTCTGACAAATGAAATCTCTGACCGTGTAAATTCGAGGGTCAGGACTTGTCCTGCAGTGACTTTGCCAAAAAAAATTTAAAAATAAAAGTAAATAATTTGAAAATTGCGACTCTCTGGAGAACTTTCTGCACAGCCAATTGGCTTTCCTTAACGACAAACAACTTCCTGGATCATGTCCCTTTTCATTGAAATTGTTCCATCTAGGACATCCTTTGCCAAGTATATTATAAGCCTCTCCATCAAAGGTAGAAGTTGCCTCATCATTTGTGTGTCTGCTCTTAACAGGCACTAAATAAATGGCTAAGCATTGTTATGATGTAATAAAATGCAGCCATAAGTAATTTTAAAGCTGCAGGATTTTCCTTTCTTAATGTATTCTTCTCTTTGCCAAAAAACAGATGCATTAAGAGCAGATAACTTTGATCAAAACAACACCCTATGTATTTGTTCAGAAGACTGTTTTGTTTCATGCACAAATTGCTCCATTCAAGTGAAAAAGTGCATCAGAAAAATACCCTCATACAATAACAAAGAGTCATTACAGAAAAACTGCTAATTTCCTGTTTATTTAGTGATCATCAAAGCCTCTGGAGTAATACTCAGAACTAGTGTAATGAATTACTCTTATGTTAAATATCCTGTTGCATTATATTGAGTAGACAATAGCATATAGTTATAGTTGTCTATTTTTTGCTAAGAATTTCATTCTTAAGAATATGTTGTCTCTCTGGTACTTCATTCTAATTCAGAATGTAGAAAGACAGATATTTAAAATAGGTATTAGATAAGTATATTTTAGATGTTGTTTCAATTTGCCTATTAATGCCCTGACACTAAATAAAACTATTTTAAGGTTTTAGGAAAAAAAACTTTCTTTTTTTTTCCCCTCCAATGTTTTTAATTTTGGAAAATATTCTTTTTGGGGGAGAAACTGGCAGAATGTTAGCAGAATAATAAAATGACCCAAGGATTCCCAGCAAAATTGTTGGCATAAAATTAAATTTTTAAGCTTTTAAGCATTTTTTCAAATTTTTAAAATCTAAAACTTCCTCATTATTTGTATTCTTATTTTCAAAACTTTCTATTCAAAGGTATTTTGTCAAAGATATTAAGTGAGAAAACTGGCAAGTTTTCTGTCACTTCAAGGATGAACCCCATAATGACAAAGCTAAGGACAAAGGATCACCTCTTCTTTTCACCTATAAATGGAAAATGCACTTTAATTCTGCCAATTTGCCAGTGCTGTTGGGAGGTTCTTTCCCATAGGCATGGAAAACATAACAATCTATACCTGAAAATAAACTAAAAAGGTTTTTTTTTTTTTTTTTTTTTTTGTGAATGGAGTCAGCATGTGGAGAACTAGATGAGTTATTAACAGTTGAATATGCAGGAACATACTGAAAGTTTATACATATTAAGGGGTCTTCATTTCATCATTTCTAATTGAACATTTTTTATACAAAAAGACCAATATTTTTCATTTTTAAATATCTCCTCAATAAAACAGGAAAAAGGACTCAGTTTTTGAATTGGCAGCAGATTCTCCTTTGGCTTCAGAATGCTCACTGTACATAATACTAAACAAGAAAAAGGAAGTCATCGTTCCTGGCTTCGGGCATTAGTGAGAAGTACAGCCACATGGTTGTCATTTTCAGACAATCTTTATTTTTTTTTCCATAATATATGTCAATTTCATGATGACTTTACTTTTAGCTTAAAAAAAGCCCCCCCCAAACAAAACAAAAAACAAAACAGAACAAAAACTAAAGGAACCTCAAAACACCTTATTTTATTTCTTTTTCTTTTTTTTAATTTAAATTCTGTTAATTAACATATGGTGTATTATTAGTTTCAGAGGTAGATTTCAGTGATTCATCAGTTGTGTATAACACCCAGTGCTCATTACATAATGTGCCCTCCTTAATGCCCATCACCCAATTGCCCCATTCCTCCCACTCCAGTAACCCTCAGTTTGTCTCCTATGATTAAAAGTCTCTTATGGTTTGTCTCCATCCTGACTTTGTCTTATTTTTCATTTCCTTCCCGTATGTGCCTCTGTTTTGCTTCTTAAATTCCACATACGTGTGAAACCATAATTGTCTTTCTCTGATTGACTTATTTAGTTTAGCATAATTCCCTCTATTTCCATCCACATCATTGCAAATGAAAAAAATTCATTCTTATTTGATGGCTGAGTAATATTCCTGTGTGTGTGTGTTTAAAACACATTTTCTTTATTCATTAACCAGTTGAAGGATATCTGGGCTCTTTCCATAGTTTGGCTATTGTGGACATTGCTGCTATAAACTTTGGGGTGCAGGTGCTCCTTCGGATCATCGCATTTGTATCTTTGGGGTAAATACCTAGTAGTGCAATTGCTGGGTTGTAGGGTAGCTCTATTTTTAATTTTTGAGGAACATCCATACTGTTTTCCAGAGTGTCTGTACCAGCTTGCATTCCCACCAACAGTGTAAGAAGTTCCCCTTTCTCCACATCCTTGCTAACATCTATTGTTTCCTGACTTGTTAATTTTAGCCATTCTGACCAGTCTGAGGTGGTATCTCATTGTGGTTTTGATTTGTATTTCCCTGATGCCAAGTGATGATGGGCATTTTTTCATGCGTCTGTTAGCCATTTGCATGTCTTCTTTGGAGAAATGTCTGTTCATGTCTTCGGCCCATTTGTTGACTAGATTATTTGTTTTTTGGGTGTTGAGTTTGATAAGTTATTATAGATTTTGGATACTAGTCCTTTATCTGATAAGACATTTGCAAATTTCTTCTCCCATTCTGTAGGTTGTCTTTTGGTTTTGTCGACTATTTCCTTCTCAAAATGCCTATTTTAAAGAACTATATTTTGGTTTTGAAATTATGACCTACAAAACATGAGGATTTTCTTATCTATATACACAACCTGTCTTATTGGCTTAGAATGATAACTTTTATTAGAAGCAGGAGGTTGGCTTACCCATAAAAACATAACTTGACAGGAAAGCAATTGGTAAAATTCCACTAAGCAATAGATTTGTCAGAATTTCTTTTGTATTATCTAATAATTTCAATCTTCCCAATCGCCTTTTCATGTTCTCCCTCCCCCCTTCTGCCCCACCTCCAGTTCTTTTTGAACACTTGCTTTCTCATTACTTAAGCTAGGGTTAATTTAAGGAATATCACTGTGTCTTATTTATCTCTATATCAAATAATAAATGCCTGGTATAGTCCTGGCATGAAGCTGTTGCTTAATACATGTTTATTGAATAAATAAGTAAAAGGTATGTATCAAATGTTCTGGTAGTTTGACTCAATTGTTTACATCAACTGGATTGGTAGGAAGCAACTTCAAACACTTGATATTTGCTTACTTAGCTAACTGAATGGTTGGTTACTCCAAATCTTAGGGTCATTGCTTGTCACCCCAATTAACTACCTCAGAATGAAAAATGCTAACCATTTTGAAGCCATAGCAGTGGAGAATCTTCATGAAAGCTTTTATTACCAAATTGGAGGACAGTGGATATAATAATATCATTTGTTTTAGGTTAGTTTATATCAATATATAATCATAAATGTAAAGTTTAAAAATTGTTATTCTATTTTGGAAGCCCTCTATCATTCAGCAACTAAAATAATTAAATTGAGTAAATTATATATAAATTTATTTCAAAATGACAATAACTGTGAGAAGTCATTAGCAATAGAAAATCTCAGTAAGAGAGAGAGAAATAAATGCCACTCTAGATAGAAGTGAAAAGCAACAGATTTAATTTGAGCTAAGGCACTCCAAAAACCCACTAAAGATTGCAGAGTGATACTGAATGACTAGGATGATTGATCAAGATGAAAGAAAATTAACAGCTAATAAACAATATATGAATAAAAGCTTCCCATTCAAAGAGGAAAATAGATGTGACATCAGGGAGGCTAGGATGCTACATGTAAATAAGGAAATGAATGATAAATCAAGATCATAATATGAAGAAACTAATTTATTTTCTCAGAATATTGATGATTGCTATAGAAGGGGTTATATTATTTGTGACTGTATAAATCTCTTTTTTAACGTTTTAATTATATTCATAATGCCTCACAAAGAAACAACTCAAATGTAGGAATGCCACAAGACGCTGCTAGTAGTAGTTAACCTGAAATAAATTATTCAAACTTGTTCAGTTAATGGGATCTATCCCCATGTAATATATTAATTACTGCTAGAGACTTGGTGGGTGTCTGATCACACTGTGAGTGCGTACATAGTACAGAATTCAATATCTATTAGGACCAAAGAGCTATGAATTAAATAGGGTTGGCCTCAGCTGGAAAGCTGTTAAGCATATCGTGGGAAAACCATTATATTTCCTTACTAATAGGAATTAATACCAACAGAATAAACATAAATCTATTATATACATTCAAAGTAAAAACAACATGTCAAAGATAAATATCTCTTTGGCAAATAAATGATTTTTCTTGAATTAATAGATTCCTGAATAAAAAATATAGCGTTTTTACCTGGCTAATCATGACAGTAAACCACTAGTGACAAAAACAGTGAGTTTATAGGAGCAAATTCTGAGGCTAAATGCATTTAATTCTTCTAGCAATACATAGGTTTAAGTTTCGTTCTGTTCAATACAGAATGGGGCAGCATATGAAATATTTTCCTTTTTTTTAAGATTTTATTTATTTATATGAGAGAGTGCGAGAGAGCAAGAGAGAGTGAGTGAGGTGAAGAGCAGAGGGAGAAGCAGGCTCCCTGAGACAAGGGACTCGATCCCAGCACTCTGGGATCAAGACCTGAGCCAAAGGCAGCCACTGAACCAACTGAGCCACCCAGGAGCCCCAATATTTTCCTTTTAATAGATGTAAGTAAACATGTTTTTAAAGAAAACTATAAATCTTTGTTCATTGTTTTTCAAATCAAGAAACTACAACTATAGTAAGTAAACAGGGAATGACAAAAACAAGAAACAAAAAACAAACTACAACTATAGTAAGTAAATATATCACAAAACATATGTTACACTTGTAGATTGTGGCCATTTAAGAAAAAGATGGTGTTTCTAGCTTTCTTCCCACAGGCCTTTCACCCTTGCAGCTATTTGGCCTCCATCTGTAGGTTCAGTTTGGCCCAGGGCCCTGAGATGGGTGACACTTTAGGCCAATGGGCTCTAAAAGAAGCCCTTTGTCAGAAACTATTGACTCAGTTGCTGTTCCACTGAGATCTCAGTCCCCCCTCCCCCAAGGGCCCAGTCATTTGCTACTATTCATCTCCTCCCTTGTGAACTCCAACTACATTCCCTTTCAGTGCTCATACTCTGAAACACCCACTAACAGACTGGTTTTCTAGCACTTGGTCAGATGATGGCAAATGGGCATCTGTTGATTCCAGGGGTTTGGCCTTCCACTTCCTGCTCTGCTGACACACTTGAATTGACATATTGGTTTTGGACCTTGAGTTTAGTCCTTGGATAATAGTGCTTGTAACCAATCTGAGTCTGGACTGATCTTCTGATTTGGAAACTGATTTTTATAATGATCACTACTTGTACTCCTTCCTGGATTAACGGAAACCTGCTTATACTTGCAAAAGAAAAATGTTAATATGTAGACTGGAAGAATTCACAAGGAAACACTCCAAGATACGGAAGGAAGGAAAAAAGGAAGGGAAGGAGGAAGGGAGGAAGTGAGGGAGGGAGGGAGGGAGGAAGGAAGGAAGGAAAGAAGGAAAGAAGGAAGGTCTTTCAGTAGCAGGAAGACAGGAATACCAAACACTATCTTGTTAATAATGAAAAGATGAGAGGTATCATGATCAAGTGTAGTCAAGTAATACTATGCTGTCTTTCAGAACTCACACATTTTATTGTAACACACTTCTATGTAGTGTTCTCCTGGGTTTCAGTTTGTTTTATGCCATTTTATTTGAAACTTAGAGTTGGGAAAGCTGGAGAGAATAAATTTATTTATTTATTTATTTTTTAAAGTTGATGATACATGGTTGAAAGGAAAAGCTACGAGAAAATGCAAACAAGAGTAATGTTGGTAAATAAAATCCATTCGGGGGAAGTGTTTGAAGCATATTTGGCTATGCTTTCTAATTTGGTCAAACAAATGGAAGAAACATGGTTCATGACCTGTATACAGGAAGAAATAGGAGATTTGTTGCTTAAAGAAAAAGTTCAACTTTGGGGGGATATTGAGTCCTAGAGAAAACACTTTCCAGGAATCCTGACAGAATATTTGCTATTTAACAAATTTTGGTTATGTGAGTATCCATCAACACAGTTCTCACAAATTGCATGTCTCTGACTTTTTTCAAATGATTTTTTAATCTATACAACCTAACAACTATCTGCAAATATCGGAGTATTTTTCTAGAGTCAAAAAATCAGCTAAAACATTATATCAAGCAAGCAATGCTATGAAAACATTCCATTGGAAAATCATGAACAGAAAAATCTTTTTTTTTTTTCCTTTAAGGATTGCAGGCCTACTCCCACAGTGAAATGAAGTGAAACAAATATACTCCCTTTAAAAATAAAGATGAAATGAAAGAGGAAAGGATGCTCCTCTTTTCTCCAAATTTCCAGCTAATGTTCATTTTCTGTGTTAAGTTATTTATGGCCCAATACCAATGAGAAGAGATAGGTTATCTAAATTCTTGGGAGAGTATTCCAACTTTCCCTTGGAAATTAAGCTCTTCACTTTTCTTCCTAATTGAGCTTGTACACATCAATGATATGCATTTTAAGATGCTATAAATATCTTCTAGATAACCAAGTATGTTGCAATTGCCTCTCAATTGAGCAAGTGCATTAATTCTATGAAGAATATTTTATTACATTGGCAACAGACCTGAACAACTTATATGAAGAAAGTTAATTCACTTTAATGAAAAAATATGTATATATATCACATTGCGATGCTTATATTCAGTTTGTATTCATGTCTAAAATTCACAAATTTAGAGAGAGGATATCTAAGAGGTCTCCACACAGCTTTTCTGTATCCAGAAAATGAGCTTAGAGATATACTCTTCGGTCAGCATTTAAATATGGAACTCAGTTAATTCAGCAATGATATTTAATCCATGAGGTACCTCCCTGAGCTCAGCCCCCTCCTCTGCACATGTCCCCAGGTGCTTGCTGCACTCGGTCTTTGTTAAGCTAACCTGTATGAGTCTTGGGCAGCAAAAGCGTAAAGGTAAAGACTCAAGTCTGAGCAATGTCCAGGATGTCACGCACTAGGCTTGCATATTAGGCCATGATTTTGACTTCTAAATTTCCTCATAAAATATAATTTTGTTTAATAATTTCATTATATAAATACTTTAAAAAACTGTTCCTTAGAGCTTGCTGCTCTATTATGAGTATGCACAATTACTTATAATCTCCAGGGTCATCCCATCTGACTATATTAGTACTGTGGCTAAAATAATCATGGGTTCCAAGACACATTATCTAGATGCAAATCCCTAGACTGACACCTTCCCATTGTATGATCTTGCCAAGTTTTTTTTTTTTTTTAAGATTTTATTTATTTATTCATGAGAGACAGAGAGAGAGGGAGGGAGGCAGAGGCAGAGGGAGAAGCAGTCTTCCTGCGTAGCAGGGAACCGGATGTGGTGCTCGATCCCATGACGCCAGCCAAAGGCAGATGCTCAACAGACAGAGACACACAGACACCCTTGGCAATTTATTTTAACTCTCTCTTCCTCGGTTTTCTCCTCTATAAAATGGGAACAATGATGATACCAACCTCAGAAGGTTATTTAAAGGATTAGATAAATTAATAAAGTACCGAGTTCATAAAATATTACATAAGTATTTCTACTATTTCTCTAAACAGTGGCTTTTTTAAAAAGATTTTCTTTCTTTATTTTCTTCATTTATTTGTCAGAGATAGAGAGAGTGGGAGCGCACAAGCAGGGGGATCAGCAGGCAGAGGGAGAAGCAGGCTCACCCCCTGAGCAAGGAGCCCAGTGCAGGGGTCAATCCCAAGATTCCAGGATCATGACCTGAGCCAAAGGCAGACACTTAACTAGCTGAGCCACCCAGGCATCCCTAAACAGTGGCTGTATAATATTTCAATGTATTTATTCATTAATCCTTCCATTATATTAACAGTGGAACTCTCCTGAAATAAAATTTCAGGTGAAAATCCAATATGCAAAGAAGGTTCTACTCTTGAAGAGATTAGAATAGGGGTTATGTTTTGAAAACTCCCTCATGTATTGCCATGGAATCCCCTGGCTTCCCAGAGCAGAGGTGGAAAATAAATTCTTTAAAAAGATAACTAGGGCGCCTGGGTGGCTCAGTTGGTTGGGCGGCTGCCTTCGGCTCAGGTCATGATCCTGGAGTCCCTGGATCGGGTCCCGCGTTGGGCTCCCTGCTCGGTGGGGAGCCTGCTTCTCCCTCTGACCCTCCCCCCTCTCATGTGCTCTCTCTCATTCTCTCTCTCTCTAATAAATAAATAAAATATTTAAAAAAAATAAAAAATAAAAAAAAATAAAAAGATAACTAAAATGCCGGGGCACCTGGGTGGCTTAGTCGCTAAGCGTCTGCTTTTGGCTCAGGTCATGATCCCAGGGTCCTGGGATCCAGCCCCTCATCGGGCTCCCTGCTCAGCGGGAAGTCTGCTTCTCCCTCTCCCACTCCCCCTGCTTGTGTTCCCTCTCTCGCTGTGTCACTCTCTGTCAAATACATAAATAAAATCTAAAAAAAAAAAAAGATAACTGAATTGTCGAATATATTTCCTTAGCTATAATTTCCTAAGGAGGCTAAAGAAGTCTAATTTTCTACTAACATGGAGACTATACAGATGGCATTTTTTAAAAATGAAGTATGGTTGACATACAATGTTACATGAGTTTCAAGTGTACGGCATAGTGATTCAACAAGTCTACACATGATGCCATGCTTACTGCAAGTGGAGCTGCTATCTGTAGATGGTATTTTTAATGAAAGAAAAAATTCTTCCAAATATTCAAGAAAGGCTATTACACAGCAGATATAAGCTTATAATAGAATGACAATATCGGGAGACTCAATAATCACATGACTCCCATTTAAAGTTCAATCTTGAGAAGTGATTTAAAGAAAAGCAACCAAAATTAATTAATAAAATACCACACAAAATCATTACCATAATAATTACAAAATTACTAACACCATTAAACAAATCTATAATTATAAGTATTTATTAATTAGTGATGCTTATTTCTAAAATTTGAAACGATGGAAGACTTCTTTAAAGTCACTTAGAAATACCCAGTCTGGGGTCTCTGGGATGCTCAGTTGGTTAAGCATCCAACTCTTGATTTTGACTCAGGTCATGATCTCAGGGTCATGGAATTGAGCCCCGTGTGGGGCTCTGCACTCAACGTGTAGTCTGCTTGTCCCTCTCCCTCTGCTCAACCCACCCCCTGGGCTCCCATTCTCTCTCTCTCTAAAATAAATAAATAAAATCTTTAAAAAAATTAAAAAGGAAGTACCCAGTATCAGTGTGTAACTATTGGGTTGTTCTTATGCATACATGTATGCATATAAAGAACTCTATGTTCTTTAGCTACATCTTACGTTCTTTATTTATAATGTTTTATTAAATGTACTTTATTTTTTAAATTTTTTGTGTGTTCACCAGTGTCTTTTTTTTTGCATTTTTTAAAATTTTATTATGTTAATCACCATTAGTTTTTTTTATTATGTTATGCTAATCACCATACATTACATTATTAGTTTTTGATGTAGTGTTCCATGATTCATTGTTTGTGTATAACACCCAGTGCTCCATGCAGAACGTGCCCTCTTTAATATCCATCACCAGGCTAACCCATCCCCCCACCCCCCTCCCCTCTAGAACCCTCAGTTTGTTATTAAATGTACTGTAATCCTTTAATCTTAACATTAAGCTCCCTTCATGAAAGCATACAAATATGGTTATGGTTTTATTTTACAAGTGAACTCTAGTTGCATATATTATTTATGCATCTTTCCATAAACATTAGACTTTATATACTTCAGAGAAATTTATTCTCTTTGTCACATATATGTATATATATATATGTATGTATACACACACATGCACACACAAATGTGATTATTCTAAATGACGCTCTTATAACGCAATCTTCAAAATGAAGAATAACAATTTTTCTTCATTTCAACATTATATTAAATTATGTTTTTGTTTTCTTTTTTATCCCTCAGGGTAAAATCATTTGCCTAGTGGCCCATACTGTTCGCAGGTGATACAGAAGTTGTGTTTCTATTAAGCCGGCTTCAGCCATAAATTTTCATTTTTCTCTAGCTATTACAGAGAATGGCTAGGGAAAAAAAGGCAATATCTCTGGAATTATTTTATATCACCAGAAAAATGTAACTATAAGTTAAATGTATAGCATCAGGTATGGGGAAGAGGGTGAGAATTTGATTCATGGTACACCTAAATTCCATGAATAACTAGTAGGTTACAATGGTATTCTTTTGAATTTCAACACTGAGGGAAAGTGTGAGTAGTGTTTGTTGAAATTCACTTACACAGTTCTCACTCTGTGAAGGCACTCCACAAGGACTAGAAGAATCAAAATCATCATTATCTTAGATCACAGCTCTTTAGCATTGCTGCTAAAAGCTCCCTAAGTTACCACTTATGTGTCTTTCAGACACACCATAAGGAGATCAGTAAGTATTGCTGCCTAAAAAGTGGCAAAAAAATTCAATAATGCATCACGAAAATTTATACTTCTGTTTCAGCATGCATATTCAAATCCACTTTGTTTAAAAAAGCAGAAACCTTGTCTGTACAATCAAGCTGGAGAGTTGGTTGAATATGTTGTTAATGCAGTCTTTCAATGTTCCCCACCAAACAAACAGCATATTTGAATTTGATTTGATATCTGTCGAAAAGAAACCACAATGTTACCTCTTATATAGGTGAGAACAAATTAGGTATTCTGTTGCTCTCTTTGGGTGATCTCAATTTACTTAAAAAATCATTTGGTAAGATAGCTATAATATCTCTGGCACTTAAAGTTGTGACTAGAAAATAGTTTTCTACTTTAAAATAAATGTATTGGCTTCACTCCAACATTTATTTTCAATAAATGCCTAAGCATTTATCTTGCAGCAGGAGACCATTATCCAGTCACAACGTTCAATTCCTTTGACATTATCTCTTAAGTAAAACAGTAGCGTTAAGAATAAAGGACTTGCCATTGAAAGAGTGCATTAGTATGCTGGGTGGGTGAACAAATGCTGTGGGTGAAAATCACCTCTCTCCCTCATCAACATTTGAAGTGGAAGAAGCATATGTTTTTTTCTCTTGAGACACACGTGTATTGGGACTTGTGGTTAAGAGCTTTACCAAATAAGAAGCCAGAAAGTGAATATTCTAGCATATTCCAGATTAAATGACATCTCTCATGTAATTTAATTTCCTATGTCATTTGGTGTGTTTCATAGCCTTTCTTGATTGTTTGTGTGTAATGGACATTCACATGATTTGTATTAGCTCTGAGAGATCCTCACTTACCCTAATTAAGGTGCACTGGTTATGATAAGCTCTCTGTAATATGACAACCTGTGTGCTGCTTCTTTTTTCCAATAATCATCGGAGATTTTGGTTTCCTTAAATTGAAATCAATTCAGAAGGCTAAACATATTTTGATAGGAAGTGGTTTCTGAGGTAATAGATATTCATTATCAGATTTGTTGTCTGTATTTTGTAGCCAATCACTGTTACAGTGGTAGAGGGGGTAGAAACATCATAGAGAACCCTTGAGAAGTGGTTTCCATTATGCAAAAACAACACATCAGTGGGGATGGAAATGCATTTAAGAATAAAAAAAGTTCCTAGACACAGATCTGATTATATCACCCCTCTCCTTAAACTGAACTCCCTGCCATCTGCTAAAAACCTCAGAGATTCTCAATATAGAATGGTAAGGTGCTTCTTAATATAGATTAGCAATAATTGTCAAGGGCTGGCTTAAATCTGCCATTCTACCAATTCTTTGGCAAAGTTCTATCAGACTATTCAACCACCTCATTCTTATCCCCCATCCTGGACATGGACCATAAACTGATATTTTCTCTGTCTAATATAGGGAACATTGAAAATAAACTTTAAGACAAGTCTCCTTGCCTCCCAACAAGACCACTACTACTGTTAGAATAGCACAAAAACATCAACTAATTTGTTTATATTTATAACTTTGGAATCCCATGCAAAGCATAGTATATTTGACTTTCTGTGGGGTGAGCCTTGAAATTTGATTTTTTTTCATTTCTATAATTGAATTTTTTTTCACACTAAAGTTTGAGAATCATTGCTTCATGGCTCTGTTCAAATTATTTTTCTTTCATGGAACCTATACGCATCACCTCCAGTGGTAATGATCTTTCTTTTCCCTGATTTCTAGATCAATTTGTTTATATCATTAAAGTGGCACCTATCAAATAGCTCCCTTTGCTATGATTATTTGTAAATATGTTTCATCACCTATGGGAATGAGATCTGCATCTTCATATATTATCCTTCCTGCAGTACTTAGCCTAGAGCCAACATATGGTAGAAAGACTTTCACGACCACAGAAAATTAAAAGGCAGTGCTGTCTGTATTCAACATTCAAATACAAGGATATCCTAAAGTCTAGGCTAGAGGGCTGTGTAGGTGTCACCTTGGTCCTTCCAACTCATTTTTCAAAAAGCTCTTTTCAGCCATACAAATGCATAAGAGGGTAGAGATTAAAAGGGGTCCAGAAGCAGAGTAGTTAGAAATCCTGTGTTGGAAACCCACATTCATCTTCACAGTCAGGACAGGAGCTATCAGGCTGCCACTGTTATAGGAGCTCTTCTAAAAATTCACTGGGAAGAAAACCAAAGTCGTGTGTTGTCAGGTGCTATCCGGTACCTTTGATTCTACAGAACAATGATGGGAGTTAGCACCCCAAGTTTGGCCAGGTAAGATGACAAATGTTTTATATTTTACAAATCTCCATGGTACAATAAGGTATGAAGAAATGTTCTGATGAAAGTTGTCATAACTATCATTATAAATGGGGAAATGCCCTTTTCCAACACAGATACTTATATTGAAATATAGAAATTAGCCCATATGAAACTTGTTAGGTATCATTGTAAAGATGCTTCCATGGATAATGTCCACCATAAGGGATTCTTCTGAGAACACTAGGCAAACACATTTTTTTGGTCTTAATATCATGAAAGATCTGCTTCTCCTGAACAGGAAGTTAATTTTTATCATATGGAAATAATAAATCTTAGACTGAAGTCTGCGATGTTCTGATCTTTTTTTGGATAATTAGAAAACTCAGAAGTAAATGGCAGCTTAATTCTTAAAAGTGTAGAGGTAAGTGATATGAATTTCTGAATACTAATTTTATTTCTGACTTTAGTTTTGTACTGTGACTCCTTACACTGACTTTCTCAATAGTTTGATGCATCCTTTTGTATTGTATGAACCTTTAGTAAGATTCTCCAAGTCCTTTGTGTAATTACCTGGGATTCAAATAAACAACATAATCCCAAATTATTTGCTTCCTCTTTTGTGTCAAAAGTCTAATTTCTTCTGACTGCTGAAGTGTCATGGTCTCATTCTTGTATTTTAATTCTAATATAAACTGGCCATGAATATCTCTGGTGATATTATATTATCTACAGTGCATTTGCCTCAGAGAGGGACCAGAAAGGTATCTGCACTGTGCTTCACTCCAATTATTACTCTTTTATTTTGAATGTGGAATTGAAAATGACAGATTTGAAAAGGAACTTTAAATAAAACACTATAGTATCATCTAAACTGAGCAAAAATTATCATCTTAAAAAACAATAAATGCCATATTAAAATAGCAAAAGGAAAATATCCTTCAGATGATGAGGTCACCAATTTAAATCTTTTAAGTTCCTCTTTTTCTGAATGTCCAGCTGGTATCAAAAATGAACTCTGATGATCTTTCAATTTCAGTGCTTTGGAAAAAAAATTAAGACTGCAAGTCATTTCTATAAAGCTCACAGGACAAATGGTACTCTAAAGTCAATTCTCAATTACCTTTGGCATGAGTGATAGGATTACATGGACATTTGTTGACAATTTTCAGACATCCCTCAGCCAGTTCTCTCAGTATCTCCCATCACCAAGCTTTTCTTAGGAGGGCTGCTAACAAGAAGCAAAATGTACAGATTTGAGTTGTACCTCATTTCACTTCTGCAAGCTTACAGAGGAAACTGAAATTTCTAAAGATATCTTGTAGAAAACAGAACACGAAAAGAGGAAACAAAGATAAACCAACATAGAAAAACTGGCACCCGAAATTCTAAGTGTAGCCTGCACTAGGATATGCACTAGAAACAATCAAATTGATTAATAAACATTTAATGAGCTTGCTAGATAGGAAAGGAGGGAAAGAATGCAGTGTTTGGGAAAGAGAAAAATAACAATGCTTTCTATGTATTCTAGTTCAAATTACAAAGGGCACACTATGTGAACCTACTTTTTGGTGATCAAGTGATACTCATTAGATAGGAGGCATTATTAATCTGGGAGGCAAAATTTAAAATTTAGTAACACTGACATAAAAAATATTACTGAGTCAGGAGAGCAAACCAAGCAACCTTAGAAAGACACATGTTAGCCGGGGAATAAAGAGCACCGATAAGTTTGTAGTATGTTCTCTTTTCAATTCAAAGAGGACTTGCGGGCTGCTAAACATCTGAAAAGTGCATTCTAATGCATATATGAAAACAGATTATAAAGCTTAAGGGTATAGGCAATGGGGCTGGTCATCTGGGTTCATGGTATGGCTCCATCTGTCATTTTAGACTAGTTGCTTGAGCTTTCTGTGCCTCCATTTCTCTATCTGTCAAATGGGGATAATATGAATACCTCACATAGCCCATAAGGCTATGTGAGTCTTAAATGAGTTAGTCTTGTAGATAATGAAAGCTCAATTAATGAAAGCCATATTATTCATATTAGAACACTATCTTACTGCTGATATACAAAAGAGAGAAAATATCCAATACCCCTATAGGCAAGATAATTCTTGATAATAAAATGAAAACAACTAAAACAATCAAACATTAAAACTGTAATATATGCACTCAGGATAAAAATGCAAACCATACTGTATAGTAAAAATGAAAAGTAAAATCTATTTTTCCATCTTTTCCTTCCTTGTCAAGAATTTTTATGAGATATTTCAGAAAAAAATATAAATAACTATTTTACATTCTCTTAACTATTTACACAAAATGATCAAACTCCATACTATACATATTTTTCTGCACCTTGCTTTCTGTCCCAAGATAATAATACATCTTTGGGAGATTTCCCAAACTGCACATTCAGAGCACTACTACTTTTTAAAAGTTGCATAGTATTGAAGATGCAGATGTAAAATAATTCATCTAAATAACTCTATGTTAGATATTTAGGTTGTGTTGGTAGGTGATAAAAAATAGTATGGCAAAAAATCTATTTATACATTACTTAGAATATTTCTTTGAAAAATTCTGAGGGCAATTCCTAGATGTAGAATTTCTAGATCAAGAACATGGGCCTGTTAAAATGTGACATTGTGAAAATGCCCTCCAAAGGCATATTATCAATTAAACCTCCATCTACACTCTCAACAAAATCTAAGATGTTTTGCCTGGAAATTATCCAAGCTTTAAATTTTGCCAGTCTGGTGGTATAAAAATTTATTAAAGGCTGATTAATATTCCAGCTTGATATTTCTATGCTGGCTATGAGAAAACAATGCTTTGATTATAAAATATTATGTGTTATTGTAATTAAAAAAATATAAACATGGTAAAAAATAATAGTTCTTATAAAATTGGGTGTTTTTGTTTCTCCCCGTAGAAGGATTTTCAAGCATCATTATCCTATCTTATGAGATGTTTATGGTCAAGAATAGTTAATAACCTGAATATAGAAACATCTCTTTCTCTCTCACTTTCAAAATATTTCTTTCTTTCTAGGGCTAATTACGCACAGAGAGACACAAATACACACACGCACACATAATATACACCGGAAGCTCACTGATATTAAGAAACGGAGCATAGTTACTTCAGTACAGTATTACCCTAAGAGTTACTATTTAAAGGAAACTGAGTTGATTAAGGATTTAGTAATGTTAACTCCCATACTTGTCTGAAGGTTGCTTACCCATTACAGATGTAAGATAAAAGCCAACACATGTTCAAATGACATTTTATGTATCTCTCTCAATGGGTGAAACAGGTTTCTCAAATTTGAGGTTTTTTTTTTTATTATGTTATATTAATCACCATACATTACATCATTAGTTCTTGATGTAGTGTTCCATGATTCATTGTTTGTGTATAACACCCAGTGTTCCATGCAGAACGTGCCCGTTTATCTGTTAAATTTCCCCAGTAATATATATTTAATACCTAGGGCAAATTTGTTAAAATTTTCTCCTGAAAATTAAAAAAAATTGTCTGCATAAAATTTTGAATTCATTTGGCTTCTGGAATCAGTCAGAAGACAAACTCCTCATTCTATTGTCTTCACACAAAATGGCTGGGTGGTTTTTATTTGTAAATCTCAGTAGATTTCTAACACATTCAGAGAAAAATATAGCCAACTTGGAATAACTCACTAAATATAAATGTAGGAACTTTCTTATGAACATAGTAGATTAATGATTACTATGAATCATGCCTGTATATTTACATATTAGAGTACCAGAAGACCAGATGTCATAGAAGCATCCTGACTCTTCTCACTATTTTAATGATTGTAAATGTCTGGGAGAAGAATCTCTCTCTAAG
This sequence comes from Mirounga leonina, assembly GCF_011800145.1. NCBI lineage: Eukaryota > Metazoa > Chordata > Mammalia > Carnivora > Phocidae > Mirounga > Mirounga leonina. The sequence goes on along the minus strand of NW_023270757.1, from coordinate 11,304,678 downwards.
TCTGTAGGAAAGGATTGAAAAGAAGTCATGCATGCAAAGGTTAAAAGTGATTCTCTGTGGCTTTAGGATTTGAGTCTTTACTCAATGAGTTTTTATAGAACAATTTTTCTACAAAATAAGAAATTTAATATAATTCTAATGCACACAAAACATAAAATATCCCTTGTTACCTATATTACTTTGTGATATACTATTGTATCTTCAGCATTCTAATTACCAATTATAAAATTTGAATAATCCTTCAACATTCTAATGCAAGGATAAATCATATGAGAGCCCTCTGGTGGCCAAAATAGTGCCATTAAATTTTCACTAGAGAAGTTTGGGGTTGGTCAGAGGAAGACTCCCACTCAAATTATAAGACTTTATTTGGTGTCTACTTTACATTGAAATATTTATAGTATATTGATTCAATTTATAGATTACAAAATGACAACCTACCTTAATGTCTGTTGCCAAACTCACAAAGTGATATTTTACATACAAAATTCAGTATTTAAATTTACAGAAAAGATATTACATTTTGATGTAGAAAATGTAGAAAATTATAAGTTATCTTAGACCTACAGAATTATTGAATCATAGAATTTTATAGTAGAAATAAGTCTTAGAGCTAATTTAGTACAATTTCTTCATTTAATGGATAAGGAAAATTAGGTCAAGTTAGGTTAAATGCTTTGTATATGGTCACAGAGTAATTATCGGGAGTGCTGGGCTAGAGCCCATTTCAATGTTTCAATGTCAAGTGCTACAGAAAAAATGTAGTCATTTAATTTATGTTTTATTTTTTTTCCTATTTCCTGTGCATAGGATTTTTACTTATGTTTATTTAAGCTTGTTTTCATGATTTTTAAAAAAATCTTTCTTCTGAAAGTTTTTCCAGGTTAAGACATGGACATCAAATGATTTGCAATTTAAAAGTAAAGCAGAGGAATAGAAAGCAGAATCAAAACAAGAAATATATTCATTTTTTATTGTTCTGTAATAAATTACCACAAAGTTAGTAACTTAAAACAACACCCATTTATGAGTTCTAATTCTATAGATCAGAAGTTCAGGCAGCGTGGCTAGGCTCTCTGATGAGGGTATCACACGTCTGACATCAAAGTATTGGCTGGGCTTTGTATCATCTGGAGGCTCTGGGGAAGAACCTTCCAAACTCACTCAGCTGGCTGACAAAATTCAGTTTTTGTGGTCTAGGACTGAGGTCTCTCTTTCTTGCTGGATTTTGGCTAAGAGGTTGCTCTCAGCTCCAATAGCTGTTCTTAGTTCCTTGCCCCATGGCTCCCTCCATCCACAAAGCCAGCAATAGAGAACCCTCTTTTGCTGAATCCCTCCCACACTTCAACTCTCTTTTAGAAACTGCCTGATTTTTTTTTTTAAACTTGTATATTTTCACAGGGCTTGTATATGTTCATAGGTCAGCATCACCCATGATAATTTCTCCTTCTTAAAGTCAACTGTAAATAATAATAATAATAATATAATTAAAAAATAAAATTAAAAATCAACTGTGCTACTTAACAATCTAATCATGAGAGTGATTATCTAATCATATTCACACATTCTGAAATTGTATATTGGATGTATAGGTGCATGGATCCTGAGGTCCATCCTAGAATTCTGCCTACCATGACCACATAATTTTCTTACTATGAGACACCTCAGTGAAAGGGAACATTTTAGTTCCTTTTGTGGTTGTCATGATTCTTCTACTATTTCAGTGTATAATTTAGCATTCCAACAGAAGTTACATTTCAAAAAAGTCTTATGATATTAAAATATACTCTTTAAAATTTATTAACTTTCTAATGAATTTTAAAATATATACATTTATTAGAAAAAGAAGAAGAAGAAGAAGAAGAAGAAGAAGGTAGCAGGAGGGGAAGAATGAAGGGGGGGGATCGGAGGGGTAGACGAACCATGAGAGACGATGGACTCTGAAAAACAAACTGAGGGTTCTAGAGGGGAGGGAGGTGGGAGGATGGGTTAGCCTGGTGATGGGTATTGAGGAGGGCACATTCTGCATGGAGCACTGGGTGTTATGCACAAACAATGAATCATGGAACACTACATCTAAAACTAATAATGTAATGTATGGGGATTAACATAAGAATAAAAAAATATATATATACATTTATTGTATTAGATGCATCAATGCATAAAAGACAGATTTCTGCTCCTGTGGAACTTACATTCCAATGGAACAGATAGGTAATGCATAAAAAATATACTCAATAAGTAAAACATCAAATATAATAAGAGATGAAAAATGTTACAGAAGAAAAGTAAAAGTGATCAAGAAAAGAAAGGTTTGGAATATCAGGAACAGAATAGGGAAGTAGCATATCAAGGGTGTTCCTCATCAAGAATGTGAGATTTTCTTTTTTAAAGATTTTATTTATTTATTTGAGAGAGAGACTGAGAGAGAGAGAGCATGAGAGGGGGGAGGGTCGGGAGGGTCAGAGGGAGAAGCAGACTCCCTGCCAAGCAGGGAGCCCGATGCGGGACTCGATCCAGGGACTCCAGGATCATGACCTGAGCCGAAGGCAGTTGCTTAACCAACTGAGCCACCCAGGCACCCAAGAATGTGAGATTTGACCAAAGACATGAGGAAAGGATGGAGTTGTTCATGATGATATCTGGGGGAGAAATAATTGAAGCAGGAGGAACAACAAGGGCAATGGCCCTAAGGCAAAACCATGCCTGGCTATTTGGAACAAAGCAGGAACATGGAGGAACATGTGACTTCAATGGAGTGAATACAAAAAACAAAAACAAAAACAAAACAAAACAAAAAAACACAGCAGTGAAGGTCAAGAGATAAAGCACATGTGGTGGTGCCATTGTAGAGTCCAGATGAAATGGAACACCACTGCAGGAGGATGAAAGTATGACCTAAATTTTAGAAGGGCCTCTTTGGCTGCTCTACTAAGAGTACATTATAGAGGGGCAAGAGTAAAAACTGGGAGACCTATTAAGAGGCTAGTGCTGAAATTCAGACCAGGTTTTAGGAGTGGCAGTGGTAAGAATTGGATTCTGAATGTATCTTGATTATAGAGCTAATAGCATTTCTATTGCATTCAAATGTGACATAGGAGATAAAAAGAGGAGTTAAGAAGGACTCCAAGGTTTTTTGTGGCTGGAATTGCTATAATGTGAAGAAAATGATAGAGAAAGTGATAAGATCAGGGACTTACTTTTTGGATGTGTTGCTTTTAAGATGGCTTTTAGACATCCAAATCAATGAGTCAAGTAGGCAGTTGGGTTCATTAAATCTGATTTCATGAGAGAGATCTTGCTTGAAGATATATATCTGAGACTCACTTCTTAGAAGACTCCCAAAAAAGGTATTTTAAAGCAGGTAGTGAAAAAGGGCAGAAAATAGAAGAAAACCAATGACTGAGCCCTGTAGCACTTCAACATTAAGATGAAAAATGTGTAAAGGAAATGGCAAAATGAACGAGTGAAAGAGAAGGAAAGCTAGACCACGTGAAACCAAAAAAAAAAAAATGTAACAAAAAAGCAGGAATGATCAACTGTGCCAAATGCCACCAGTAATATTAAATGAAGTGTGTTCTGAGGCTGGAGCATTAGATTTAGCAATTTGGAAAACATGGTGACATTGACAAGTTTTGATGGAATGAGAGGCATAAAAGTCTGACTGGGACAGTTTTAAGAGAGAACATGAGAAGAGGTATGGCAGAAAATAAATACAAACAACTATTTCAGGAAATTTCACTGCAAAAGGAGCCAAGAAATGGGGAGGGAGCACCAGGCAGAAAAGTAAGGGTCAATTGAAGGTTTGCATTTTTTTTAACCTTGGAGAAGTTAGCAGCATGTTTGCATGGTTATGGAAACAATCTAGTAGAAATGAAAAATTGATGTAAGATAGAGAAGAGAATTGTTAAAACGATGTCTTTAACCAAGTGGTTGAGAAACATTTAATGTAGATTATTCTTTTTTCATAGTAACAATGGCCTTATTGTTTTTCATGCCTATCAAAACCCATCAAGCCTATGTTATAATAAACAAACCAATTTAAATACAAGCACACATTTAAATTCCTCAGAGCATTTTTTATTATGAATCACATGGGTGCTTGCTACCCTTTGCACATTGATTTTACTAAATACAGCAGACTTCCAAATGTCATTTTCTATTTCAATCACATGTAGAGAAAGTGAGTTATGATGAAAGGAGTGGGGGGATAGTTAGGGAGAAGTGTAAATATAAATAAAGCTAATCATATTAATTAGAGTATGTATCTCAAAGAAGCATGGTTTAAGAGTCCGAAGATTCAGTTTTGGGCCCAAGTACACTCACCTGCTTTTCTACATTTACAAAGACAAATTCTCCCTCTATGTTTTATTTTCAGTATTTAACAAATAACTACATTGGATCTCTAAGATCCATCCTAATAAATTCAATACAAAAACATTCTCTGAATCCTGTTATCTATAAGAGGTAATATATAGAGCTGGCACCTAGCACCTACTGAGGAAGATGAAGTCATAGTTAACTAAGAGAAAAAGACAGGCAAAAAATTGTATAAACTAGGTTGGAGTAACAAGTAGAAAGCATCCAGAGGGGATGTGGCTTTTCAATGCAATATGCACTTTGTCAGCTATCCCTTGTTCCTTCTTCTCATTTGCTAATGCATCAGGTTCTTGTGCCTGAATTCCCTTCTGATTATATATTTGGGAGTCTTAGAATTACGAAGTGTCTTATGTTAATAGTTTTCCAGCAAATGGCTGATTTAGATGCTAGCAACCTCTGGTTCTATAAATACTGTGAAAATATATGGGTAACTGGAATAGAGGATGATGTGAACTAAGTATTTTCTTTCCGTGAGGATCTGTGGCATGCCAGATATTAATCTTGTGCTGAAATTTATGTTCTTGCTTCTGCTCATGTAGCTCTGGACTTAAACCAAATAAAATTCTTTTCAGTTTACCCCTTTTTTACCCCTAAATGTCTGTGGATTTCCACTGACCTTGTGTTACACAAGGAAGGAACTTGCATGCTATCATTAGGCCTGAAATGAGGCAAGATTTAGGGCCTCGTGAATACTTCAAATGGCTTTAGGTCCTACACCTGGGAAATCATATATGGGTCCCTTTGCAGCTTCCAGAAAGCCTAAAATGTGGCCAATAATCTTAAAAGACAGCAGAAGAATCAGAGAACAGTTCTAAGTAGCAAATGAATGAGGGAAAGAAACAAAGTGGTTAAATATAGTCCTTTTGGCCAAAGGTATGGCAATATCACTATTAAATCAGAGGATGTGCCGCTCAAGAGTCCTTAAAATAAAAAACCATCACACAGTTAAGAGGGCAATAGTGCAGAGTATTTTAGGATGACCCTGTCTTAAGCAATTAGAATATATTTGACATTATAAAGATATCATAAATATGTTTATTGATTGGACTTGAGATTTACGTCTTCCTCAATTTTTTTTCAGGTAATAGCTTTACCTACCACAACTATTGCTTTGTTCTCTACTCGCTGTTACATTTCTTTTCTGTGATTCTCTGGAATTTTTCACTTTCCTAACAAATAAACTACTGCTAAGATTTCTTTTTCCTTCTTAATGTGAATGGACTATGCAAAGAAGCATGAGATTTTCTGTAAGGACTTATTTTTGCCATTTTATAAATAAGGAATTAAAACGTCTCTGACCACATCTATTGGAAGATCTATTGCCCAAAGAGCTTTCTAAAAGAGTATATGCTCGTTTCCTTTGCATCGTTGTTCAAAGCATTTGTAACATTTAAAAAGACATTAAATAAGCATGTGTATTTTTTCTCCATATTGCTCTGAACTGGTTATATTCAGTCTGTTGTTTATTTGTAAATAAACATACCCCAAATTATTTATATTATGTGCTTATTACTTTTCCAGATATTAAAATGGTTTTATTTCAAATAGCATGTATTATTTTTGGTGATTGGAAATATAACTGTTTCATAAAATGAAATCATAGGAGTATACACAAATGTTTGTATGTGTATCTATATCTATAATATTTTAATAAATATTCCTAGAAACACTTTAACCAGTTCATTAAAGGAAGAATTTGGAAAGGCAGCTTCTAAAGAGCTCAGAATTAAAATAAATGTCAACTTTTTGCCTTCACAGAGACCCTTTATAGTTGTAACCCTGAGTGTGCACTTGCTAACCATGCCAGTCGTCACAAAAGAACTGATTGGCTCCCAGGCTCCAGAAACAGATTTGTCCACAAGCTTATTAGCCACTCTGTATCTTAGGAATCACTGTGAAGACTTAGAGAGACCAGTAGAAATAAAAAGTACATACAGAGAAGGGCCTGTGCCTGAATCAGATTCAGACTTTGTGATTAATCCAACACCTTCATAGTCTGAGTACCAATCATTAACGTCATTAAGCTGCTTGTTTCTTAATTGCATTCTTGTGTAGGAGACTCCAGGCAAAAACGAACCCACTCTGAGAAGTCCACAATCAAAGTTGATTACGTCCAACCTTACTGTTGCACCTCTATTAACCTACAAGCTGTGTGGGCAGGACTTACAAAAAGCACTTTGGGAGAAAAACCAGCTTCTTCAGATTTTGCTATACTTGCATTTATTATGAATTTTCTTGAAATTATGAGGTAGATGTGCTAAAGATCTCTGTCATAGACTCAAACTGTGAATACTGGTTGTCATTTTCAGAGTCAACAGATGTTGACCTTAGAGTGGCAACTTTTCCTTCATGGTATGAACTTAATCAACATTATATCCTTCAGTTTTCTATAAAATGCACTATCCAATTAGAAAGTAAGCTTTTTTAAAAGAAAGGTCCAGGGTTAAAATCTCATTTAAGCTGCATTAAGCTAAATGTGGCTTTGGGCTATTTGTATTAGCTGGAGCTATTTATGATTTCTCTAAAAGAGAGGAAAGGACACTAAGGGACTACAAAGAAATGGATTTAATGGTATGCATGACTTTACATTCAATTTCTATAAAAGTGGCCCTTCATAAGACGATGTGAAGATTTTTGACAATATCTCCCTTTTCATCTCTGCCCTGATCTTCACAGAAACACTGTTTGCAAATATGTAGCTAAATTGGCAAAGACATAGCTAACGAATGGTTCTGCAGTATAGATGGGATAAAGCAATTATTACCGTCCAAAATTAAATTGAAATTGAAATCCACTGAACCTAGTCACTATTCCCTTGGAAATGTGCTGTAAATTCTCAAGCTCAGTCAGCCTTTTGTGGAATTATATACCTTCTTCTAACTTGCTTCTAAGCTCCTTTTCTTCAGATGATTTTCCCAATCAGATTCCATTTGATGCTGATAATGGCTTTAATGGCATCTGACTCAGTTTGATTTTCATGTATTTGTTCATTCATCTATTCAGCAAGTATACTGAGTGCCTACCATGTAGAGGCAGTGTGCTAGGCTCTGGTGGAACAGTGAAAAAAATCACAGATCCTTAATCCCACAGCTCTCACAGACCAAGCAAGATACAGATCACATTCCATTTCAACATAATATAATCATAACTTTTTAAAAATGTTTTTTTCATTTTTCATTTTCCAGATCGTCTCTAAGTAAGGATGCTTTAGTGATTTGGTTACAGTACGTTATAAGAACTAAAAGTTCTGTGTGTGTTTTCTTGTATGAGTCAAGTTTCATAACAAAAATCATTATGTTTTCAAACTTAATATTTATGGTAGGTATACAGTGTTTAGGTTTCAAATTGTCCTTTAATGGAAGTGATTCTAACAATCTGACAGCTTGATATTTTTCATTTTAGGTATTAGGCAGCTGAAGAAGACTATTTCCTGTGGACTGACAGTTGTATGATGGAGAAAAAAGATGATTGGCAAAGCCATAAAAGAGAAAAGGTAAAAACTGGGCAGACCTTTCCGTCAGTGTAACAAGGAACAAATAAAAGGAAAAAAAATCCAAATCTATGAAATGTTTTACCTTGAAATTAAGCAAGATTAGGCATATACAATCTCACTTTCTAAGAGGATGCTTTGGAAAATTTATATTAAACTCTTTTTTCCTGAAAATGACTATTTGAAGGACTAATTATTAATTTAACAAGGTTAAGTTTGTGTCTGGTCTGGTAGGAATATAAGTGCAAATTTGTTTACATCTCTGAAATTGGTAAATTGGAAAATTATCTTAAAGTAAAATGGGTATGGGGAAAGTGTTTTAAAAATTAGCAATTTGAATACGTAAGATATGAAATAAGTACAATGAAATAAAGTTCACATGCAGTACAAAAAGAAGGTAGCCAAGATATCAAAATTAATATAAAAAGGTAAGAGTTACTTAGCAATTACAGGTTCTTTTTTTAGTCCGTACATTCTCTGTAAATAATGGTAAATTACTACTTGATTAAGGATCGCTTTACAATTTTAAATAATAGATATAATACTACATAATACCAGGAAAAGTTTCCTGATTGTGTTATGTGAGGAAGTAGATTTGATAAGCTATTATTTATTAATGTCTTTCACTTGGTTACAAGAAAATTCAGATTAAGGCAAAGCAGTAAACTAAAATGTATAAATCATAGTTAGAAATTATCTTAAAGTCTACTGAAATGAAGTAACCAGAAAGAATTGCATTTCAGAATAGAGATGACCTGGATGACATTCTGATATCTGACCAAATATTATCGTTAGTCCTGAGGTCCTCAACTTATTTTTTTATAAAGAGATCATTTCTGGGAAAAAATATAACCAATTATGACATATTTAAATGCATTTTATTTTCTTTCATGGGAAGGAAAAATCACTTGAGGGCCACACTGTGGGTAAAACGCTTATAGCTGAATTTTTGTGGGAATGTAAATGCTTATAGCATTTTTTCATATACTCCTAATGGTTAAAAATACCCAGTCATCCCTCCTTTCAATTCATCCTCCACATTATAACCAGAGATATCTCCTACAAATACCCATTTGATCATGTCATGTTGCTGCCTACTAATATTCAGTTGGTCCCTTATCATAATATTTAAGGCCACATACAATTGCATCCTACAGTAATATTCTTTTATGGGCCCTATATCTTGTCCTTTCCTAGAATTCCTCAATTTCATACCTGATCATTTTCTTTCCATGTTTTTTTTTTTTCTAAAATACATTTTATTCCTTCTCTGCTGGATTCAGTCTTGTGTAGATCCTTTAAAGATGAGCTTAAGTGTAAATTGTTTTCATATAAGAATGGAAGAATTTATTTATCCCATGGTATTTGTTTCTATAATAACTACTATGCCAGCTATATGTCTCAACCATGTGTAAGACACTTTTCTAGAAATAGGCATATAGGAGTGGACAAGAATCAAAGCCCCCTATTATCCTGGATTTCCCTCAGGTATATTGGATACTTACACATTTACCATAATAATTCATAAACCCCTTTTGAAAGAGCTAATATTAGTCATTCATGAGTCCAACCACAGAGAGTTTACCTGAGAACATAGTACATGCTCAATTTGTTTTTTAATTGAGTAGAATTAAACATCTATTATTGAGTCACTTGGAAACTGTTGCCCTTTTATAGCACGAACAGATGAAGGAAGGGCAAATATATGATTAAGAAGTAAAAGCTATGTTAGATTTTTATATCATATTTCTATGGTTTTTCTTTAAAATGTTCCTTAGTCATGCATTTTAGAGAAATAATACCAAATTCTTTCTTTAGCATAAATAAATATATAGGCATATAAAACACAAATAAGTATATATTAAATGCTAGAAAATATATTTATGGTCATTCCATATACTTTTAAAAGGCAACAACTATAATTAAAGATATCAGCCAAACAAACAACAACACAGTGTGATATCTGCAGTTCAGGGATGATATAGTTCAAGGATGACAGGTGTGAAAGCAAGAATGGGGTCTCTCTTGGTACTTCATTGTCAGCACTGTCAGAGAAATATCAACTAATGTGTCTTTTTTTTTTATTTCCTGTTTCGTTTTTTTTTTTTTTTTGTAGTTTTTAATTTTATTATGTTATGTTAGTCACCATACAATACATCATTAGTTTTTGATGAGTGATCCACGATCCATTGTTTTCGTATAACACCCAGTGCTCCATGCAGTACGTGCCCTCCTTAATACCCATCACTGGGCTAACCAATCCCCCCTCCCCCCTCCTCTCTAAAACCCTGTTTGTTTCTCAGGTCCATAGTCTCTCATGGTTCATCTCTCCCTCCAATTCCCCCGCCCATTTTTCCCTTCCTTCTCCTAATGTCCTCCATGTTATTCCTTATGTTCCACAAATAAGTGAAACCATATGATAATTGACTTTCTCTGCTTGACTTATTTCACTTAGCATAATCTCCTCCAGTCCCATCCATGTTGATGTAAAAGTTGGGTATTCATCTTTTCTGATGGCTGAGTAATATTCCATTGTATATATGGACTACATGTTCTTTATCCATTCATCTGTTGAAGGGCATCTCGGCTCTTTCCATAGTTTGGCTATTGCGGACATTGCTGCTATGAACATTGGGGTGCATATGGCCATTCTTTTCACTACATCTGTGTCTTTGGGGTAAATACCCAGTAGTGCAATTGCTGGGTCATAGGGTAGCTCTATTTTTAAATTTTTGAGGAAATTCCACACTGGTTTCCAAAGTGGCTGTACCAACTTGCATTCCCACCAACAGTGTAAGAGGGTTCCCCTTTCTCCACAACCTCTCCAACATTTGTTGTTTCTTTCCCTGTCCATTTTTGCCATTCTAACTGGTGTAAGGTGGTATCTCAGTGTGGTTTTGATTTGAATTTCCCTGATGGCTAATGATGATGAACATTTTTTCATGTGTCTGTTAGCCATTTGAATGTCTTCTTCAGAGAAGTGTCTGTTCATCTCTTCTGCCCACTTTTTGACTTGATTATTTGTTTTTTGGGTGTTGAGTTTGAGAAGATCTTTATAGATTTTGGATACCAGCCCTTTATCTGTAGTGTCATTTGCAAATATCTTCTCCCATTCTGTGGGTTGCCTCTTTGTTTTGTTGACTGTTTCCTTTGCTGTGCAGAAGCTTTTTATCTTGATGAAGTCCCAAAAGTTCATTTTTGCTTTTGTTTCACTAGCTTTTGGAGATGTATCTTGAAAGAAGTTGCTGTGGCCGATGTCAAAGAGGTTACTGCCTATGTTCTCCTCTAGGCTTTTGATGGATTCCTGTCTCACATTGAGGTCTTTCATCCACTTTGAGTTTATCTTTGTGAATGGTGTTGAAGAATGGTCGAGTTTCATTCTTCTGCATGTGGCTGTCCAATTTTCCCAGCACCATTTATTGAAGAGACTGTCTTTTTTCCATTGCAAGTTTTTTCCTGCTTTGTCAAAGATTATTTGACCATAGAGTTGAGGGTCCATATCTGGGTTCTCTATTCTGTTCCATTGGTTTGTATGTCTGTTTTTGTGCCAGTACCAGGCTGTTGGTGATCACTGATTTGTAATATAGCTTGAAATCGGGCAACGTGATGCCCCCAGCTTTGTTTTTCTTTTTCAACATTTCCTTGTCAATTCGGGGTCTTTTCTGGTTCCATACAAATTTTAGGATTGTTCGTTCCAGCACTTTGAAAAATGTCATTGGAATTTTGATCGGGATGGCATTGAAGGTATAGATTGCTCTGGGTAGCATAGACATTTTAACAATGTTTATTCTTCCAATCCATGAGCATGGGATATTTTTCCATCTTTTTGTGTCTTCTTCAATTTCTTCCATGAGTGTTTTGTAGTTCCTAGAGTATAGATCCTTTACCTCTTTGGTTAGGTTTATTCCGAGGTATCTTATGGCTTTTGGTGCTATTGTAAATGGAATCATTTCTTTAATTTCTCTTTCTACAGTTGCATTGTTAGTGTATAAGAAAGCAACTAATTTCTGTGCATTGATTTTGTATCCTGCCACGTTACTGAATTGCTGGATGAGTTCTAGTAATTTGGGGGTGGAGTCTTTTGGGTTTTCCACATAAAGTATCATGTCGCCTGCAAAAAGAGAGAGTTTGACTTCTTTGCCAATTTGAATACCTTTTATTTCTTTTTGTTGTCTGATTGCTGTTGCTAGAACTTCTAGTACTATATTGAACAACAGTGGTGAGAGTGGGCCCCCTTGATGTGTTCCTGATCTTAAGGGAAAGGCTCTCAGCTTGTCCCCATTGAGGATGATATTCGCTGTGGGTTTTTCATAGATGGATTTTATGAGCTTGAGGAATATTCCCTCTATCCCTATACTCTGGAGAGTTTTAATCAGGAAAGGATGTTGTATTTTGTCAAATGCTTTTTCTGCATCAATTGAGAGGACCATATGGTTCTTCTCCCTCCTCTTATTAATGTGTTCTATCACATTGATTGATTTGCGAATGTTGAACCACCCTTGCATCCCGGGGATAAATCCCACTTGATCGTGGTGGATGATCCTTTTAATGTATTGTTGGATCCTATTAGCTGGGATTTTGTTGAGGATTTCGGAATCCATATTTATCAGGGATATTGGTGTGAAATTCTCCTTTTTGATGGGGTCTTTGCCTGGTTTGGGGATTAAGGTAATGCTGGCCTCACAGAATGAGTTTGGAAGCTTTCCTTCTATTTCTATTTTTTGAAACAGCTTCAGTAGAATAGGTATTATTTTTTCTTTGAATGTTTGGTAGAATTCCCCAGGGAATCCATCAGGCCCTGGACTCTTGTTTTTTGGGAGGTTTTTGATCACTGCTTCAATCTCGTTACTAGTTATTGGCCTATTCAGGTTGTCAATTTCTTCCTGTTTCAGTCTTGTCAGCTTATAGGTTTCCAGGAAGGCCTCCATTTCATCCAGATTGCTCAGTTTATTGGCATATAGTTGTTGATAATAATTTCTAACAATTGTTTCTATTTCCTTGGTTTTAGTCGTGATCTCTCCCCTTCCATTCATAATTTTATTAATTTGGGTCCTTTCTCTCTTCTTTTGGATAAGTCTGGCCAGTGGTTTATCAATCTTATTAATTCTTTCAAAGAACCAGCTTCTAGTTTTGTTGATCTTATCTACTGTGTTTCTGGTTTCTAATTCATTGATTTCTGCTCTAATTTTAATTATTTCTCTTCTAATGTGTAGCTTAGGCGTCATTTGTTGCTTTTTCTCTAGTTCTTTAAGGTGTAGAGTTAGTTGTTGAATTCGGGATTTTTCTATTTTTTTGAGTGAAGCTTGGATGGCTATGTATTTCCCCCTTAGGACCGCCTTTGCAGTATCCCATAGGTTTTGGACCAATGTGTTTTCGTTCTCATTGATTTCCATGAATTGTTTAAGTTCTTCTTTGATTTCTTGGTTGACCCAAACATTCTTGAGCAGAGTGGTCTTTAGCTTCCAAGTGTTTGAATTTCTGCCAATTTTTTTTTTTTTTTTGTGATTGAGTTCCAGTTTTAAAGCATTGTGGTCTGAGAATATGCAGGGAATAATCTCAATCTTTTGGTATCGGTTGAGATCTGATTTGTGACCCAGTATATGGTCTATTCTGGAGAAAGTTCCATGTGCGCTCGAGAAGAATGAATATTCTGTTGTTTTAGGGTGGAATGTTCTGTAAATATCTATGAGGTCCATCTGGTCCAATGTATCATTCAAAGCTCTTGTTTCCTTGTTGATTTTCTGCTTAAATGATCTGTCCATTGCTGAGAGTGGAGTATTGAGGTCTCCTACAATTAATGTATTGTTATCAATATGACTCTTATGACTCTGCCGGTTGTGGAAGCTCTGCATCTCTCCATCCATTCTAAATGAAAGCCTTGCTGGATAAAGTATTCTTGGCTGCATGTTCTTCTCATTTAGTACCCTGAATATGTCTTGCCAGGCCTTTCTGGCTTGCCAGGTCTCTGTGGATAGGTCTGACGTTATTCTGATGTTCCTCCCTCTGTACGTAAGGAATCTCTTCCCCCTAACTGCCCTTAAGATGGTTTCCTTGGTTATAAGATTTGCAAGTTTTACTATTACATGCCGGGGTGTTGGCCTGTTTTCCTTGATCTTAGGAGGGGTCCTCTCTGCCTCTAGGACTCAAATGTTTGTTTCATTCCCCAGATTAGGGAAGTTCTCAGCTACGATTTGCTCAAATACATCTTCTAGCCCTCTCTCTCTCTCCACTCCCTCCGGGATTCCAATGATTCTGACATTGGAACCCCTCATGGTGTCACTTATTTCTCTGATTCTATTTTCATGGATTCTGAGTTGTTTTTCCCTGGCCTCCTCTTTTCCCTTTTTATCTATTATATTGTCTTCCAGGTCACTTATTCTCTCTTCTGTCTCAGTTACCCTAGCTGTTAGATTATCTAGATTGGATTGGATCTCATTGATAGCATTTTTAAGTTCTGCCAATTCACCTTTTATTTCTGCCCTTAGAGACTCTATGTTGCCATTAATTGATTTCTCCATTCTAGCCATTGTCTTCACAATTGCTAGCCTGAATTCCATCTCTGACATCTTGGTTATATCTGCATCCATTTGTAAATCTGCAGCATAACTCATAATCTCTGAGTCTTTTCTATTTTGGGGGCTCCTCCTCCTAGTCATTCTGTTGATGGGTGTTTGAGGGAATGTATAGAGTTGAAATTATTGACCAGAACCCAAGCAAGATGCACCTATTTTCTTGGGACCTTAGGGTTGCTGGCCTCTTGTTTTCCCAGCCTGTCTTCTGTGGGAGGGGCCTGCTGCGCTGTTACTCAGGCAACCCTGTTTGGGCAGATTTGCCCTGCACCCCTGTGGTGGGGGATGGGCTCAGTGGGAATCAGTCTTTGGGGCTTTTGTTCTCTGGCGCCTTTCCCTGGTGGCTTTCCGCATCTCTTCCATGAGTCAGAGCAGAAGAGACCATTTCCAACCCTCTGCCTCAGAGCAGAGAGATCTCAGTCTGTTCTTCAGTGAGCTCTCCAGGCCACACTGTCTCCATTTCTGTCTCTGCTGCTATAAGCTGCAGTGTCCTGGGTTGTGCGCCCCTCCGCAGGGCTCCCAGTCCTGCCTCCAGGTAGGGGCACTCTCTGCCCTTTGTGCTTCTAAAACCGCCAGCCCCTCCCAGTTTGTGCATGACTCCGCCACTGGGGCTTAGCACCCCGGGGGTTACAGTTCACCGGAGCGACCCTGGCGCACCGGGTTTCCATCTCGGAGGCTGCAGTTCACGTGAGCGCGACCGTTGCTCCGGTTTCTGTCCAGGGGGGCCTGCGGTTCACATGCACGCGACCCCGCCAGTCTGGTTTTCCACCCCGGGGGCTGCCCTAAAGTCCTTTCCCGACGCTACCAGTCTGCGAGTCTGTGCCCCTTCCGCAGCATGCGAGGCTGTCACTCACCGGTGGTGTAGGATCCCCAAGTCCAGGCACCCTCCCGCCTCCATTTATCCTCCGATATCTGCCCGCAGAATCACGGCTCTCCACTTCCTACCTCAAAACCAACTGCCTGCGATATTCTGTTTGTAGAGATCTAGATCTTCTTCCATCTCAGGCTGGTTTCGTGGGTGCTCAGAGTGGTCTCGTAGATATCCAGCTCAATTCTGGGGACCAGTTAAAATAGGGTCCCCTACTCCTCCGCCATCTTTTCCCCCCAACTAATGTGTCTTATATAGCTTCATTTCTAGGGACGCCTGGGTGGCTTAGTGGGTTAAGTGTCTGCCTTTGGCTCAGGTCATGATCCCCGGGTCCTGGGATCCAGTCCCACATCAGGCTCCTTGCTCAGCAGGGAACCTGCTTCTCCCTCTCCCTCTGCCTGCCACTCCCCTGCTTGTGCTCGCTCTCTCTCTCTGAAAAATAAATAAAATCTTAAAAAAAAAAAAAAACTTCATTTCTACAAGATGTATCTGTCCCAGATGGATACAAAAGGGCATTATTCTCTGTTCTTGAAATTCATTTACCCACAGGAACAATTTTTAGCTAACTCCCAATGGGTCAATATGTGCTCAGAGCTTGTCAATAGTATCTCCATTCATTATTTTTTTTTTAATTTGGGATAATTTTGAAGTCTATAAATTAAAACTTCCTTGATAGGATAATAAATGTGTTATTATCAGGTTTAATTTACTGCTTTTTAGAAGGAATAGTATAAACCAGCCATAAATTTCTATGATGAATTCACTTTTGAAGGAAAAGAATAGGATGTTAAATATAAGAAAACCTTTCTTATTGGATGTACAAAGTGGTGAGTGATAGAAAGTATATTCTTGGTAAACCTTTTTAATCAAATGTTTAAGAAGTTTACAAATTAAGAAGAGGCAGCTCTAGTTTACTAAATGCTATTCAAGCTCCCAGTTTATTACTAATTCCTTGGGAGTTTTAGGCTGTAGGAAGAATAATCATTGGTAAATCACTTTTTTTTCTTTTCTTTTTTTCCCATTACGATGCCTGTAGCCACATTAGAAATGCATATTAAACATCTTTTTGTTTTTTTCTTGTTTTTGTCATCCAAATGAGGAATCACAAGGCCACAACAGCAATTATGGGTCAACACCTCAAAAAGGCATCATAAATACCTTTGACAATCATAACAAGTCTTGACATTGTAGACAGTTGTAATGGACTTGAACTTAGGCATTCTTATATAAGAGCTGTACCCCTTATACTTGAAGAACAAAGTCCCAAATCACGAGACCTCAAACAAATGGACTCAACTTTATTTTGCTAATGGTTATAGAAGTTAATTTTTAAAGGTTATGGAAGAAGTACTATACCAATTAGAGATTTCTAGAGCACTGTAACTTGGGGGTGGAGTGAGGTTTGGCTTTCTTTGCTCAAACAAATCTTAAGTGTCAGTCCAACAGGTAAAAACCATAGTTGCAGATCTTTTGTAGTGGAAGGGGGTGGTGTTGACACATAGAGTCTAGAGCCTAAAGCTTAGGTACTCAGCAGCCCCTATAGGTAACCACAGTAGATTCCCAAAGAAAGCTTTTTTTTTTTTTTTTAAGATTTTATTTATTTATTTGAGAGAGAGAGAAGGAACAGGGGGAGGGGCAGAGGGAGAGAGAGAAACAGACTCCCCACTGAGTGGGGAGCCTGAGGCGGGGCTTGATCCCAGAACTCTGAGATCAGTACCTGAGCCAAAGGCAGAAGCTCAACCGACTGAGTCACCCAGGCACCTCCCTAAGAAAGCTTTTAAAAGAATTCTTAAGGGCTCTTAAAATCTCAACAAACAAAAATTTTAAAATCATTGACTTTTTTTTTCCCCCATCCAATACATTTGACAGGTGAGGGAACTAAGGTCCGGTGAGAATAAACAACTTCTCTGGTGTCAATATTTAATTATTTATTATGTATTATAGTTTTAGGCACTCTTTCTGTCTCATTAATTACATTATATTTTTAAAATTCTATTCTTTGTAGCTCATTAAATCCCCAGAATGTCTAGCACAGGGCCTTTTATGGTAAGTATTCATTGACAACTGATTTTATGTTATGTCTAATTCACATTACCAACATGTTTTTACAACATTTTCATGTACTGAACTTCATCTCAAGGCCTATGTTCTCTCCTTAATTGATGTGTAATTAGCTTTGAGAATAGAACTATAGATTTTTTTAAACTCTTAAACTGATCGCTTTTTCTCTGTTGTGGAATAAGCTGCCTAATATACTTCTATATATACATAAAATCTGTGGAGAAGTATATTCCATTCACAATTCATATAGCAGATGCTATTATATGCACTGGTTACAGCAGTAAACAAAACTATCAAAACAAAATTTTTCCAAAGGTGCTTACATTCTAATGGAAGGAGTCACACACAAATATTAAGAAGAAAGTATGTCTGATATTGATAAATATTGGAGAGGGGAATGAATTTGGTGTCATAAGTATTTACAAATCTTAAAAGGGTGGTTGGGAAAGCCACACTAGATGATGATATTTGAGTAAATTTCTGGAAGAGATGAGGGAGCCCACCATGCAGATATATAAGGGAAGAGCATTCTTAGCAGAAGGAGAAGCTCTAGGTTGGGAGACCTTCTGGAGTGGCAGGGGCACAATGTGGGGTATGGAACAGAGAACAGAGAGAACAGGTAAAGTCACTGAGGTGTAGTAAGAAGAATGGGAGGTAGAAATTAAGGAAGGAAGAGTGAGGGAGGAAAGGTTCTACTTAAATAGGTCCCCATAGGCTACCATAATACCATTGTGGTTTTATCCTCGGTGAGGTGTGCAGCAAGAGGGTTCTGAGATGAGAAGTGATGTGATCTGACTTCAGTTTCAAAGGTTCAGTCTATGCTGTGAGCAATATCCAGTGTGGATGGTACAAAGGCAGAAGCAGAGAGATTAGGTAAAAGGCATTTCCCATAGTCCAGATGAGCCACAGTAATCACGATGGCTTAGACCATCGTGATTGGTAGCAGTGGAGAAAGTAGGAAGAGGTTAAGTTCTAGATTTTGATTGTATAACTCACAGGATTCACTGATGGATTGGATATGAGTGTGTAAGAGATAGACAGGAACCAAGGATGACTCCTATCTGGCCTCAGAAAATTTAAGGATGTCATTGCCATATACTGAACTGGAGAACATGGTACAATATATGCTAAAGCTCAGGCAAAGGTTAAACTCAACTTAAAATCATATGTCTCTATTATATGAATAAAGATATTGACTGAGCCTCATGTCCAACAGTACAATTTAAAAACATGACATTTTAGATGTGTAAATCCAAATACACTATCATTCATATACAATTGCTATTATCCTTAACAAAGACTGAAGATTTTTTTTGTATGAGCAAAGAAATAACTGTTTCATAATATTATGGAAATGTAAATAGTTGCCTAATTCATGAATTTCCTAATTGTCTTCCTCAGATGAGAATGTTTCCCTGCTTTTTATCTTTAGCTGAAGAAACTGAAAAATTCCATTTATTAAAATGTAGTATGGCCAATACAACCAAATGGGCAGCTCACTGGGTTAAAAGACATTATAATCAAAAGCTCTTCCCAGATGTCTATGTTTCTCAAAACAAAGATTACAGACTATTAAATGGGCTTAAATAGATAGGCTAGGAAAGGAACAGCCAAGGTTTTACCTCCTTCCTTTTGTGATGTTGACCTATAATTTAACCCAGTCTTTCTGGATCTCTCAAACAGACATTTGCACAAACAAAGGCCTCATTCCCAAACCTATATATCCCTTAAAATGTCTGAATTCTAGAGACATATAATACAGGATTCTTAAGGTAATGGATACAACAAATGTACTCATTCACTATAATTATGGTAATTAAACATAGTTACAATAATAAAATAATTATTTAGATATAAATATAGCATTCATCTGTGAAGATATTAAGTGTAATCTGATGTCTTTAACATAATGTTCTGATTAAGGTTCTTCCATTGAAATTATCAATATCCTGAGGATATACTAATTCCTAGGTCTAAGCCTACTCATGAAAATTCAAATAGATACTTTATTTACATACTAACCATCAAATTATTCATGGAATTAATTTCTGTAGAATAATTAGTACACAAAAAAAATTATCAAGTAAAAAATTAGATTCCCTTGGTTGTACAAATGACTTATGGTTTAAATCTCAAGTATTGAGATTTTTTTAAAACAAGGATTCTTTTTGGTGAGGATTTATGGGATGTTTTATTTTCTCTTTGAAAGGTATTGATTTCAAAAGCTGTCTAAATAAATAGCACTGATCTATCTATTCTTGAATCATTGAGAGTAGGTCACCTGTGGACAGCAAATGATTTTCATTTCCTAGAGGTAGACTTTATTGAAAAGAAAGCAAAAGCAAGAGAAAGCTTAATTTAAAATGCCAAGTGAAATTACTGGAATTCAGCATTTAAGAATTTATGCTGTGCGGAGCATGGGAAAGCACTAACTAACTTCTAAACCGAAACAAATAGCTTGGTTCTGGTTTAATCAGACAAAAATTCTGTAAAATGAGTCATAAACAAAACAATGAAAAAATCCATAAAATGAATATATTTTATCCATGATCATACCAGCTATATTTCTTATCTGGTAATGATTTTAAGACATAAAAATATACTATTTAAAATAATGAATTATTAAGGATATGGAAACATTTATTTTATGTAAGTTACAATAGGTTACAAAAGGGACATTTTGTTAAATAATGTCTGCTTTTAGTAAATATACATGTAATGAAAATGTATAGAGCTAAAAATATATAAAAGGTAGCACAAAGGTCAACAGATCATGGTGTAGAGAGATATTTATTTATTTATTTATTTACTCTTGAGTATTTCTTGAATTTATCTCTTGACTATGTATTACTAATGATGGGAAAATTGTTATTATTATTTTAGTAAAGAGTAGATCCTAATTTGTTCAAAAGTTGATTTAATAAATGTCACAATAATTCTTTCCCAAGTTCACTAGCAACATGACTAATAAACTATCACTTCAAAAATTTTATAATAAAATAAAGCTAAGGATTACAAAATACATTAATCAACCATAGATTTTATGAAAAGATTTTTTTGAAGGAATAAACATCTTAATGCTACAGAAAATTATTATTTGGCTTGTAGATGAATAGAAAAGTTGGTATAACCAATATTATCATGGTATTATTTTTATTCGTGTATCTATATGTAAAATTTTATATTTGGATAAAATATTTTTTCAAGTTTCTGCAAGGAAAAATCAGAAAGAGTTTGTATAAATCATAGTGGGGAAAAAGTTAACTAGAAGGAAAACAAGTTTGAGTACAGGCAAAAAAATATTTCAAAAACATTAGATTTAATTTAATTAATTTATTTTTTAAAGATTTTATTTATTTATTTGAGAGAGAGAGAATGAGAGAGAGAGAGCACATGAGAGGGGGGGAGGGTCAGAGGGAGGAGCAGACTCCCTGCCGAGCAGGGAGCCCGATGCGGGACTCGATCCAGGGACTCCAGGATCATGACCTGAGCCGAAGGCAGTCGCTTAACCAACTGAGCCACCCAGGCACAAAAAACATTAGATTTTAATATCTCATAGCAAAAGAGGAAAAAGTTAGAAACATATTTTTAAAAATGGAAAGGATTCCTAAGGGGCAAGAGATGATGATAGTCATATTTAACATACTGCAGCATAGGCTAACCTTCAAAACATTATGCAAAGTAAGCCAGACACCAAGGATAAATGATATATGAATCCACTTAGATGAGGTAACTAGAATAGTCAAATTCATTGAACAGAAAGTAAAATGTCAGTTAGTGGGTGCTGGGGAGATGGGGTAATCAGGAAATACTGCTTAATGTGAATGGAATCAAGTTTGAAATAATAAAAAAATTCTGGAGATGCATAGTGATCCAGTTGCACAACAATGCCAATGCATTTAATGCCACTGAATTGGTTAAAATATTCAATTTTATATTATATATATTGTACTACAATACAAATAAAATAAAATGTCTGTGAGGATTGAGAAGAGATTCTCCTTGTAAAGGAAGTGGCATTAAATCAATTTCATAATGTAATACACAAGGAAGGAAAAATTGGTCAGGGAGATCTTATTATTAGATCTTAACATTTTATTACACTGTGATTCTTCCTGATTATATTACATATTTCATTGCTGAAAAACTTTAAATAATCTCTGTTCAGTGTACAGACTTGAAAAAAAGTATTCATGCAGAGTTCTTTTTTCTACTATAACTATATGCATATGATATGTAAGATTGCATTCTTCCCAGCAATCAAATGGTTGCACACCACAGTTTCAGGGGCATTCTCTGAGGTTTGAGCTGCCTCAGTTTCTCTCAGCTGTAAAATTTTACCTCGGATATAGACAACTTCAACTGTGACTAGTAAAAAACAGACCTTCCTCCACTAATCAAATTATTTTTAATTACAATATGTATGCAATTATTTCATGAAATGTATTGACTTAAATAATGTTTAGAGCTATGAGTTAAATTTCACCTATGAGTTCAAAACTACTAACTCAGCTTAAAAGAAATTTGACAGTAGGTATGTAACTACTGATATCCTACTGAAATGGGGATTTAATAAAGAAAACATTTCCTAAACAGTAAAGAGATTTAAGATATGAAACAGTCTATGTCTTGGAAATGAATCTAGTCTTAAAAGGGAGAAAAAATAATAGAGTCATGTTCAAAAGCCTTTAATGGCTTGTAAGACTGAAATAGAGACTTTTGGGTCTCTTATTATGAAGCAGTATAACATTTTGCTCACAGATTTGGAATGAAAAGAGAAAGCCAGATTCCAATAAACATCACATTATACATAGAACATATTGTACAGAATATACATTCTTTCGTATTCAGTAATAACCTCAGCATTTCATCTCAATAGATACTAATTTTTTTTTTTTAAATGGGTAAGGAGACCTAATTTCAGATGTACAAATTAGGAAGAACTCCATGTGAGAAACATTTTTTTTTTTCTAAATCTCAAGCTAAACGAAGAATTTAGCCAGAAAATTGCACTATGTCAACATGGTTCTTTAATTTCAAAAGGAGAGAAAATAAAAACATACAGAAATCTGACCCAATTATATGTTTTTATTGAGTAAACTAATCAAACGCACATATAGCAATGCTTTCATATATACATCTATATGAACTCAGTGTCTGTGTGCATTCATTCTAGATATAATTGCCGTATGAGTAATAAAGTTGTAATCCTCCCTGAATGAAAAATGCTTCCCTCACTAGGTTTTCCTAGTATCAGAAATGCCACAAATAAGATGATTTTTCTATGACTCTCAACAAATTATTTTCATTAAGCAAGCACCTTATATTAAAATGTAAGTATTTGTAACCTAACAAAGATCAGAGAAAATAAAAGTATTAGCTAGTTTGTTGACTATTACTATGTGCTCAGTATTATACATATATTAGTTTAATTTCAAAATACCACTCCATGAGTATGACACCACCCTATTACATTAACATAGAAAAAACAGAGGCAGGATTCAGCTTCTAGCATTCTGACTCCAGAGCCTTTGCTATTGACCACTATGAAAAATGTCTTCAGATATTGCCTCACCACTCATTGATGGCAACTCAGTTAAAGGAACAGATATTAAGGACAGATGAAGTAAAAGGAAGTGGAGAGGGGATGAAAGTAAATAAAGTGAGAAGAGTTGTCAGAGTTGAGAGATTAGGATAGCAACTATTAGGCACAATTTTCAAAATAATATGTTAACCTTCCTCAACAGTGTACCTCATTCGCTTGAAATAAGAATGTGCTTAGAAGTCACACACACTGCTCTTTCTACCAGTTTAGTTTGTTTTTAAATTTCCCTGCCAAGTCATCACCAGAATCTGTTTCTATATTTCCAGAATCTGGGAATTGCTGTTTTAGATCAAAATAACTTTCTAGGCAGCACTAATATTTTCCTTTTGTGATTTGGTATGATTCAGATTCCTATGATATTGAATAACTCATGTATTTCTGGCATGATTCCCAAACTAGATTATATACTCTCTAAAGACAAGGAAAACACCTTTATTTTCTTTGTATTTCCCCAATGACCCAAATCAAATCTTTTATGTATGTTAAGTATTTCATAAATATTTGAGAGTCTGATTTTATTTCTGAACACAAAATAAACAGATGGCATAAAGTTGTAATCCAGACTCTTCTCAAACTCACGCGTGTACCTTGAAGATATACATTCACCATCTTATATCCTTAAAAGAACTTGGATGAAACATGGGGCACCTGTGGCTCAGTCGTTAAGCATCTGCCTTCGGCTCAGGTCATGATCCCAGGGTCCTGGGATTGAGCCCCACATCAGGCTCCCTTCTCCGCGGGCAGCCTGCTTCTCCCTCTCCCACTCCCCCTGCTTGTGTTTCCTCTCTCCCTGTGTCTCTCCCTGTCAAATAAATAAAATCTTTAAAAAAATAAATAAATAAAAGAACTTGGATGAAACAAAAAAAAATAGTAAGTCAGCAATTTTATTATAAAAATACCAGAGAATTTAAGTAATTTGCTCTTAATCATCCTGAGTATTTGAAGGAGGCACTGCCATGTTTAGGAACTTACTAATGCCTTACATAACACATCCTTAATGTCAAATGACTTGGCTAAGAAGAAACTACAAATTCAGATATTGACACTTTTTTATACTAATGTTTATATTTATTTTTATGAAGAAGTTATCATAAGCTTTTAGGAAGGACCTTAATGTATTTCTTAGTCAGAATAAGCTAAGTTATGCTGCAGTAACAATCAGGTCCATTATTTCTCAAATAAACGTTTATTTCTCCTTCATGCTATAATTCCAGAGTCAGTCTGCAAGGATGTTTGTCTCACCATGCTCACTAAAGGACCAAGACTGATAGAGTGGCTTCTACCTTAAATAATAACAGACATTGTTCCAGAGAGAAGCAAACACTGAGAGTTTCTGTAACAGCAATTAAATACTTGTCCTCAAAGTGATATTCCATTGCTTGCAGTGTATTGGCCCAAACTAACCACAACACCCCCCTCACTCATAAAAATTTACTATGTATAAACCTGCATACCAGATGTATTTGGCAGACAACCATATTATACTACTTATCACATTTAATTCAAAGTATGAGATCCTTTACAAACTTTTTACACATACACACACACACATATATACATATATGTGTGTGTGTGTGTGCTCATAAACACATAATATGTATTTTACAGATAAACAACACATATCTCAGTGGTATACTTGTCCAAGATCTTTTGTGTAGTCAGCATAGAAAATGATAGCTAAACCTTGGTGTATCTGGATTTTCAATTCTCCATGCTGCCTACTGTAAGATTCTGTATCCTGTTTACCCTGGGTATGAAAAGTTTTATGTTGGTAGACAATGCTTGAACAAAAGACTAGGAATTTCTGTGGGTCAAACAGTTTCATCCAAAGAGCTTATTCAATGTAGAAACATCATCTATGTATAATTTCAGCAATGATCGCTCGGTACGGTGAAGTCAAGTCTTTGAGTTCTTGCAGTAAGAATCCCATTGTTGCAGTAAGAATCCCATACCCATTAACTTGTAAAATATGTTGCTTCCAGGATCTTGACACATGCAACAACTTTTCTAATTAAGCTCACTCCTAGAAAATAAATAAGTAGATTCCTTGACATTTTAAAATTGATTGCTTTTTCACCTTAGTTGTTACTATTTCTTGTAACTTGTAGGTGTAGGTTGTTTGCCAATATTGTGCAATAAAATGAACTCCTTGATCACTTAATACTACAATCTGGACTTTCCAGTATGATGAATTTTCTCATCACTATTTTTGTCATGCTCCACTATTATCTTTCAGATTTTTACTAGTATTTCTGTTTGATGACCATTAAAAAAAAATGTCCACATTGATGTCCACATTAAAAAATAAAGTCTCTCTAAAACAGTTGTGCATCCTGAAACTCTCAAATAGAATTGAATTATTTACATTATTTTGTTCTCTCAGGTGCTATCTGGGTGTTAGGAATTTTATTTCCTGAGTCAAACTATTTCATAGGTTGAACAAACACAGGTCTTCCAGCATAATGCCATAAAGTAGACATAATATCGACATAAAAAAGAATAATGAATCCACATGTTCTGTCTCCATTTAACAAGCATCCTCATGTCTGAAAGCCCTTAAAATTGTTTGTCATTTTTACCCATTTTCATCTGGACTCACAACATTGTGAAGACAGGCAGGTTTCAGAAAAACATTTATTCTCCACAATTTTTCCCTGAGGATACAGATTTTTTCTCTCTCTCTCTTTGATCAACAGCCTTCAGACATAATCCCAGAGAATAAGATAAATGAGAGGAAAGTGAGATAAACAAGAGGAAAGTGAAGTTTTAGACAATTGTATACAAGTAGCTCAAAATGGTTGTAGATTCTGCCTTTGCTTTAAGCCTAACCTAGGTCAGTAATCACAGCAAACCAATCCTTTCACACATATTTTCAGAAAAGCGTGTGAAGTAAAGTTACTGGTTCTTTCAGTGAGCTCATATTTCACCCACAGGGCTTCTAGCTGCTCTGTAGCATAGCTCTATGTGTGTGTGTGTGTGTGTGTGTGTTGTGTGTTTGTACCCCTAGACTTGTCAAAACTTAGGAAAGTGAATATGAATATGGATAAGGAGAACAATTATTCTCAGTACACTAAGTGACAGAAAAGTCATTAAGTCAGGGCACCTTTCTGTGCCTTTTATCTACATTAACCCATTTAATCTACACAACTTTGGAGTGAATGTCACTTCTGATTTCCATTTCCCATTTGAAGACACAGCCTGTAATTAAAGTGAATAGTCCAGACATACAAAGAAAGTAAACGGCAGAGGTACAATCTGAACCCATAATTTCAATCCTATGCTCCTTTAAAATATGCTGTCTCATAAAACAATTAAAACCACCTACTAGGGATCTCATTTGCATATTTATTCAGGAACTTCTGGGACAGCTATCTTAAGAGATTTCAGAAAACAAATGTGGCCTTCTTTGTGTTACAAGAAAAAACTTATTTCAGGAAATACTTGAGTCTAGCTAAAAAAAGAAGTAAGTGCTTGTCTAGCCTGAGTTTAGATGGAATTGACTTACATGGACCTTCGTTTGTAAATTGAGCTACAAAGGTAACTTCCAACATATATTTGCTATGCAGGAAGCTTCTAGATTTCCCTCATCCTGTCCTAAGTGACTGCTATGAAGTCCGTGAACCTCTGGCAAGGAACTTCTAGGCTCAGGCACCACATGGAGATTTATCACCCAGAGTTGTTGACCTGCTAATCTGCCTCACTTTGAACTGAAGAGATGTGCCACTGAGGCAAAGTCTTCAAATCTCCCTGGCAGATCTAGCAATATATTTTAGAAGAGAAGACCCTGGCAAATAAAACAGACTGAGGAGTGAGGGTAGGTGTGGGGGAAAAAGAATGGTGGTTGCATTAATGGAAGTTTGACAGAGGGTGGTGGTGAGATTTTTTGAGAGAATACAGTCCTCTGAAAAAGCGGTCAACTACTCTGAAGACAGACAAACATTTTACAGCAGTGGTTATTTTAAGAATCTGGGGAGGAAAAAAGGAAGGAGCTGTAGAATATGCATTTGAAATAAGAAGACATTAGAAAAAAATTAAACCTTGCCTAATTTCCTAAAAATTGAAACTTTTATATGCAAAAAAAATCAAACAAATATTGTGATTAACATTTCTGTGTTGATTTCTTAACTAGGCCCTCTGAATACAAAAACAAAACAAAATACAAAACAAAAAAACCCCACAAAGGCAGAAATAGGTTATAGGTCTGAAGCTTGGTGGACAGTTGGCTCTTTGGAATATTATGAAAAAATAGGAAACTCAGAAAATGTCTCTGGCTCCTGAGCTCCAACACAGAGATTTCCTTTATCTAAAGAAGAAAGGAAAAACCTCTTCATGTAAAGTCTACAGTTGGGGCTTCCAGGAATTTGTGTCTCAATAGAACGAAACAGAAATTACAGAAGACGTTCTGGCTGTGTGCTTGTTCAACTCCAGGAGGCTCAGAGGACTTCGGATGTGAATGCAGAATGCAAGTGAGAAGGATGATTGGGAATTTGTTCTTTCCTTTGTACTAGCCAGGATGGCCAAAGACAAGGCCTACATTTGAATGAATTTGGTGGAAGAGTGAAGGGAACATAACATTTCAGCCACCAGTTCTCTAATGCTTTTAATAGGTGTTTATATGACATCTAGTAAAGGCCTAGAATAATAGAATAAATGTTTTATCCTTTCAAACAAAGATTGATTCTTTAAATTATTCAAGTTGGATTATCAGATTTATTGAGAAAAATTTCTACTAAGCAAGTGGAAGAATAGTTCAGGCCTAATGTGTCTCATTTTGGTAATCATGTATTACTTTTTCCCTCTAGATTTTAATTAAATAATTCCTTTTGAAATTAAAATAAAATTATTGAGGAGAGTTAATCTTTCCTCCTTTTACACCCTGGGTAAAAACTCTGTAAATATTACATATCTGCTTTGAATAGGTGAACATAAAATTTATTGTCCACGCTGGACAACTTTGAGATGATTTTGAAAGTGAAAGTACATGATATTGTTAATAATTATCTATATACATTAATAACAATGCTGGGAAAACAGACATGAATTGGAAATGTTCAAGTAAACTAGGATGTATAGCTATCTTAGTTTTAAACATCAACCAGGTAATAAAGAAAAGCGATAATAAATTATTCCAAAGCTTCATTGCAAAACTAGTTTTCAATCACAGGCTTGTTTTCATTTACGAGTTTATGAAGAACATGCTTCAAAAAATGCATTTTAACTGGAAGGGCTTAAGTATGTCAGGCTAAAACTGCCATAAGAAAAAAAAATGAAATGTTTTTATTCCTGTAATTATAGGTATTAGTCCAAGAAAGTGTGTAGCATGTGTATACTAATGCATTTGTTCATTTCTCCAAGATAATTTCTGAGACACTGAGAAGAATAAATTAAAAACATGCTTTCTGAGATAATGAGTATAAAGGATGCAATAATATTGCCATTCTTGTGGAAAAAAAAATTTCAAAGTAGGAGCCTTAATCAAGATCATTAGGGAGAGTTAGTATTGAACAATAAATCACAGTGTAAAATATATATATATATATATATATATATATATATATATATATATATATA